>NC_090026.1:33148216-33510716 GCF_037176765.1 Anolis sagrei
GTGATATATATGTGTAATATATATTTAAAATTTAATATATTGTGTTGTCTGTAAATTATCTGCCATTTTTCTAAATCTGTTTATTCACAATTCGCTGACTGTTTCATATCGCTAGACTTGTATCAATCTCCTGTGCAGTAAAAAAAAAAAAGATTCTTTGTGGTTTTATCCATTTAATGAATTAAGGAATTGCTCTCATCTAAACACGACCAAGTTGTTTTGTCTCCCCGCCTCCCAAACAAGAGCCCCCGTTTCTCTCTCTTTTGCAAGGGCTTCTTCGCCTTTACCATTTCTCCACTTGCTCATTTTGTGCTGTTTGCTGCCATCTACCGTCCAAGGGTGGAACTCCCCGGTTTTGTTTCCAGACTTTACATTGTAAAGTTTACATTGATTAATTTCCCATGAAAACTAGTTTAACTCGACCACGATTTTCAATTTCGACCCTTAATGTATGTTTGTCCTGTGATGGAGTCAGCATGGCTTCACATGTTTTGGAAAGAGAGGCTAAAGGGAATTTCCATCCATGTGTTTTATCCAGATTTAGAGATTTGCTCTGCTTGATATTTTTTTCTCAAAACTCTAGCCGCTATAGTAGGGCCTTGTTTTCATTTTCAAGTCTGTGAAATACTTGCAAGGCTTCCTGATTTTGCACTACCGTTGTGAATTGAACTGTTGGCGCCTCGCTGTGATAAAAAGGAGACCTTTGTGTTGAAAGAAGATAGGGCTGTTCAGTTGGGTAAGTGGCTAATGGCAGGCACTATGACCAAATATTTCAGTGTGTGGAACTAAATGCTCACGTTGGGGTTGTTGTGTGTGGTCATGTATTGGTTGGAGTGATACTTTACTGCTTTACTTTTACTACTAGCGGTGAACCAAAGTCTAATGATATGAAGGTAATAGTGAAGGAGGATACTGAGATGGTTCTTTGCCAACTTAACTCCATAAAAATTGTGATATGTTTAGAAACAATTTCCTTCCTTCCTTCCCTCCCATCTCTCCTTCCCTCTTGTCCACTCAAAGCCAACCAAACTTAAATGATAAGAAAACAAAGGCTCTATAACTAACCTCTCTTCAGCCCCCCCCCAAAGTAACTCCTCAATTGGGATCTACAGTTCCATGGAAGGCCCAGGAAGTTCTCCTACAAAAGTCCCATAAAACTGAATAGGGCTTTGTAGGAAGGGAGAACTTCCCATAGGATCCTACCCTTATTCCTTCCTTTCAATCAAAACATTTCTTCAGTTCAGCCCACAAGGCTCCTACATTCCTGCTTTGCTTTGTTGCCTTTTGAAAAAACCCCACTAAATAAACCTGTGCTCAAAACCCCATTCATATTTAAAATACTCTTCCCCCCATATCCCTTCTCTCCTTTCCGGTCAAACCAATAAAACAATATGGCGAGAGTTAAAAGGAAAGGAAAGCAATGTTACCCCCAAAGGCTCATTTCCCCCCTTTTTTTGGTTAATTATTAGCTAAACTCTTTGATAAAACAATGAAGGGTCGTTTTCCTCCCTGTTTTTCTTTCCCTTCTGTAACCCCATTAACAAGATTATTATACACTGCAGGGGAAGCCAGGTAAATTAAACGTAAATGACTGGAAATTAAGTTCCAAATGGTTATGTGCTTGGGAAGAGAGGAAAAGGGAATGTAATGTGTGAGAGAGACAGGGATAGGATGTCCTTATGAGCCAGCCTTCGAGGATGATTATTATTTTATACGTAGTGAAGGGGAAACATCATTTAGATAGAGTTGCGGTTATACAGAGGACCAAAAAAAGAAATCACTTAGGTAGAGTTGTGGTTACACAGATGACAAAAACAGAACTCCCTTGTGAATAGTTTCCAGATCCGAAGTAAAGCTGTTCTATTATGTGTTGGCCAGTGGTTATGTGCTTGGGAAGAGTATGTGCGTTGAGGACGTGTTTAAAGCCCCTTCTTTTACAGTTTATGGGACCAATTTAGGTCTCCTTTTGCTCAACCGCCCTGCTGGTTTCACACTCCTCCTCCTTCCTGCTGCATTCCAGACCCCACGTTTATTTAGAATCCGAATTCTTCCTTTTCTGTTCTTTTCCACCTCGTTTTTATCTCGGTTGAGAAATTCGGGATGACTTTAGCTGTAACTTTCTTCCCTTCTCCTCCTTCTTGCCACTAAGCGATTCCTCGGCCTAGCAGTGTCTGCCCAGAGAAATATTTGGGTGTTGCTTTTAATCCCGTCATTTATCTCACTCTTCTCCCCCCCCCCCTCCCCACCGCCGCCTGTTTCTCTCCCTCCTGCTTTGTAAAGTTGGCTTGAGCTAAGCGGAAAAGGCAGGAATGAGCGAAGGAGGGAGAGGAACCTGAAGTACTTTCCCCAGCTACAAAGCCCCGGCTGCACACGTTGTAAATAAATCCGTTTAATCTTTATTTATTCCCTGCCATTTGAGTTATGCCACACACTGGCCAAGATGGATTCTCGGAGGCAGAAGGAGGCTTCGGGAGGGGAACGCTTGTTCCTCCACCAACAGGCTGCAGGCAAAAAAATATATGATAATATGAAAGACTACTTTGGCCTCATAGAAGCGGCTAGGAGATGGTTTCCAGATAACAAACCTGGAGGCCCAGTGTAGAAATGAGTCAAGAATAGTGGAAGATGGGGTTCGGATATTTTCACAGCCATAATAACAACATTTCACAGCCATAATAACAACACTACCTTACATTCTATTGAGGGAAGGTTGCCAGCTTTTTAAAATGCCCTCTGCAAAGGTAAACAAAACATTTATTTTCTCACTCTCCATCCTCATCCCAAATATTTCCGGGCCAAACATTTACATGTCAGGGGCACAACATCCAAAGGCACATATAAACAATATCCTCAGGATTACAAACCCCACACTTCAGTTTCCTGCTCCACAAAAATTAAGTTTAGGTCAGAGTCTACTTTCCCTTTCAAACTGGATTTTGGACAATATATTATTTTCAAAGAAAACATTAGCAACAACGCTGATTTGAATGTGTATCCACTGAACTGAACACCAAACTTTCCTTGCAAAGTGGGTAGGAAGGGAAATATTATTAAATAATATTTTGAAACATTCACACCTTCCTGAAACTCCCTTGAAACATTCACACTTGCCTCAAATAGACAAGAGTTATTTCGCCCACCTTGGACATTACACAGATATATAAACCCATTTTTTCTAGCTTCCAAAAAACCCTCTGAGGATGCCTGCCATAGATGCGGGCCATAGATGCGGGTGAAACGTCAGGAGAGAATGCTTCTGGAACATAGCCATACAGGCCGGAAATCTCTCAACCAAGTGATTCCGGAAATCTCTCAACCAAGTGATTCCAGCCATGAAAGCGTTTGACAATACATATTCTTAAATAAATATTTAAATGATGGATATCAAATGATGAATTTCAATTAATAACTATTTTAAAGGCCTTTTCTGGGGAAACAATTACAAAAGTTTAAAAACAGATAAAAAGTTTTCAGGAGTGAGATATGGGCCAGGAGACCCAGCACTGATACACCAGAAGACCTTCTCAATTTGGCACAAGGATTTAAGGTCTTGTAGAAGAGTCTGCAGCTAAAAACAAGATAATCTATAATCTATGGATATATGAGCTTCTTGAACTTCCTATACCTGGTAAACTCTACTAGTTTAAAAATTACCTCTAAAGATTTCCTTAATGTCTCAACATTACATTCTGGTTGGTTTATTTTTTGGGGGTTTTTTGTTTTTAATTCCATAATTCCTCTCCCAACACAAACATATATATATATATATATATATATATATTCATGTACACACATCCAGCAGCCCCTTTAAACTAACACAAGTTAAAAACAAGTAGCACAGTTACTCACTTATCTAACCACCAAGCAGCCAAGAACTCGTGCCTTAATCCAGGTACACTTGTTCACATATGATATGTCAAAGTTTCCAAACAAGAGCCTGAAAGGTTGTATCTTTCTCAAACAACTCAATGAGAAAAGGGGGTGAGGTTGGATTTCCCTCTTCTTTCTCTCCTGCTTTCCAGTTCCTTCTGTTTTCACCCACTAGGAAAGAGCTGTTTAAAGTTTGGGTATATTCTCCACACAAAAGGGGAGGAAAGAAAAAAAATCGAGAGGAACTCGTAGTATATAAACCAGAAGAGGTGTGTTTGCTGCATGTGTGTGTGCAAGAGAGACCTTAAAAAAACCACTTCCTTTCCTTGTTATTTCCTTCAATTCTAAATGCATGGCGGCAGTGAAACCGTGAGGACTTCCTTGTCATTAAAACTGAAACTTGTAAGAGATCAAATCGCAATCCAGTAGCATTTCATGACTCTTTAATCCTCCATAGAGAAAATTCGCATCGCTCATGGGGGGAGGGTTGTCATGTTGCCATGTGTTTTTGGGTAGAGAATCCTTCCTATGAGATTAAACCTTCTGTAATAGACGGGTGATAGATAGGTAGATTGGATTACAACTTCATTTGTCCAGATTTGCAACGACATCGACCTCAATTCAGACCATCAAAAACTGGGCTAAATTAGAGGCATATATTTACAACTTTCAAAGCTAGTCGTGAGGTATCGCCTTCCATAGATGCAGGCGAAACGTCAGGAGAGAATGCTTCCGGAAGATGGCCATTCAGCCCGGAAAACTCACAACAACCTAGTTTTGACGGTTCAGGATACTTTAGACGTCTCACAGAAAAGAAAGAAGCAGAACGAAGGCAAACACAACAGAGAAAGGGACAGGCCACTCAAGTCTACAGTTGGACCATTTGGAAAAGATTTCTCGAAGTATAAGAGAGTCTAGAAATAAAGTCGAAGTCAGGGGAAGGCAACATATTTGAGTTGCCTTATAGTGAAGGGAATTCTTCACCAGGGTGAACCGGTGACTTGGAAAGGAACTTGTGAAATAATCATGACCCTTTCATTCATTTTTGAAATACAAGGTATTCTACCGAATTCTGATTTCTGAGCCACTTCAATCAGTTCCGAGTTTCGAGACAAAAACAAACCCTTCCGCCCCAAACTCCCTCACGAGGGGCTCACCTTATATCGACCCATAGGGCCATATATATCATTTACTCGATGACCAATCGCTGTCGCCTTACCTATTGGGTTTCGATGCTGGGTGATCAATAAAGGAGAATTCTCGGCCGCCAGACCAGCCTTAGCTCTCCTTAACTCTAAACTGTCCAAAGCCCCGCCGCCAGCATAAAAAACGCAAGAGGGCACAGTTGTGGGAAGACAGATATACGGACTCTTCCTTCGAGCTCTGTCCTTCGATCCATTCCTCTTCCGGACTTCATAAAACGGTACGGGCCGGGGCGACCAAAGGGACACGCGTGGAAATGTAAACACGCTCCCCCCCCCCACGCGCGCCATTTCAACCCATTAGGTAAATTTAATGGAGAAAATCAGGTGGAATGAAAGGAGGGGAGCTTGGAAAAGGAATTCCCCTTCATCCTTCACTAGGAACAGGATTCAAGTTATTTTTAGGATACTCCGGATAGGTTAGACCTACTCCAAAAAAAATAAAAAAAATAAGGGGAAGGGGAGTTTTGAACTTTTCCTCCTCCAAAGATAGAGGCTTCCTCCTTCTTTTGCTACCGGTGTGAGTGTGTGTAGAGGTCCCCCTTACTTTCCAAACCCACCCTATAAACACGCTGAAATGGACCAAACTTTTTCCAAAGGAAAAGAGAGAGAGACCCCCTTTTCCCTCTCTCCTTTCGCCTCTCCACATTCGCAACCAGGCTCATCTCCTCCCTCGTTTGTGCTTCCACACTTCCCTTTTCCTCCTCTTCCTCCTCCTCTATTTATTTACTCCTCTTTTTGTTTTAAAAGGAAACTCCAAAACGATTCGTAGGGATGGATCTTATCTCTGAGAGAACGACTATATATGGCTCAAAGGGGGAGCATGGGTTTGAAGGTGTGGGTTTGTGTATATCTGAGGGTTGAGCTCGGATAGGTGGAAGGAGGGGGGGTGCGTTTGGGAGTGTTTCCCCCCTCCCCTCCTCTCTCTCTCTCTCTCTCTCTCTCTCGCTCTCTCTGTTGTTGGAAAGTGATGGTTGTTGGTGGCGGAGATGCTGTGGCTGGTTTGTTCTAGGGGGGTCCCCTGTGCAAAGCGAACCCCTCCAGGGTGCGATTTCGGCGTCTTCGGCTCCTGCGATTGGTCAGCGCCTGATCAGATGGTTTTCTTTCCTTATGTCCCTGGTTGGCACGCGGCCATCCCCCTTCAGCTAAAACCCAATCTCCCATATACTGCTAATAGCTAAACCGCTTGGACTATAAAACGCAACAAATCATAAAGACCCCGGGAAAGAGCAGGTTCTGCTCTTCTGCATTATTATTATTATCATTATTGTTGTTATTATTATTATTAATTTTCCAATGAGTTCTTATTTCGTCAACTCCACTTTCCCGGTGAGCTTAGCCGGGGGCCAGGAGCCCTTCCTGGGACAGCTGCCCTTGTATCCCACTGGGTACGCGGACCCTTTAAGGCACTACCCCGCCACCTATGGACCTGGGGCCGGCGGCGTCCCAGAGAAGGCTTACCCCGGCGCGCCTTACTACCAGCAAGCCAACGGAGGGGCGCCTTACAGCCGGAGCCCCGCCGCCTGCGATTACGGGACGCCCCCGGGCTTCTACCGGGAGAAAGAGACCTCCGCCTGCTCCCTCTCCAGTTTGGACGACCCGGCTCAGTTCGGGCAGGAGTCGGGCAGGAAGTCCGACTGCTCCCAAAGCAAACACGTCTTCGGGGACAGCGACGACCAGAAGTGCTCGACCCCCGTGTACCCCTGGATGCAGAGGATGAACTCCTGCAACAGTAAGTTTGCCCTTGACTCTGGACTTTTCGGGGACTCGTGACTTTCAGAGGGAGACAGGGTTGGGACACACACACAGAGAGAGACATCTTTGCACCCCATGCCTAAACAGGAAATGTCCTCCCCATCTCACTTCCCCTCCAAGTCTGGTTTGGAAGAGAAGGAAAACTTTCTCCAAACTTTTCTCCCACTTCAGATCATTCCCGTGTCATCTGTGCCTGTTTGTTTTGGTTTTTTTGAGGAAGGGGAGGCAAAGAAGGGGCAGGCTGTGTCCCCCCCTTTCACTTGGTTCGTTTCTTTCCCTAACTTTCTGCATCCAAACAAAGTCCGGAGACTCTTGATGGAGCGGAAAGGCTTGTTAGCTGTCACTCTCCAGGAGTGATTTACGTGGCCTGTCTGAGGTAGTTTTACACATCACGCACACACATGCAGGGGATGGGATCCGGGTTCTGCTGGAGTCCCCCTCCTGCGTTATTGTAACGAACCTGGTCCTCCTTTCCCCCTCCACCGCTTCCCTTTCCAGTCCCAAAGAGTGCAGGCTTTAATCCCAGCCGCTTGACTAATGTCAAAAGGTTTTAAATATTTGAAGGGAATGAGCTACATTTTTAATGAAACTCAGGCATAATGAAATGCCTGTCTGAAGAGGAGTTGCTCATAGTTTCTCTTTCACTCCCTGCCCCTCCCTCCTCCTCCTCCTCCCACGAATCCCGCACCTTCTTCTTCTTCTGCCATCGGCGGTTCCCTCCAGGTGCGTTTTATTTTCCATGGAAATTATTTTTTAGGAAAAGATCAAGACGTGCTAACAGCTCGTCCTTGTCCTCCTGTCCCTATGTATTATAATGTGCCGCCAGGCTCTAAAATTCCTGACCCAGGGGGTGGAGAGGGAGGAATGTGAGAGAGAATCGATACACTTCCATAAATTCTCCAATCTATTACAGTTGCTGATAAAGGAGGGAGGGGACGCACAGAAATAAAAGGCAGAGAAGGTGGGATACACAGTGCAGAACGTTTCCTGGGATAGAAAGGAAGAGGGCCAAAGAGGGCTGCCCAGAATGAGAGAGGGGTGAAGGCAGAGGAGAAATTGAGAACTTCCAACCTTCATTTTCCCCTCAGATACAAGAGTGGGCAAAGGGAGGGGGGCTTTCGGTTCCCTCCCAGGGCCAAACCCTGCCAGCTTTTCACTGCGACCCTAAAAACACATCAGCCAGGAAGCCAAGTCTCATTGATTTCTATGCGCCATTACATCCCACTAGCACTAACATCGAAGTGAGTCCTACTTGGACCAGCCGATCTCCAGTGGACTTTTCTCCCCAGTTAAGGTGGCGTTGGTTTTGAGGCTTAGTTCGACCCGATTTGGAAGATGTTCCTTCCAGAATCAATGTCGCATGGAGCAAACTCGAGGTCTGTTTCCAAGTCAGTAGACTTTGGAGTCCACCAAATTTAGGATCCACAAGGCAGGAAGAAGTGGATAGGAACTTCCTGCAGGAGGAAAGAGGCCTTATCAAGCAGACTATGCAAGTTTTCCACTTCCCACAGAACCGTTCTCCTAAAGTTTCCCCCCTTCCTCTTATCTTTAAAGAAGGGGGGGGGGTACACACCAACCAATAGTAGTTGCATGGTGAGGCTGGTCGCTTTCCAGACGAGACTGCTGGGGGCACAGTGGGACTGTGATTCCAGAGGATGGGCTAGGATGGGTTTGCACACACACACACTGTACAAACAGAGCGCTGGGACAGGAGGCATTTGGGCTTCGAAAAGTACCAAGTGAAAGGGAGACGCTTTGAGATTTGTTTGGTTCTGTTCTGGGAGAAATCTATTGCTTTTTCTTTGCCTCCCCCATTTGCTGGTTTATACCCTGAACAGAGAAGCTGGAGGACTGAACTTGGAAGGGAGGGGGTGTCACAGGAAGAAGAAGAAGGGAAATGATTGGAGGAACACCTCCTCTCTCTCTCTCCCGGTGCACATACACACACATATACGTACAAGAACCTATTGTAATGCATTTATGAAACTCCAGTCAATGTTCCACTGTCCCATCCGCCCTTCCTTGTTTTTCCTTCCCTCCCCAGGTTCTTCCTTTGGGCCGAGTGGCAGGCGGGGGAGGCAGACCTACACCCGTTACCAAACCCTGGAACTGGAGAAGGAATTCCACTTTAACCGTTACCTAACCAGGCGCCGCCGGATCGAGATCGCCCACGCGCTGTGCCTGACGGAGCGCCAGATCAAAATCTGGTTCCAGAACCGAAGGATGAAGTGGAAAAAGGAGAACAAGCTCCTCAACTCCACCCAGCTGAGCGCCGAGGAAGAAGAGGAGAAAACGACGGAATGAGACAGCAAAGGAAAGAGGAGAGAAAGAGAAAGAATATGAAGAAGGAGGACGAAAGCAACAGCAACAAAATTGCAACAGTTGTGGGAGCTCCCCCAAAAGGAGGGGAAATGGGTGGGCAGGCACAACCGAGGCACCATTTGTGTAAAAAATAATAATAATACCCAAGACTGTATGGAAATGTTGGCCCAGCTTCCTTTTGCACCCTCATCTAGTAATCTGTCGTGTCATAAACAAGCTTCTAGACCAGTTTTTATGTCCCTACCCTTTCTATAGCCCTTCTCCTCCCTTTCCGCCACACCACAAATGGATTTTGTGAAAACAAAAGAACACAACTTTGGGTGTCCTTCTTGGCATTCTTGCTAACTCTTGTATTTAAGTGGAGGTGCTGCAATATATGTGTCAGATTTGGGGGGTGTTGGTTGTCTTCATTTTGTAAAACAAAGTCTCATGCACGATTTTCCTTATTATATGTTGTTGGGTTGGGTTTGTTTTTTTTTTAAGTTAATCA
The DNA here is from genome assembly GCF_037176765.1 of Anolis sagrei. Taxonomy (NCBI): domain Eukaryota; kingdom Metazoa; phylum Chordata; class Lepidosauria; order Squamata; family Anolidae; genus Anolis; species Anolis sagrei. The sequence goes on from NC_090026.1 coordinate 33,157,856, forward strand.
AACCCTAGGTTCTTCACCATTTCAGGGGTTTTGGTTTGGTTTTTAAAGACAAAAAATCTATTGAAAAGGAAAGAACAATGACTACCTAAATAAACAAAGAGGGGTGTTGTTTGTTTGTTTGTTTTTGCCTTGTTTTATTTTATTACAGTTTTGTACAGTGTTGTGTTTGTAGTTTGTGTTAGAAATGGAGATTTTAAATCCTCTAATAAATATATAAAAAAACAAACATGTCGAGAAAACCACTTGCCACATTCATATTTGGGGATATTTGGGTCTCCCCCACCCTTTTCCTTCCTCTCTGTGAAATTGATCTACCTACATTATTTGAAAGGCAAACAGAAAGAATAAAAGAAAAGAAAAATAAAGTACAGCTCTTGATAGAAGTTCTTTCTTTAACCTGGCTAGTCAAACAGTTATGTAAGCCTCCCAGAAGTTAAAACTAGTAGATAAATTTGGCATACCTCCATCCACTCCCTATTTTCCAGCCTAATCTTAAAGGGAAGACCTTTTCAGCAGAATATCTTGGGAGTTCACATGTAACTTTAAAGCAGATTTATTATTATTATTATTATTATTATTATTAGAAACACAACAAGATGAGTCCACAGCAGACAAGATCACTTTGCTGACTGTTGTATTTATTATTATTATTATTATTATTATTATTATTATTATTATTATTTTATTACACCAGAAAAGAGTTATGGAGAGTGAAGAGGAAAATTCACCACATATGCAATAAATTAAAAACACACACTAAGCTATCAGCATGCCCCCGTCCTACATCTGCTAAAAGACATCTTATGTTTCTGAACCCCTTTTAAATCACTGGATCCACTTCTACGTTCCTTCAAACGCATACAACTAAACAGCATTTCTACAGAAACCTCAATTAAATGAAATGTGGGATTACAAGTCAATCCTCGTTCTGTGCAGTGAGCTTTTTTCAGGAAGGAAGAAAACTGAACAATTGAAATACTAAGCATTTTCCAGAGGTGGAATCTCACCCCTCTTTTCAGCCCCCTCCCTTATGCTGCTTTGTGTTGCTACTACTGTCGATGTTGTGCTTTTCCGTGTTTAGACAACCTTCCAGAGAATTCCTCTGGAAAGATTCCTTGAAGAAAGTGAAATATTTACTACTGTTCACCTAATTGTCATTGTCTCTTCTCCTCTGAAAGCAAATGGTGGCAATTGTTTCTGGCTTTCTCTTCTGTCGCATTTTTTGAAATGATGTTGAGAGGAAAGGCAGGCAAGGGAAATTGGCCAGAGTCTAAAATACCTCAAATGCACAGGTAGATAAGCATCCTTCCTTAGCAGATTACCAAAAAAAAAAAATCTGGTTGTAATGAACAGGCATTTAAACCATCAATTCATGCAGAAGCCTCGCAGCTGCAGGACACTTATCCTTATTGCTACTCTTTTCATTGACCGTAATTATTATAATTATATGTCACTTTCAATATGGCTCATAATTTCAAATGACTTGCAGGCTGGCTTTTAGAAATTCCTGAACGGTCTTGGAAGAAGGAGACGGGGAAAGCATTTCCACAGTATTTGGCAAGGCGAAGCTTTTCCTCACCAACCTGTCCCCCTCTTCTTCTTCTTCTTTTACAGGATTGATTACTATCAAACCTTTATTTGCAGCTTTGATGAAGGGTGAAGACACCCTTCCTTGGCGACATCCAACAGATTTTTGGTTCTCCTGTTCATACTACAAAAATTATATTCATAAGGACAGAGGATGCCTAGTTTTAATAGGAATTGTTTCCTACCCTTGCTGAAATCTACACAATAGACATCTGAAATGTACTACTACTAGTAGTATTGGTAATAAAGGCGTTAGCACTTACCATGAGGCTTATGAAGTGAATTTTGTAGTGAAAAGCAATATTAAGAAGCTGAATTCTGAAAGTCAGCTCCTCTGCAGCAAGTTATCACTCTGCATTCACTATATATGTCTATTCAGAAAGCTGTGCTATTGAGTTCAATTGAATTTACTTTCAGGTAAGGAAGTGACTACAGAATCAACAGCCTGAGTGGGGGGAATAAAGAAGGGAAAGAAGGAAGGATGGAGGCGGATAGGTTTCTAAATATTCTCTCTTTTGATCAATATATATTCTCTTATCTGAAATCTTTCCTCAAAATAAAAAACTCTCAAGGCATTGAGATCCTAATTCGATATTAACACAGGAATTACTACTACAAGTAAGACTAATACTGATATGACTAATAATAGTATGTTTTGAGCAGTCAATGTCAAAGAAAGGAAAGGACTCAGTTCAAAGAGGCAGGATGTCTTCAAAAAGAGATCAGAGAACTCAAAGAAGCTGAAGCCAGACTGTTAGGTAGGAGAAATCTTTTATTTTTTTTAAAGAAAGGAGACAAAAAAGAGAGCACTTTTCTTTTCTTTCTTTCTTTCTTTCTTTCTCTTTCTTTCCTTTTTTCTCCCCAATCACTTGGGCGAGCCCTCCTCCCTGCCTGCAACTCCGCCTCTGCCCAGTAGGTGGCGTGCTCCGCCAACAAGGCGCCATTTCTCCCGGCAGCTTCCTCCCCCTCCCTTTCCTCCCCCTTTTGGAAGCGGCGCATTGACATGGGCCTAACGATTCTCGGATCGTCATTATTTGTAACCATAGAGCATGAATTGCCTCTTGAGGTCATCAGTGAGAATTTACGACTGGTCAACAAAAGCACGTGACTCCCAAACGCGCACCCCCCACCCCACCCCCATATTTGGCCGCATACATAGCAAAAACGAAGTACAGTGCATCGCTATAATTCATTAATACATCATAAATCCTCAAGCACAGGGGTTATAACGACCACGCGCCCCACAAATCAAGCCCTCCAAAAATACAACCCCAAATGAGTTCCTACTTTGTAAACTCGTTCTCAGGACGCTATCCTAATGCCCCAGACTATCAGCTGCTAAATTATGGGACCGGCAGCTCCATGAACGGATCTTATAGGGATCCAGGCAACATGCACGCCGGCTCCTACGGCGGATACAACTACAATGGGATGGATCTGAGCGTCGGCCGCTCCGCCTCGTCCTCCAGCCACTTCGGAAGGGTGGCCGAGGGCACCCGCGCCTTCCCGGCCCAAGCCTCGCCCGAGAGCCGGTTCCGCCAGGCGTCCAGCTGCTCCTTGTCCTCGCCGGAGTCCCTCCCTTGCACCGGCAGCGGCGGCGGCGGCAACAACAACAGCAGCAACGGCACCACCAACAGCAGCAGCAGCACCAGCAACGGCGGCGGCGGAGGGAGCACCGTCGTCGGCGCCAACAACAACGGCGAGAGCCATGGAGGCAAAGCGCCCGCCGACCAGGCTGCCACCTCCGCCTCCGTGAGCTCCGCAGTCGCCGCCAGCTTCCCCGAGATCGACGAGACCAGCGCGTCCTCCGGAGCCGAGGAGAGCGGCTCTCAAGGCGGCAACAACAACAGCAGCAACGGCGCCCGAGCTCCGCCCGAGCCCCTGGCCGCCCCCAACGCCAACGCCCCCAACGCCAACGCCGCCGAAGGACAGAGCCCCCAGATATTCCCCTGGATGCGGAAACTTCACATTAGCCACGGTACAGGCGCCTTTATTCGTGTTTTCATTAAATGGGTCAGATTGTGGGGGGTGGGAAGGAATTGGGGGACTGCACAGACCTCCTGCCTGGGTCTTTGGGAGCGAGAAAAGGCTTGGCTTCCCTTCCTGTCTCCTCTTGCATTTCCCTGTCTTGGGATTTCCTATCTGGGGTTAATTCCCCCTCTTTCAAAAAGGAAGAAAGGGGTTTAGATGGGTGATACAAATAATAATAATAATAATAATAATAATAATAATAATAATAATAATACCACCCATCTAAACTTCTTTCTTCCTTTTTGAAAGAGGGGAAATAGTAATAGTAATAATAATAATAATAATAATAATAATACCACCCACCTAAACCTCTTTCTTCCTTTTTGAAAGAAGGGAAATAATAATAATAGTTATTATTATTATTATTATTATTATTATTATTATTTATATCACCCATCTAAACCCCTTTCTTCTTTTCTGAAAGAGGGGGAATAATAATAATAATAATAATAATAATAATAATAATAATAAATACAATTTAGAGAGAAGTGGGTTTTTAAATAGTGTCTCCATGGAATGGGTTGGGAGAAGGGAGAAGGTTGCTCAGGCGCAAATACTACCATATGTATGCATTTCACAGGCACCACGAGGAAGAAATAGTGAGAGGTAAAAAGCAGCCTTAAGGGTCACAGATGGATCTGCCGAGCTTCTCTCTCTTTCTCCCCCAACACCCTACTCTTCCACCCAGATGTAGCGGTGGTTGTGACAATAATGGCGAAGACTTTGCCTCTCCCTCCCCTTCTCCACCCAGCAAAAATGAATGCAAGACATTTCAAAGGGGTTGTTAGCGAGGAAGAGTGAGGGGATATCGACTAGTTTAACACGTCCCTGCCAAATTCTCTGGGGCTGGCGAAAGCCAACCCAAGCCCCTCTGCATTTGTATTGGGGCTTTGATTCTTCCGGAAGGGAGGTCACATGGGGGAGGGGAGACGGTTTGAGGAAGAGGGGGAGACAGTGGAGGTGCACCCCAATGTCCAGGGAGCCTCTTCCTGCCTTTCCCTTTCGCCATCTATTAGCATCGATTGAGAAGCCAAGAATGGGGAGAGTATGAGAGGCGACACTTCCAACGTGGAAATAGTGTCTCCCTGAACTGGAGAAACACTGAAAACTATGGGGCAGACTCCCCAAATAGTGGGGCTTCTAGCCTTGGAAAGCTGTCACAGAGTCAGGGGGGAAATGTGGATGCAAAAGAGAGACAGGAGGGAGGACAAGAGGCCAAGGTTACAAAGAGAGACAGAAAGAGAGACTTGGATCCAGACTGGAGGCCACAGTCTTCAAAGAAGGGACGCAAGAAACCTAGGATGGGTTGAAAAAGCAACATCAAGATAGTGAGGTGTGAGTTAGGAAAGATATGGGCAACCAGAGAAAGAAAGAGCTGGGTGAGAGTTTGTAACCAGGCTTAGCAAAGGGAAGCCAAGCTTTCCAAAAGATGCAGGAAAGAGCTGGGTGAGAGTTTGCTTGCATGCAGCCTTTCCAAAGGAGATAGGAAAGAGATGAGCCGCTTCTCTGACATGACATGTAAAGAAAGACACAGCGAACAGACTCCCAAATGTTGCCCATGTGTTGTTGTTATTGTTGTTATGATTCAGATATGACTGGACCGGATGGGAAACGAGCCCGCACGGCGTACACACGTTACCAGACCTTGGAACTGGAGAAGGAGTTTCACTTTAACCGCTACCTCACCCGCAGAAGGCGAATAGAAATCGCGCACGCCTTGTGTCTCTCGGAAAGACAGATCAAAATCTGGTTCCAAAACAGGCGGATGAAGTGGAAGAAAGACAACAAACTCAAAAGCATGAGTTTAGCGTCTGGTGGCAGTGCTTTCCAGCCATAAAAATATGTCTTACCCAGAAGGAAAGGTTCAGAAATAGATGTGGGGCGCGAGAAAGTGGGGCTGGGTGGGTGGGGAGGGCGCAGAAAGAAGGCAAGAAAGAGGGTAAGAAAGTTTAAAGCAAAGCAAGCAAGCAAACAAAGCGACCGAGTGGTGTTTTCCTTTTGTTTTGAAAGTCTGGAGTACTGTAAAGTGAAGCACTTTCCATTCAGCATGCTATTGATTTTTTTAAAATATATTATTATTATTATTAAACAATTTCCGTGGTACTGTTATTCCAGGACTGTGTCCTCCTGCTGAGATTTCCTCCCCTTCCCACTTTTAAATTAAACTTAATAATAATAATAATAATAAAGTTATTTCCAGAGGCTTCTTTAATGCTTTAGGTGTTCTAAATGTCTGTGTCCGTGCTAAATGAGACTTTCTGGAAGAAGTTGGCATGTCCTTTTTTTAATTTTGGGGTTTTTTAATGTGCTAAGCTAAATGTTATAACTTATTTATAAACTGCTAAGGAGAAGGAAAGGATGGGTTCTTTAAAAGTTCGTGGCTTTTGGGGAGGTAGGGAGCCTGCCACTTTTTCTCCTTCTGCTCAAGTCCTGCAAGATCCATAGCAGGAAATGAAAAAAGTCAAAAAGATCAACCACAACCATTTTTTTGGCCTTTTAAAAAATACATTATATCTATATCTATATCTATAAGCTCATGTATCTTTCTGTCTTTGAAGTTGTCAAGTCTGTGATTTGGTTCTTATTTCCTGGCCTTGTTTTGATCTCAGGCCAGTTCTGAAACTTCTTTTTTTTTGTTTTTGGGGAAAAAAATAAATTAAATGTGAGTGAAGTTCACTTTAAAAGGGTATACGATTGGACCAACCATAGTTATGTTCAAAATGTTTGTAAATACTAGAAATATTTCTGCGGTGACTAAATAGGACGTTTTAGTGGGCAGGGTGAATTCAGTGTTCTGTGTGTCTCCAATGGCATTTGTCATGTCTAGCTGCTTGTTTCCATCTTCGCCAAAACGCTTTTCGTATCCGTTTGTAGCCTTAACTTGAAGTCAAATAAACGTTTCTCCTGGCCAGAAAAATACCCTTCTTTGTGTTTCTTTAGACCACGAGGTGGGAAAGATTCGGTCCTAAAAGTTTGCTCTGACACACTCTGGAGGTGGGTGGGTGGATGGGGGGGGGGGGGGAGAGTTGCACACACAGAAAGGGTCTCCTCACATTGCATGGCCCATCTACCAAGTTGTCTTAGGGAGTATTTCTCCCAAAATTTCCAAATAAAGGATGCAAAATGGCCAGAAATACAACAGGAAAACACATCCCAGAGAAAAAGAAAACAAGCCAGTTGTGAGCTTCTCCAAAGTTGTCGAAGGCTTCCATGGCCAGAACCACTGGGTTGTTGTGAATTTTCCGAACTGTATGGACATGTTCCAGAAGCATTATCTCCTGAAGTTTCGCCTGCATCTATGTGACCTCATATCTCTGAGGATGCCTGCCACAGATGCAGGCGAAACGTCAGGAGAGAATGCTTCTGGAACATGTCCATACAGCCCGGGAAAACTCACAACAACCCAGCTTCTCAAAACTTTGCCTCCTTCCTTCACGCGCACCCCTTTGCTCTGGACAGTCAAGTCCCCATATCTTTCCCTGGCCTTTGCCTCCAAGAGATGCAGCCTGAAAGTCCAAAAACCAAGCCTTTTCGAGAGTAGAAAATGGAACTCAGCATATAACATTTTGCAAAAAACCTTCTGAACTACAGTGCTGAGTATGCTATCCTCTTACCAACTTAGATGTTATTATCGATATGATATTGCCATCAATGCCTTACATATGGGTGTACACACAGCCTTCGACTCAACAGTGAAAATCACAATTGCCTTTACTTCCATGTTGTTTGTAAAAGAGCAGCTTTCAGACTAAACAAATCTACGACCCATTTTTCTTTTTCTCCTCCTCCCCTCCCTCTGCCACCCTTCCATCAAAGCACTATCATTAAACTCTTACTTTTTCAGCAACAAGGAAATTAGTAGTTGCAGCAACCCTTAAATCATAGTTCAGATCTGTCTCTCTGGAAGGAAGTAAAATCGGTCTTATAAACTTACCCCGAACTCTTGGGTTACTTCTGAAAGGGTTTTGAGAGGGCTGAGGTGCGAGTTGTCATTTCCCAAAACAACCCATTTTCTCGCCTTCTCCTGAACACACAAAGGCACACAGACAGGCAGAAACACACGCACACACATATTTTACCCTTAGCAAAAGTAAGTAAGTATACCAAAAGTGGCTGTGACATTAAGATGTCAAATGGATAGGGTTTTATCTAGAAGTTAGATCGTAAAAATCGCCCAGACCTCAGCCAGATACCCCTCACTGGCTCTCAAAAGTCACGTGAGGTCCATAAAGTTAGTTTTATGGTTTTGGGGAGTTGACAATGTACAATATATTTCACATTCTCCAGAATGTTAAGTGACATTTTAACTGCCTTGCTTTGGCTTGGAAGGGGGCAGGAATGGAAGAGCACATTTTCCCAGCAGATAAAGGCTTCTCCTTGGCTGGAATAGGAGGCATTGATGGTTCAGTGTTTACTCGACAGAGGACTTAGAAGCTGCTAACCGAAAAGTAAGTTTCTCTTGTAATACTATCTGCTCAAATGAGTTTTAAAGGGCTAGGTGGTGGTTATAAATTGGGCGAACGGGAGCGGGGCTGAAGGGGGGGAGGGCTGTAACCCGTTTCTCTTCCTAACTTCCAAATGGAGGCAACTGGCCCGAGTGTTGCAGTCCACTTGGCCTACAAGGCTTCTTTATCAAAACATGCAAGTATAGGATTAGCGTAAGAAAGGAGAAACTCAGAAGTATCTTGTAAAGATGAATAGACATGCCAGTAAGGGGTAGTCCAATGTTTTGTTACTAGCGAGTGTATGTAAGCGCGAGAGAGTAGGTGTAGCCTCGTAAAGTACATAGAGGAGCCATTCAGTTCTTGGGAGACTATTGCTGTCAAAGGTTTCAGCTCCTTTGCTTAGGAAAGAGCCCCATCAAAATCAGGAGGATTGATTTTTACGACCTACCTTCGACAGAATGGGTGAAGTTGCATGCGGATTTCAAACCCCCCCCCCCCTCGTCCTCCTCCTCGCCTCTTGTCTTTGAAGAATGCTATAAGACGTACTATAAGGCGCCTATATTTATTTATTTGTCAACCTATATACCTACTTAGGGGAGTTTGGGAACCGCCCTTTTCCCACGGATCTTGAGACTTTGGAAATGTATCTTGGCCTGTGCGTTTACCCTCTCCCCCAGTTTCAAACCCGATTATGTCCTCTTCCCTCCTTTCTTCAGCATGACTTGTAGTTCCCTACTTGTTGCTGCTTGTGGCACAAAGCACGGTATTGCGTCAACCTTAAGGAAAGGAAAGACAGTCCTTAGTCCTGTCCCCGGGTCTTGCATGTATGATCCTCTGTGATCTATGTTTTCTTGGAAATAAAACCCACCCTTCCCACAAGGGTCAACCAGACTTTATTGCTGTTATGTGCCTTCAAGACCACCCAGACTTACGGGACAAGATATTTTTCCAGAGGAGATTTGCCTTTGCAAAGGCCGAGAGACCTTGACTTGACTATCACTGGGGTTTCGAGGCTTGTGGAAGATTTAAACCCTGATTTTCTAGTGTCCTAGTGCAATACTCAAACCACAATAAGGTCTGCTTCCTATATAGGCCTGCAGAGATCAATTGGTTAAGTAGGTAGGGTGCAGTTCTATACTTGCTTACCTCACTTCGGAGTATAGACGTGTAGGATTGCTTTCTTTCGTGGGACAAAGTCTCACCAGCTCCACTTAAATAAATTAATAATGGGAAGCACTAGAAGGTTCTTTGGGGAGAAGAGAGCTTTAGTTCATATATGTGTGTGTGCCATGTCCCCAGCTACAAATAGATATAGATAAGCATTCACGATAAAGCGAATTGGCAAATACTTTTATGAAAGGGCCTTACTCAGAACTTGAATAGGTAGCAAATGACTGGTAGCATTTTTAGAAACCTTCCTTTTAAGGATTGCTTGCCAAGCAAACATCCAACATTGGGCATGAATCTATTTGCTTCTGAAATATTTGTGTTTAGAATCTGCGGATTTGTTTTCCTCTTTCTTTTCTGTTGTTTCTGATCAGCCCAATTCGGGTTACAACACGCTTGAGATCAGGGTAGAAGTGGTTCGATGCTACATCTCTTTCTCTTGCTTTGGGTTTGTGAGAACTCTGCTTCCATATCAAGGGACTGTGTAGGATCTGGGATCCAGATAAGACTGTAGCCTCAGGCTTAGGATTGCAAAATGACAGCTGCATTCCGTACATGTCAAAGAAACAGGCATGTCTGGCTGTATGCAGGTCTATGCACACACTCAAGAGATAAGACCTCCCTTCTTTGAGCCCTGGAGCCTTCCTTCCGAGTAAACCAACCTAAACCAGAACTGTAAACCAGGTTAGCACAGTAACAATTCATTCTGCAGTAGATTTGGTAATAGGTGCTGTCTTTTAATAATGTATTTATATTATTTACAATTTGCTTTTTCTCCTACCAGTGAAGTATAAGGTGGTTTAGAACAAGATTTAATTTCAAAATTAATTCATGAGTAATATAAATGCCACTGCTACTGCTTCAGTATTTAGGTCCTGTTACTCTACCACACCCTGCTCATTTTTAGAGGATACAAGGAGCCAGCAGTTTTCACTCTGGCACATCTTGCCTTTTGCATCAGTACATCTTCTTTTCCACTCTTGGAAAAGTAAGTGAGTGGGACCCATTTTCAGTCCTGAATTATGGGATCCTCTAATGCTTTTGCTAGCCAGTTCGTTCTCATAAAACCTCAAGTAACAGATAGCAAGCAAATAAAGGGCTCTGGAAGCTGTCCACACATCCACATTCACCCCACTTCATTTCACTGGATCAAAGAGAGTAACTAGTAGCTACAACATAATGCAACCAGAAGGTTTCCTGCATGAATTCCTATCTTTGAGGAAAGCATCATCCATTTAAAATAGATATTCTGCAAGACTGTATTGGTGCTGGTGACTTTAAGCTTTGGGGTGAGGTTGGGGGCAATCTTGCAGATATTACTTTTTTCCCCCCTTTTCTTTTCCCACCACCATGTTTAAAGGATCTTTACATCTGCTTCACATTTGGTAGACACATGTCTTTCAGTGTAGGATAAAAGGGACCATTTAGGTTCTTTTCCTCCTTTACTCATGTTGATAACATGCTGCATACTGCAAGACTGATAGGTGTACATGGCCTGAATACCTGGTTGGCATTACAAGAATAGGTGGTTGTTTGTGAGTCTCACTAGGATGTAGAGACAGATTAAGTCCTCTAAAACCTGGGTCAGTATTTGTCTCTCTAACTGCCTTTGTTTTGAGAGGCCTCAAACCACAGGACACGATTCAGACATGGTTTAGCACATCAAAACCATATTGCTTTCAATGATATCTTAATGGTATCTTAACAGTGCAATTCTATATAGCTCTACTTAGGTGTAAGCCTTGTGGAGCTGCATAGGATCTATTCACAAAGCAGAGAGTATACCTTACAGGCTGAAAATCTCCCCCTGACTTAAATAAGATTTTACAAAATGCAATAAAAATATTCTATTTTACACAGCAGGCATAGAAGAAAGTGCTAGTGAATTTAATGGGGTTTTCTTACAGGTGAGCAAGTGTAAGATTTCAACTAGTGTGTCTAATCTTGACTTAATTTGCAGAAGCTATGACATGTTATAACCCAGATCTCTTGTGTTTTGTGTGTGAAAAAAGGAATTTGGAAAATACTGACTTCTGGTTAGATTTGTACCTTCTCAGTAAGGACAGTACTTGGGTATATATGGCATTGTTTTCTGTTCACTCAGAGATGGGGCAAAAATAAAGGAGGAGGAAAAGAGCAGTTTATACAAAGAGTGGAATTGAATGTTCTAATTTCATTTTAAAAAGAAAGAAATACAGCCTTGTGGCTTAAAGTATCTTAACCTTCTTCCTGCCTTTGTCCTTTCTGCAGGACTACTCCTCCCTCCACACACACACACACATTTCACCCCATATTTCTTCAGTTTGTCCTCCTCTCTATGTTGAACCCATCACACTTTCATCCCTTCACACCAAGTCTTACATACCTCTACTTCTCTCCTGTTGTGTGATACAAAGATTCTGCACGTAATGACAAAAATCCTGGGTGCCCCTATACAGAGGGACATATTTTAATGTATTTGTTTAAAAATGGAATTTACCTTTCAGAAAGCTTGCATGGGATTGCTGTTTTAGCTGAAAGGACAAGGAGGCAGTACCTACTCCCGAGGAGACATTCCCAGGCCCTAAGCTGCATGTCCAAGGCACATTTAATGCTGATTCCTTACTCCAATGATACTACAGAAAGAACCCCAAAATTGTGTCCAGTCCTCCTATCCCCACCCCTCACCAAAGCCTTTCATGAGAAGTCCAACCTCTTGAGTTGATTACATCTCATGCCGGAGGGCTGCAACCTGAGATCCTTGTCTTGGAAGACAGCAAAGAGAGGCCAGCCTGAAATACAAGCAGGTGGTGTCTTCCTTCCTTGGCACTGTAGTGTTCACCTGGGCCCCTTCCATACAGTTGAATAAAATCCCACATTTTCTCCTTTGAACTGGAATATATGGCAATGTGGATTCAGAAAACCCAGTTCAAAGCAGATATTGTAGGATATTCCGGGTTATGTGGCTGTGTGAACCGGCCCCTAGACGGACTAGGCAGCCACTGTATATACAAAGAGATGTCCGATTTTATTTTTACTTCTTTCTTGCCTTCTGCTTCTTTTGCCAGTCCCTGTTTCTCTCTAAGGAAATTTTCATGGCAGAGTAAACAGGAAAGCTGTTCTACGTAAACGATCTGGTATTTTGACAGAAAATTCCTTTGCCCCATTGTAGTCCACTGTTCTGTTGTTATGACAGGCAATAATCAATTCCCTAATACTCCATGTAAACAGGAAACAGAAACACTCATTCGATATACAGCACTGTCCCTTACATATAGCAGGGCATTTCTCTATTGTGTATTATTGTTATTATTATTATTATTTGAAACACAAAAAGATGAGTCCACAGCAGACACTCTGCTGGTTGTTGTATTGGAGTACTGGATTTTGTAAATAATAATAGTAATAATAATTAGTACTGGATTTTGTAAATAATAATAAAATTATTATTATTATTATTATTATTATTATTCTTTACAAAATCCAGTACTCATTCACCAATTCTTCTCCCACTTGAGAATTAATCCTGTTTTCATAGTATCAAACTGTAATAGTGTTATGTTCCTTGGATGGGAAGGTGGAAGGCCCAACACCTACCTATTTGTTAAAATGCCTTTCCCAGTCCAAACGCATTCACATGGAAGTAAGAGAGGAATCTACTGCTCATAGGGTTGCATTTTTAGGAAGGCACTTTTATTTCCATGTGTGTCCCTCTCAGTAAAACAAATGTGATCTCAATGTCGATTTTGTTATTGGGAATAGTTGTTATAACTAGATAATAATAATAATATAAAATAATAAATTAATAAAAATAATAATAATAAGCACACTTTCAGCTATCCCAGTCCCGCCGCCCCTATGCTCACAGACCTTCCCAAAACAAAACCAGGGCAGTCTATACTTCGTGTTTTAATCTTTCCCAATTAATCTTTCCAGTCTATCCCTACAAACTGGGGAAAAGGGGGGGGGGGTGTTAGGGAGGAGGAGACAATCTGCTCCAGACCAGCCAATATACACCTCTCTAAGTAGTACGTTTGTCAAGCGACAATAGTTGACTTCTTGACCACAAAAGGTCAGATCCAATGTTCTTTGAAGTCAATGGATAAACTCCCCTTGAACTCTGTTGGCCTCACGATAACCAGTCCACCCTATTCATTGGAGGCGCATGTGTGTGGATAAACCATTGTACCATCGTCCCCTTTCACACGCACACACACACACCTTTTTATACCCAGCAGCCATCTACTCGTAATGCATGAGTGCAAGCCACCCAGATAGATATGTTTTTAGAGATACAACTGTTTACAAAGTGAGCAGCAGTACACAGAAAGGCTGTGTCATAATAAAGATTTTAGTTCTAAAGGTGACAACTGGCCTAGTTGTTCTTGTAAAATGTTCTATGGTATTACAAAGCGTTTACTTCTGTTTCAAGGGAGGAGGTGAGAAGTACTTTTAGAAAGGTTGGTTTGCAAGCTTCTCATATTTTGCTGTGAAATAATGGGGATGTATTGAAAATTGGACTTTATGAGATGATAACTTTATACAATGATTTAGATTTGCAGAATAATATACTTATTTAAATCTGTGGATTGTTATTTTCAGATCTTTGGATCAGTGGAATTTTGAGCTTTTGCGCAGATGTTTGGTTTGTGGGTGTGCGCCTACACACTTGGGCTCACCTTGCCAGCTAAAGCTGTGTGCCTTTTTGACAGCTAAGACCTAGAGGATATTTGGGGGTGGAGGTGAACTCTTTCAGGAGAAGCATTTGAAAGAAACCTTACCATGGAAAGCTAGGCCGTGAGCCACAACTTGAAAACTTCTGGCTTGTGTTGCAATACAACCTTACAGACCCAGACAGTATCTTTCAATAGGGAACACAGGAGATAGTCCAGCTCTTCCTTGATCTCTCAGGGGGGGAAAAATCAAAGCAGACTATTTGCATCTCTAAAGATTTCTGTCTTCTACTTATACTGGAGATAAATAAGAACCACACAGCCTTATAACCCAGAATATCAAGGCAGAAAATCCCACAATATCTGCTTTGAACTGGGTTATCCTAGTCCACACTGCCATATATCCCATCTCAAAGCAGATAATGTGGGATTTTATTCAGCTGTGTGGAAGGAGCCTATGAATATCTGAGGGCGCTTCCACGTAGTCCTATATCCAGAATATGGAGGTAAAAAATCCCACATTATCTGAGTGTGGACTCCTATAACTCAGTTCAAAACAGATATTGTGCAGATTTTCTGCCTTGATATTCTGGGATATAGGGCTGTGTGGAAGAGCCCTAACTCAGAGCCAGAACCTTTTAACCTTTTCAATATGATTTTGCCTTTGTTTTCCCCCAACATATTTGAGGATGGACTAAGAATTGTCCACACTTAGGCCCCTTCCTCCACAGCTGAATAAAATCCCACATTATCTACGTTGAAGGGGAATATATGGCAGTGTGGACTCAGATAACCCAGTTCAAAGCAGATGTGGGATTTTCTGCCTTGATATTCTGGGATATAGGGCTGTGTGGAAGGACCCTTAGAAATAAACAGTGCATACTTTTCCAGGCTCAGGCAATTTTTAAACCCTTCACTTACATTTGAGGGAAGTATGTGCAAAAGCTTACCTTGCCATTGAAACCAGGTGGAATTAAACTCCACTGAACAAGGGTTTGTGATTCACGGGTAGGGCCCTTCCACACAGTCCTATATCCCAGAATATCAAGGCAGAAAATCCTACAATATCTGCTTTGAACTGGAATATATGGCAGTGTGGACTCAGATAACCAGTTTAAAGCAGATATTGTGGGATTTTCGTGCCTTGATATTCTGGGTTATATGGCTGTGTGGAAGGGCCAGTAGTGGCCCAACCAAGGCTATAGATCAGTAGTTCTCAACCTGTGGGTCCCCAGATGTTTTGGCCTTCTATTCCCAGAAATCCTAACAGCTGGTAAACTGGCTTGGGTTTTTGGGAATTACAGGCCAAAACACCTGGAGGCCCACAGGTTGAGAACCACTGCTATAGATAGTCTGTTTTTCTTTCATGCCCCTCAATGTAGTAAATATTACTACAAGGGGTTGCCATTGCACAGCTAAGGAAAGTTATCTGACAATCTTGTGTTTGAGCCCTCCCCCAGAAACTGTATTAAAATACAAAGAAAAAGCAGAGTCTGTCCGGTTGTAATACTAGGCCCTATTATTATTATTATTATTATTATTATTATTATTATCACAACAAGATGAGTCCACAGCAGACAAGATCACTCTGCTGGCTGTTGTATTGGATCACACACGTTGGACAATAATAATAGTAGTAGTAATAATAGGACTGTGTGAATATTATTATTATTATTATTATTATTATAAAATTATTTAATTCAAAGGTTAAAAAGCAAGACGTATTTTAGTAGGCCTAAAGTCTTTCTCTCTTAATCTCTCTTTTACAAGAACTTTAAAAAAAGAGATGGAGAGAGGAATTAAAAACTGTGAAAGGGATTTTAATTAAGAAAATTAAATGGAAAGGGGGCACAAATGAGTTGTGTTGAAGGGCGGGGAGGATGGTGAGAGGGGGTGAGAAGGAAGCAAAGCAAAGCTATTCTGAGCGATTAAATCGCCATTTTAACAGTGTAATGGGGTTTGCATACTGAAAGAGGGGGGGACGGCTCTTATAGCTCATCAATAATTCATAGGAGCTCGGGATCATTCCCAGGTCAGCAGACGGAGAGGTAAAGAGAAGGCATCTTTGCAGGGAGGAGAAGGGGGTGCTCGCCCCCCACGAAATCAAAATGCAGTGGGTGACTCTTCCTCCAGGACTGTCCAAAGTCACTTTCTCGGGGATTTGACCCCCCTTTCCCCCTCCCTTTTGTAATTCCTTTCCAAAATTCCTAACCGTCTTCATCTGGTTTTTCATGTTTCTTTCAAAAGTCCATGCTGGTTGTTTATTTTTTAAGAGATGGGAGCGTGGACATCTTTGTTTCTCCAGTTGTTTGAACAGCATCCAGAGCTTGGCTTATTGGGCCAGCTTCTAACCTCCAATTCCCCGCTCCCTGGGCAACCTTCTGGCAAATCTTTGCCACTCAAAATCAATGTCTTTCATTTCCTTAGAGGTGAAAGGAAGAGAGCTAAATATGGGTAATATTTGGTGCAAGGAAAATGAAAAGAGGGGCTCTTTCACACCGCCATAAAACCCAGAATATCAAGGCAGAAAATCTCACAATAGCTGCTTTGAGCTGGGTTAACTCAGTCCACACTGTCATATATTCCAGTTCAAAGCAGACAATGTGAGATTTTATTCAGCTGTGTGGAAGGGGGTGAGGATTTACAATTGTCCTAGTTCGATTAAGATGAGGATTATCTCTTTCTGTGGTGTTCATAGGAGCTCAGGATCATTCCCAGAGGGGAGAGTAAACAAAATGTGTCAGCTAGTGGGGAGAGCAAATGAAAAACGTGTGTTTTCTTTATTTTACTGATTTTATGTTGTCACTGCTGCCTTCAAGTCGATTTATGGTGACGTTATCAAAGGATTTTATTGGCAACCTTTATTTGAGGGAGATTGACCAATGCTTTCCTCTAAGGCTGAGAGAGTGTGACATGCCCAAAGTCACCCAGGTGGTGACTTTGGGCATGTCAGTGGCCATGAAAACCATCTGGGTGGATTTGGGCATGTGACCGGGAATGTTGTGAACACTCAACACTCAACCCATTGCATAATAATAATAATAATAATAACAATAATAGATCCAATATAACAGCCAGAAGAGCGATCTTGTTTGCTGTGGACTCATCTTGTTATGTTTCAAATAATAATAATAATAATAATAATAATAATAATAATCTAGCATATAGATCTCATTTGCTGTGACATACTATGCTTTTGTGTCAATAATAATAGTAATAATAATAATAATAATAATAATAATAGCTTTATTTGTAGACCGTCCTATCTTCTCTAAGGGATTCACAACACTTCCTGTATTTTTCCTTTACTGCTGAAATTTTAAAGGGCTGGTCTTTAAATCTTTGGTTCAGCTATCTGCACAATATGTTTACGCTGCACTGTGTATACAACTATTTGTAGTATATTTTTCATCTTATTTTCCTCCACCTTCCCGTTCCCTTTTTTCATCTTATTTTCCTCCACCTTCCCGTTCCCCTTTCCTCTTGGTTCCCGACTGATTGTAAACTTTGGTAATCCACCCTTAGAGAAAATGACCCTATATAAGTATGATGAGAAAAGGAGGAAGTGAAATTATTTTTTAAATTTTGTTTCTAAATGGGGCTAATATTTCCTAAATAAAATACTTTCCGTACAAAAGTTATATTGCTCAATTGCTCGTTGGGATATGAAGATTGAATCAGATGACCTATTCCATAGGATTAGCTTCTATTTACTAAAATAAGCAACCTCTAGTTCGACCCTCTTTGATTCCAGAACCTTTCCTTGGTCATTTTACACATCTAGTAGAAGCTAACCTTTGAAGAAGACCACACTTTGTCCGGCAATAAATCAGGGATTTTCAAAGGGTCCTTCCACACAGCCCTTTATCTCAGAATATCAAGGCAGAGAATCCCACAATATCTGCTTTGAACTGGGTTATCTCAGTCCAAATTCAGATAATGTAGGGTTTTCTGCCTTGATATTCTGGAACCCTAAGAAATAATGTCAACTAACCTCTTGTCCAACTTTGGCCCCTTCCACACAGCTGAATAAAATCCAACATTTTCTGCTTGAACTGGAATATATGGCAGTGTGGACTCAGATAATCCAGTTCAAAGCGGATATTGTGGGATTTTCTGTCTTGATATCCTGGGTTTGTATGGTTGTGTTGAAGGGTCCTCTCAAAATATATTCCCCGCCCATCCTCTCCTCTATACCTCTTTCCAACCTTCCAGGGAACTGAATTAGTAAAGGCATTTTATACATGGAATCTGAAAGGTAGTCCCTTTTTATTTATTTTTTTACAGTTGAAAGGCAGGGAATTAGAAAGGCTTGATGAATTCAGATCAAAAATTAGAAAAAAATTAGAAAAAATTAGAAAAAATCCCTCGCAGTGAGGGCTCCTCCAAACACCCCTATATTTCAGAATATCAAGGCAGAAAATCCCACAATATCTGTTTTGAATTGGTTATCTGAGTCCACACTCAGAAAATGTGGGATTTCCTGCCTTGATATTCTGGGATATAGGGGTGTGTGGAAGGGCACCCAGTGAAATACAGCCTGATCCTAATTTTTGATTGGGAATTTCTCCCGAGCAGGATTATAACCCTCTGAGTCTTAAATGGATCTAATTCTCTGCACATGATTTCTTTTTCTCTTGCCTTTCCACCAGCCTAGTCTTCTGAAATTTATTCAGACAAGGTCGGGGAAAGGTTTTGTTGTGGTTTTACACGCAAGGCACATAAACTTCCCGTAAAATGAAATTTTACAGCATATGAAAGGAAGGAAGGGGGTGGGGGGAACAAGGAGGGAAGAGCAATGCGTAAAACCGGTAAATCTCGGGGCTTGTAACAACACAGTATAGCCAGTAGAGCTCGCTTCAGACCAATTCACCGCAGCTTTCCATTATTGCTTTCCCCCAGAAGCCTCCCTGACCCTCGGTAAAGCCTCGCCCTTAAAGAAAAAGAGGACCCTAGAAGAAAAATAAATTCTGTTTTAAAATAAAATAAATTCCCCTGCTTTTCTGCACCTTCTTCTATAGGCAGGAAAGGATGGAACAATTCCAGACAACGCTCCAAGGGCCTGGCTTTATTTGTGTCCCATTTCCAAATAGGCAGGATAAAAGAGAAATCATTCATAGGGATTTGATTCCCCTTTTTTCTGTCTTCTCCTTCTTTCTTGAGACAATGAAAGAAGGTAAATAGGGGGAGACTGTGATGGGGAAAATACATTTGGGGAGGAAAAAGAGAGAGAGAGAAAAGAAGGGCTGGGTGGAGTTTCTTCTGAAGTCTGGCGAGGTGAATATGGTCTTCGGTGGATTGGCTCGCACGCCATTATAGCTCCAGGGGTCAAAAAGGCGAGGGTCAAAAGTTTAGGCGGTGCGAGCCCGGGTCTTGTGTTTGAGACTGATAGACTGGGTGTCAGTGCTAAAGAGGAGGAGGAGGAAAGAAAGAAAGAGGGGGCGGGAGTCATGGCGTGTCGTGGAGGAGGAGGGAAGGAGGGCGAGGGAGCCAAGGAAGAGACCTTTCTTGTTTACTGATAAGAGAATAGGGTCGGGAGGTGGGAGTTAGGAAGCCAAACACCGCCACAGCACTGACTAGTCGTCTATAAAGCTCTGGGAAGGATAATGGGGGGAAATTGGGGATATTTTGAGCTAGCTGTCAATAGCCATCTCGACCCCTTTGTTCAGTTCTGTCTCTCTTTGTTGTTGGAAAGGAAAATAATCCTGAACACCTGAGGGTGCATCTACATCAGTGGTTCTCAACCTGTGGGTCCCCAGATGTTTTGGCCTTCAATTCCCAGAAATCCTAACAGCTGGTAAACTGGGACTTCTGAGAGTTGAAGGCCAAAACACCTGGGGACCCTTTGATCTACACTATAGAATGAATGCAGCTTGGCCCTGCTTTAACCACGGGATTGTAACCACGGGGCTGTATTCTCTTAGGCTGGAATACAGTGGGGCACACATGTTTATGTTTCCAAGAGGTTTGTTTACTATTTGCTTGATGCTATCTTCTCTTAAACACATTAAATACAGAAGGAGGTATTTTGTTTCCATAACATGAGGGTATATTATTATGATTATTATTACAGTGAATATTTGTCACATTATAATGGCAATAACTGATGTACTATCCCATACATTCTCAGGGGAAACATTCTTTCAACTGTTAGTGCATATATCTACGGCTAAACTACACTCCTTTAAAAAACAAACCAAATAATAAAGTGAAAAGAGTTGTAAAAAATAGAATACATAATATCTTGTTACAGGTAATGTGATTCTTTTCTCAGGTGGGTTTATATTACAATCTTATTAAATACTGGGTTGCTGTGAGTTTTCCGGGCTGTATGGCCATGTCCCAGAAGCATTCTCTCCTGACGTTTTGCCCACATCTATGGCATGCATCCTCAGAGGTTGAGAGGTCCGTTGAAAACAAGACCAGTGAAGTTTATATATCTGTGGAATGCCCAGGCTGGGAGAAATAACTCTTGTTTGCTTGAGGCAGGTGTGACTGTTGCAGTTGATTAACATTGAATGGCCTTGCATCTTCAAAGCCTGGCTGGTTGCTGCCTGGGCCAATCCTTTGTTGGGGCGGTGTTATATACTGTATATATTCTTACTTGAGAACAAGTGCGTACTGAACTCAATGGGACTTGCTTCCTCCTAGGCATATATAGGATTTCACAATTAAATCTTGTCAGCCCATACTAAAATGCCTTTGAAATTAAATAAAATAACGTTGTCCTTTCTTGAGCACCTTTCACGTATTTCATCAGTATGTATGTGGGTGGGAAATATCTGTGGGGTTTGACCCTAACCCGAATATTGTAGTATTAAAGGGAAACCTCACAGGAAGTTCTCTAATGGAACTTCCTGGTAGACTTTCCCCTAAAGGTCAGATTAATTTTTATAGATTCACTGGTGAAATGATTTTAAGTATCGCCTTTTCAAAAAGAAATTACTGCTTCTAAAACCACCAAAATATCTGTTATTTTATAGTCTACCTCTTGATTTGAAAGAACTCTGGAAATATTCTGTGTCATGCATTTATTTATGCGACTTGTACCTTCAAAATCAGACTTCCTGTCTCCTCAAAGAAAGAACACTGGACAAATACATATTATGCTTCCATTTTCTTCTGATAAGAAGCATGAAAAAAATCAGTTGGAAGTTATATCATATGCCAGGATGGAAAACAGAGAATTTGCCCACTTCTTTAAAGTATTACAAAGTATTTACATTGAGACATAATCGCGTAATTAACAAATTACTTAGTTATATAGCAGAGGAATCGAATATTCGATTGGTTGGCGTATTTAAAACGATAGTTATTGGACTGATAGAGCAGTTTCAGTCGTCCCCGCCTCTTTTTTAACGGGGAGGTAACTCATTACTCGTTGGCATGCAGCCTTTTGGGTTTATTTATGTGTTGGGGGTGAGGGGAGGGATCTTTCCCCATTAGAAATATTGCTACTTAATACACTCGCAAAAATGAGGACTAAAGCAGACGAGGTTAACATGGATGGTAATAAAATACTCCTTCATTTGGAATAAGAGAATGGTCTCTCCTTTCTGAAGATGGGTTAATAGAACAATTAGGAGAGAAATCTGTATTAGCAGTCACCTTTTGTTTTCCTTTTTAGTAAGGGAAGGTGTTCCAGATAGTCTTGGGTTCCCTTTCAACCTGCCAGTTCACCACTACGGTTGGGTTTAATGCCAATTTAATGCCACTTTACTGGAGTCACTTGCTATCTCCCAGGTGCAATTTGGACTGGGAGAACCTCAGATAAAACAAAATATCTAGGTTCTATCGAGGCCCATTTATGGTGCACAAGTTCCTAAACTGATTTACTTGAAATCAAATCTAACTGTGAAGAGTATTCGTTAGGGGGAAGGCTGTTGTGAAATCCAAATGCCATCATGCCAAGTCGCATGAAAGATCAAGAATAATATAATCATATATAAGCCTAAATTATATTATTAGTTCTACCTAGAACTAATAATATAATTTAGGCTTATATGATTCCTCGGATTTGCCTACACGTCGGGGCCCTTCCATACAGCTGAATAAAATCCCACATTGTCTGCTTCGAACTGGAATATGTGGCAGTATGGACTCAGATAACCCAGATCAAAGCAGATATTGTGGGAATTTCTGCCTTGACTTTCTGGGTTAAAGGGCCCTAAATCACAAATCAATAAAAACACACATTTTGGTCCCTGAGGTGTCAGTCTTGTTTTTGGGTATATTTGACCTTCTGATTCCAAAAATGGCACTAGTTTTCCCTTATCAGCTCTAGTTCTTGAGATACAGACCTTGTGGCATCTACTAGTTTTCATCTGCTTGCCCTTAAAAAAACATATCTAAGTCCCCTTCCACACAGCTGAATAAAATCCCACATTTTCTGCTTTGAACAGGAATATATGGCAATGTGGACAGAGATAACCCAGTTCAAGACAGATATTGTGGGATTTTCTGCCTTGATATTCTGGCTTTGTGGAAGGGCCCTAAGAAATCAGAGCTGATGTGGACTATACAACGTAATTTTCAGAATCAGGGCCCCAAATAATGCCAGGAAGAGGTCTAAAAACGAAGACACCAAAAAACCATATAGGAGTATGCTTGCCATAGATGTAGGAGATAATACTACCGGAGCATGGCCATACAGCCCGAAAAACTCACAGCAACCCAAAAACATATATATATTTGGTTGAGCTGTGTAATTGATTGAATACATCTATTCTAATTGGTGCAATCCCACTAAATCTCAATCACAATCTCAATTGAAAGCGTTAACACTTAATTGTTTTGATAAATTCAGGACTGAGTACAAGCCACTGTGGTTAGGATCGGGATTTATATCCATGTACTTGAGTTGCAAACTGGGCTGTTCTCGGGATTTGCTTGAGAAGAAATCAAAGGCGAACAGGATATCAATCCTGTAGAACTTCCTCGACATTCAGCTTCATAATTAATTCATTTAGAGTAAAAAAAATAGTTGGAAAATTTCCCCCCAGATATGCTTACAATTTCCCATTGAGTTGTTAAAATGCAAGAAAATGCATTAATGCGCCCCACAGGCACGCCTAGGTGTGAAGGTGTGCAGAAAGCGATAAAGACTCATTCTCACATCTTGCATGATATTTGTATATTAAAAAGATGGCTCTAAACGGGCGAGCGTTTAGGAATAACTTAGACCATTCGTCTCCAGGCTCCTTTAATTACTCCACTTATCTCTGAAGCACAGTCATCACCACCCAGGTTGGAACAATAACTATAATAATAGCAAAAGAGCGGTCTATGGTACAATTCTATGGCAAGGAGGAAACCTTGCCATAGAATTACCTGCTTGCACCAAAAGTTAAGCTTATGAGAAGGAGAAAGTATAGGAAAAAATAAAGGGCGAAGAGCCAGACTCAATTGGAAGCCCCCTTTCCTCACGAAAAGAGAAACGTGACCCCCAGATTATTTCCGCAGGGCAATGGGACAATGCGACTAGTAACAATCATATTGTACCAATTGGCCTTTTGTTGGTGACCTCCCATGCTTGTACCTGTTTCACCTGTTGTGTCATGATGGGGATGTCTATGTATACCTGTGGGATAACTGAGCAATGGCAGGACCTCGAACAATAGTCACTGGAAGCCTTGAAAACCCGAATAATGGCTATCTCTTCCCTCTTTCCGCGTGGAGAGTGATCCAAGGGCAACTTTCCCATCTAACACATTCCCTTCTGGAGCTAATAAAATCTTCTGGAAGGAGGGATATGAACTGAACTGATGTTTTCCTGAAACCTGTATACTGCACCCGCCCCCCCCCCCAAACAGTAATATATAATAGGTTTACTGTGAGTTTTCCAAGCTGTATGGCCACGTTCCAGAAGCATTCTCTCCTGACGTCTCACCCACATCTATGGCAAGGATCCTCAGAACCTCACAGCCTCTGAGGATGCCTGCCGTAGATGTGGGCAAAACGTCAGGAGAGAATGCTTCTGGTATATGGCCATACAGTCCGGTAAACTCACAGCAACCCAGTAATTCCGGCCATGAAAGCCTTCGGTCTAGAAATAAATAATAATAATAATTATTATTATTATTATTATGACACAAAACACAGCATGACATAGCAAAAGAGATATATATGCTGGATTTTCGTATTACAAAATCACAAGTAGAACACTTCCCAAGCTGTCTAATTTATTATTATTATTATTATTATTATTACTATTATTATTATTGTTCTGACACAAAAACACAGTATGACACATCAAATGAGATATATATATGCTGGATTTTGTATCACAAAATCACAAGTCGAACACTTATTATTATTATTATTATTATTATTATTATTATTCGACAACACACTAAAATATAAAAGATTTTTTAAAAATTGAAAAATCATTTCCTTCTTTCCTGCTTCTCCCCCCCCCCCCCCACTTTCTTCCCTTCCTTACTCTTCTCTGCTCATTCCTTTCATTTCATTGATAGCAGGAAGAAACCTTTCTTTTTCCTGGTCTTTATTTCGTTATAGTCCTTGTGCTAGAACTGTGACACCAATCCAATTCCCAACATAAAACAAAACTAAAATGCTACCGACATAAACAAGTGTGTGTGGAAGAGAAATGAGGGACTAAAGGTATATGCATATATTTGCACACATTTTGGCACACTTAGGCTACTCTCTATATAGGGCAGGAGGCACAAACACAGATCTCTCTCTCTCTCTCTCTCTCTCTCTCTATATATAGTTGATGCATATATCTAGTTAAACTACATTGGTTTCAAGCTGATAAATACCTGTATATTTGTATTTTATTTTAAGAGGACTAGATGTACTGTTTGCACTGTCTGTTTTTGCTAAGTCCAACTGGCTAATCAATAAAAAATATTGTTGTTATATCTATATATAAGGACACGGGGATATAGACAGGCACAGATGTCGACTTCTCTGTCTCTTTGTCCTGGCAAACCTGTGTTTGGTTCTCTTTTGCATGCATACATCTAAGAGAACAAATTTGGGAAGAGAATGGAAAGTCGCCGGCAGTGTGGGAGAAAGCCCCCATTAAAATTCCTGGCCGTGGCATCTCTCCTCCAGCCCAGCCCCCGCCCCAAGTAATGACCGGGGTAAAATTCAATATGACCGAGCGAACTATGCAAGCGTATTATAGAAAATGCAAGGGGGAGAGGCCCGGAGTGGGGTGAAACTCAGGTCACCGCGTCTAACAAATATTAAAATGTTGGAGGCGCTCGGGACACGCCTATCTGTTTAACAAAGACTGACAAAGTATGGAGATTAATACGAAAACTTGCGAGGATCCGAACCGAAAAGGCTCAGTTAGGCCTAGGGCTTCTTCCAAGCTGGGAGACACAGAGTCTGAAGACTTTCAAAAGACTGCGAAAGAAAGAAATAAAAGTTTAAAGAAAGGACAAGGAAGGAAAGAGAAGAAAGAGTCGAGTCGGGGAAGAGAGATTTTCCTCTCAAGGGGAAAATAGACCATGACATGGAGGAAGGGAAGAAGCGACGGAAGAGTCCAGCTTTCCGGTTGGTATTTGCGGGTTGCTTTGTTGCGGTTTGTTGTCTCAAGGCGGTTGTGATGGTTGTATCCTGTCTCGAAGAAGGCAATGGCTTTTCGAGGAGTCTGGGGCAATCCAGAGGCGAAAATCAACCGGGGAAATGTGGGTTTGGGGGAAAAGACTCTTTGGTCTCGGGCCTCAGAGGGGTTGCAAACACTCGGTTCTACTCGTGAGTGGGTTCCTTGCGTGCCTGTATTGCTCAGGGTTGCGTGGATGTGGTGGTGCGAAATGGCAGGTCCAAACGTCGTTGTGTGTGTGTTTTTCTTCTGATCAAGACTCCCCTCAAATGTGTTGTCGAAGGCTTTCATCTCCTCAAATGGACGGGAAGGGAGCACGGATAGGACTCAAGCGTTAGGAAAGAACTTGACAGGTTATCTGTGTCTTTCAACACAATACTAATGAGTTACTGGCAGGTGTTTGGTCCTGTGTTTGCGCCTGTTTCTGACTTTCTCTGTGTTTGCTGCTGGTGGTAGGGTCTTCCTTAGAAAACCTCAACTTCCAAGTTCTCTCAGGACCAATTAAGATTTTTTTTTGTTGGGAAACCTCTCCCCCCCCCCCCCCTACACGCAGTCCTTTTTCCAATTCAGCTCAACTTTTATGGCGTCCCATCTGCTCGGAAAGTCTCTGGTTGGAGAGAGTCTCCTCTCTTTGAAATGCAGAGGACGCACCCGGGCGGGATTTGTCTTTCCAAACTTCCGAAAAGTGGAGACGTTTTTATGAGAGCAATCGAAAGTGACGAAGAGGGAAAAAAGAAGGAAAAGAAGGAAGGAGGGAGGGGTGAGAGGAGGAGGAGAAGGGTGAGGAGGGGGCTTCGCTTTGAATTTCGGGGCTGCGATTTTGAGACTGCAAAAAAGAATGGGGAATTTCTCCCAGACGCTAGGGGTGCTGGTGATACCGGGATGAACCCCTCAATTGCCTGTTTATACAAGAGATGTTATATGTAAGATATATATGTGTGTGTGTGTGCGCGTAATGGAGTGAGGGAAGAAATTGGCTCAAATATTCTGTTCCAGGCAAATCAATGCACTGAGACAAGAGCAGGAACAATAAAGTATAAATTCCCTAGATCAACTAGAGGAGGGAAAGGAGGTGTCTCAAAGATGTTTCCATATACTTTCCTACTTGGCGTAGTTTCTCTTGAAAGAAACATTTCTCTCTCTCTCTCTCTCTCCCCCCCCCCCCCTTCTCCTGGTTGTACCAGGTAAAGGTGACACATTTCCTTGGAAGCAAACCCCATGTCAATGGTATGGAAAAAGGCTTGTATTAAACGTGTTTCTATTCTTAGCAGGAAACATATGTAACGATGCTTCTGAACTATGTGCATCTTCACCTCGACAATTATTAGGAGCGAGAACTTTCACATAGGGCCCTTCCACACAGCCCTATATACCAGAATATCAAGGCAGAAAAACTCACAGTATTTGCTTTGAACTGGTTATTTGAGTCCACACTGCCATATATTCCAGGACCCTTCCACACAGCCCTATATCCCAGAATAATCAAGGCAGAAAATCCCATAATATCTGCTTTGAACTGGGTTATCTAAGTCCACACTCAGATAATGTGGGATTTTCTGCCTTGATATTCTGTGAAAGGGCCTATAGTAACAGACATTACTTTACCCAGAACTATTGAGCTGTCAAAGTTTAGCAAAACTAGATATGGCACCAGATAAAATGTTTGGGACACTGAAGGCATCACCTTTGCTTGAAAGTAAATCCCTTTGAAACCAGATGTGCTTACTTGGCTATTGTTGTTGTTTGTCATGTATTGCTCATAACTTTGTATTATTATTATTATTATTATTTGTTGTTGTTGTTGTTGTTGTTGTAAGCTGCCCGAGTCCCTTGGGGAGAGGGGGCGGGGCATAAATATGAATTATTATTATATTAGTATATATTATATAATAATATAGTAATAATATAATAATAATTATTATATTATTAATATAATATTAAGCGGGGGTGCTTTGAATTGCAATTTTCCTGCTTCTTGGCAGGGGGTTGGACTGGATGGCCCATGATTCTATGATTCTATACTTCCAAGCAAATCTATACAGGTCACGGGATGCCAGTGTTTGAAACCTGATGGTACTTTATCCCAAAGTGGAAACAGGCAACTCCCAAAGTCTTCTGTCTACTAGCATCTGTCGGTAGAGAACTGACTTACAAGGGAATCCATAAATTGCTTTGCAACAAGGACATTCGGGGAAGCAAGACCAAAATGTTTAAGTCTCGGTACAGGCTGTTTGTTTGTTTGCTTCTTCAACAGATCTATGAGATGAAACAAATTTTGTCCTAAGGTGAATGTTACTTTGCCCTGATGTCTTCTCGTGTATATTCTCGCCTGATTTGGGATACAGGTGCAGTTTCCAATCATTACTTCCCTTTCCTCCCTAATTTGGGACTGCCAACCTGGAATACAGGGAATACAGTGCACCTTAAATGTCCAGAGGATTGTCATGGTAAAGGCTTTGCTTTAGAACCACAGGCACCACTTCTTATTGAAAATATTGGGGTTATAAGAAAAATAATGTCTCGCCCAGGAAGAAACACCCTACAGGTTGCTTAGTCCCATCTGAAAAGGAAACTAACACACTGTTTTACCTGATGAATAAACCCATGTTACTGAAAGGTTTCCTTATATTTGCCTCGGTAGCTATATCTGTTTATAGGGAACTAAATCCCATTAAGTTTAGTGGCAGTTATTTCCAGGTGTGTGTAGGACTGCAACCAAAACAGTGCTGTCGCATCTATCTATTTTAAATTCCTCATATTTCTGTAAACAACACAGGTAAACAGATGTGTGGAGGAAACCGCTCTGTTCTCCCTTTTTTTTCCCCCCTGCCCACAGAAGGTTCATTGCTCCCACAATATGCATATTTTATTGCTTTATATCCCTTCTTTTTGAAGGGGGAAAAGGGACATAAGATCCCTTTGATCCTTTACTTCCTTCCCTTGGCGAGAAAACGAATGATCAATGTATTGTCGAAGGCTTTCTTGGCTGGAATCACTGGGTTGTTGTAGGTTTTTCGGGCCATGTTCTAGCAGCATTCTCTCCTAACCTTTCGCCTGCATCTATGGCAAGCATCCTCAGAGGTTGTGAGGATGCTTGCCATAGATGCAGGCAAAACGTTAGGAGAGAATGCTTCTAGAACATGGCTCTATAGCCCGAAAAACCTACAACAACTCAAACGAATGATCGCCTTTGGAAACACACCTTTTGCGTGGTTTTAGATCTCTCCCTCTTCACCTTCCCGTCTGTTTACATCTATGGTAGGCAAATACATCACCCAAAGATTTGTATTGTTTTTTGTAACGAAAACGGACGGAAAAGGAAGGCTATTCTCCTTCAAAAAAAGCAATTTTCGTTTTAATTAAATAATAAATCTTGCAAATCTGGATTGTGGGTGAATTTTTCCCCCGCTTGATGTCCTTGTTGGTCCACCAACCTATCTAACTACTTAATTATCTACCTATTTTAGATTTCCTTGTTTCCTTGTCCATTAAGTTTCTAGTATCAGTATTTATTGGGGGGTGGAGATGGGAGAAATGGAATTTGACTACGGATCCAGTTTAACACTCCTTGAATTTTTGGCTCCTGTGTTGCAAACAAATCTTTGCAGGCATTCTTTCGCTTGGAAATTGGACGCTTTCCTCCCCTTCCCAGCCAAGTTTGGTTCTGGCTCTAAGCCACAAAGAAGACGTGTTCTCCTGAGCAGAATGTCTCTCTGTCTTCTGTATGTACCCTGTAGATCCGAATTTGTGTAAAAAACACTGCGTCACAAATTCGCGTCTAGGGGAATATGTAGTAGACACAAACGCTACGGACCAGCAGCCTAAAAGAGAAGAAGAAAAAGAAGGAGAAGAAAGAGAAGAGGGGAATGGAGGGGAGGAAAAAAGAGAAACCTGACAATCCAGGAATGTATTGTCCAAGGCTTTCATGGCTGGAATCACTGGGTTGTTGTAGGTTTTTTTCGGGCTATATGGCCATGTTCTAGAGGCATTCTCTCCTGACGTTTCGTCTGCATCTATGGCAAGCATCCTCAGAGGTTGTGAGGTCTCCAACCGCACAACCTCTGAGGATGCTTGCCATAGATGCAGGCGAAACGTCAGGAGAGAATGCCTCTAGAACATGGCCATATAGCCCGAAAAAACCTACAACAACCCAATCCAGGAATTCTGCTAAAAATATACTTTTGTTGTATTGCTGTCGCTATCAATTTGGAGATTATTGGTGTTGATGTTGCTGGCAGCAATGTTTGTGTGGATGGCATGTCGTTTTGGGGGAAAACACTCATATTTTCCGACTTGGAATCACCCGACTAGAACTTTGTTTTCTTGGTAATCTTTTTTAACACATAAATGTTTAAGAGGGAGATAAGAACGTCTCCTCCCCTCTTGTTTTTTCTATATTTGCCAAAAAGTATTGCAGAATCACACCTTTCTGTCAACTGAGGTTAAAGAGAAAGCGCTTTCCTAGCGAAGGATGTCCTCACATCACAGAAGAAATAGGTCTCTGCCCCGAAGGATTGCAAAACAGTTGTGTATCACCTACCCTACAAAATACATTTAGCAAGGAGACAGATGATTGATGGAGAAGAAGAGAGAGAAAATGTATGCGTTTCCTATCTTCCAGACTTTATCCCCCCCCCCCAAATAAATGCTCTTTTAATTAATAGGGTAGTTATAATTCTCCTATCCGAGTATTTGCATTTTTTTCAACTGGGGAGTGGGTGCGTGGGTGAAGCTAACTGTCTTTTAAAGGAATGGGTAATCCGAATTAGTTAATGACATTTCTATCGATCTCAAACGAGCTCTATCTATCTTTGCCAGTGGCTGGACTCCAGCGTCAAAACTTAGAACAGGAACTAGAGGACTTATGTGCAAAATAAAGCCTCCCAATCACCTCTATTTGAGATTAAATGTGTTGCTATTTATCTTTGACTTTGTAAAGGACGGTGTATTGTGTACGTTAGAAGTGACACTGATTTTAAACACATTGGATTTTGTGACTTCTGTATAGGGATAATGGGGTACTTGATGTCTTTGGGATAGGAAATTATGCAAATCCTGGCAGAGTGACCAAAAGAGAACTATCTGTCCCACAAGTCCCGGGTGCAATGGAGCCTAATACAAATTTACTTGACTGCAACTTCTCTCCAAGTTGTTTGCGTGCAAAGAAGGGGAAAGGACAAGCATATCTCTCCCCCCACCCCCCTCAACGCCATTGCCCTTCTTGATTATTTCCTTATCCGGGAATCCCAAGCAACCTCTCCATTGGCTCCTGGGATCACGTGGCGTCTAACTTTGTTCAGTTGACGGCAAAAGTAGGAGGTCTCTTCCAAACAGGAAAACGAGTGAGAAGGGGAGGGGAAGGGAAGGAAGGGAGCAGGGGGGAGAAGGGGAGGGGGGCTCGCGAGAAATAGGAATAAATTTTAGTATATTTTGGGGGTGTGCGTGCGGTGTGAGTGAGCGGGAGTGTGCGCGCCCTCCCCGCCCCCAAAAAAGGCCAACCACCACCACAGCGTTATATTAATGGCCATCATGAGTTCCTTCTTGATCAACTCCAACTATGTGGACCCCAAATTCCCACCCTGCGAAGAATATTCCCAGCACGATTACCTTCCCAGTCATTCTCCGGAGTATTTCGGCGGCCAGAGGCGAGAGGAGAACTCTTTCCAACACGAGGCGTTGTACCCAGCGCGGTCCGCCTGTAACCAACCATCCTCCTACCCTCCTTGCCAGGGTCCTGGGCACCAACCCGCCGTCCTATCTCCCCGCAGCCAGCATGTCCTTGCTCCCGCTGGACTTCAAAACCATCTGTCCGAACCAAACCACACTTGCGAATCCATCACGCCAAGCCCACCGCCTTCCTGTAGCCAAAACTCTCTCAACCAAAGCCCGTCCGCTTGCAAAGAGCCGGTAGTTTATCCTTGGATGAAGAAGGTTCATGTTAGCTCGGGTAAGTGAACCTTAAAGTGCCGATGATCGCTTTATACTAGTCTGCACCTCAAAGTCTTGTTGGGAAGATGAAGAAGTGGGGGGAAGGAAAAGGAAGAAAGGAGGGGAAAAAAGCTTATTGCCCCTGTTGTAAAAGAACCATTCCCCTCGGAGATTTATGGTCTCCCTGTTTGCAGAGCGCTATAATTACATCCTCCATAAATTTTTATGGCTCTTCTTGGCCAACTGCCTTTGAAGTCCCTGTTAACATCCTCCTCCAGTTTCTTTCTTTCTTTCTCTCCCCTTCCTTCCTTGTTTTCTTTCTTTCTTCCACCCTTTAGAGAATGTTCCACAGGAAAAAAGTTTTTAGGAAGGCTCTTTCTTTATTTGTTGCTGGGAATGCCTATTGAGGTAGCCTATAGTAGCACAATGCTTAAAACGTTTCTGTTCCAGGGTTGTTTATTTCCCCCTTCCTTTTAACCCTCCTCATATCCAGTTCACTGAAAAGAGACTCCCACCGGGTTGAGTGGAAATGAGTTCCGAGGAAAACTGTATCTAGGATCAAGGGAGGTTGGCTTCCATGTGGGGTGAAACTTTTGTGAAACTTTGGGGTGCAGGGCCAACTTTTCAGGTCCACGTGGGTAGATCGCCATCCAGCACTAATGCGATCCTAGAGTCTGTTAAGACTTAGTATTGGAGTCCAAGTCTCTTTGGCAACAGGGGTTTTGAACTGGTTTCAGCCCAAGCACTTCGGTTTGGCAGTGTTGTCTGTCTGGCTGATGTAGACAACAGTTGATGCCTAATTTTCTAGATTTCCAGGGATTGAACACTTGTGTGCGTTGGGCCCATTGTGCCCACGTCTTTCATGTATTTACTATTTACTCACATGTTAGTCACTCATTGCTGGATATTTTAAGAATTTGAGTGCAAAGTTTTGGAGGATGGACTGCTCTCTGTCTCCCTCCTCTTTTCCCAACCAACGTTGGGATCCCAAAACCACGTTATCTCTGAACTAACCACGATTGAGCCCTCAGAATTAACTCTAGGCAGGTTTTAAAGCACAGCTGCTTAAACTCTTGGCGACCTTTGGTCCAAGGACATTTGAAAGAACCTCAATTCTTTCTGTTGTCAAAGGCTTTCATGGCCGGAATCACTGGGTTGCTGTGAGTTTTCCAGGCTGTGTGGCTATATTCCAGAAGCATTCTCTCCTTACAATTCTCAGAAAAGAGTTTTTTCTCCCACTCGGGACATTTTACAGATATATAAACACAGCTTGCCTAGTTTCCAACGGACCTCACAAACTCTGAGGATGTCTGCCATAGATGTGGGTGAAACATCAGGAGAGAATGCTTCCGGAATATGGCCATACAGCCCGGAAAACTCACAGCAACCTCAATTGTTTCTTTTTTTTTTTTATGGTTGTGGGAGGCTAGGCTCAGATGTGTGTAAGAAAGCAGGGTTCTTTTAGGACAGCTGGCAAAACAGGCCAGTTTGGAGAGAGAGGGTCAGGCAGAGACAGAAAGGAAGGGGGGGGGGGCATAGGATAAAGGAGAGCAACCAATCCTTCACAACTTGAAAATGAATAGGAAGAAGATGTGGCTGTTGGACTGGATCCGTCCCCAAGAATGGAAGCGTTAGGGCAGCCCATCTACACATGTTTTCTCCTATAAAAGTCCTCTAAGTGCAAAGGGAAGATTAACAGGGATTGGAGGCTTCGGCTGCCATTCTGCCCCGATTTGCAATGGACAGAATTCCAATTCATCTCAACTGGGTTTACTTCCCAGAGTGAGATCCGATCTCTTTGCGCCTTACAGGGAGGGTGGTAGTGTTGGTGATTTGGGGTTTGTTTTGCTTTGTAACTGGTTGTCACGTTTTCCTTCCGTTTCCTCAAGTATGAAGCGGTTTGTTTTCTTTCCTTGCGTTGTTGCTGTTGTTGTTGTTCAATGGGGCCCCGAAGAGTAACGTTGCCAACTCTCCCCTCCCCCTCCCCTCCTCGCTCTTCCTCCCTCCCTCCCTCCTCCTCCTCCTCCTCTCCCTCTCCTTTTGTTATGTCTTCCCTTCAGTCAACCCCAACTACACGGGAGGGGAACCGAAGCGCTCCCGGACAGCTTACACCAGGCAGCAAGTCCTGGAGCTGGAGAAGGAATTCCACTACAACCGTTACCTCACCCGGCGGCGAAGGGTGGAGATTGCCCACTCCCTGTGCCTCTCCGAGCGCCAGATCAAGATCTGGTTTCAAAACCGGAGGATGAAATGGAAAAAAGACCACAAGTTGCCCAACACGAAGATCCGGTCCAATTCTGCCTCCAGCCTGCCGGTGCAAGGCGGAGGGGGAGGAGGAGGCGGCCCCCAGGACCGAACCAATGGACCCACCCCTACCCCCACCCCCAGCCTATAACCCTCCTTCGAGTGTGCTCTGTGTGCGTGTATGTGTGGATATGGATGTGGATGTGCGCTACGAACTGCTGTATGAAAGGGAGGGACGCTGTTCCCTTGAGGAAGAAACAGGGGAGCTCTAGGGGAGGGGGCGAGTGGGGCGGTGGGAACACTATTTATATGAGAGGAGAAGGAAACAAAGGAGAATTGGAGGCACGAAGGAGGGGGGAGTTCTCCCTTTGGCCGGAAAGGAGGGTTGTGTGTGTTGCGGGGTTGAAAGGGGGGTGGGGGCTGCTCTGTTCTGTAGGAGATAGGGGTGGGTGGGTTTTTTCCCCTCTCTTTTTGGATTTGGCTAAGATGGATCCCTTTTTCATCCTTAATCAAGCCAAACCCGGGCCCATTTGTCATGTTTACTCTCGCGTACAAACGAAGGACCTTATGCCAGCCATTAGCTCGACAGGCAGAGTCATCTTTAATAAATGAGGCCCGGTTTCACCTAAGGAGAACTGGACTCTCGCTCGCCCCCACCATCCCTCCCACGCCACCCACCAAACCCCACTTGAACGCCAAGCATCCCCCCTCCACTTCCTCCACTCCCCCCAGGTGTTGGCATCGGTTTGATTCAGCTATGGACAGTGGAAATATGGGATCATAAAATAGTAAACATCTCAAAGCCCTGAAAAAAATTGCATTAGTTATATTCCAGATCAGATGAGGGTTTTTTTTCCATGTCAGGAGTGACTTGAGAAACTGCAAGACGTTTCTGGTGTAAGAGAATGACCTGAGAGAGGCTCTCTCATGTCCCTGTATGAGAAGCTGGAGCTGACAGATGGGAGCTCACCCCGCTTCTCAGATTCAACCTTTCGTCAGCAGTCCTGGTTTAACCTATTGTGCTAAGGGGGCTCCTATGGAGTACCACTGGAGAAAGAGGGGTGTCCGGGTGAATGGGGGGGGGGAGGCTCCGATGAGGTGCCACTGGAGAAAGAGGGGTGTCCGGGTGAATGGGGGGGGGGGGGCTCCGATGAGGTGCCACTGGAGAAAGAGGGGTGACCAGCTGAAGGAGGGCGGCAACCAAAAAATGGGGAGAGCGAGGGAGAAAGAAGCAACCAAAGTAATTAAAGGACAAAGAAAACGAAGGAAGTCCTCCAGGTTAATTGCCTAACCTGGAAGACCCGCATTTCAGTCTATAAAGTTGATTATAACCTAAGGCCATCTGGGTTCCAGGGGCTATTAAAACGGAAGGGAGGGGAGGAGAGCCTTCGTAAATATAAGGATGCTCCTCCGGGGTCGTTCTTTCTCGAACTGGATGTGCGCCTAAAGATGGATTTTCAGGGAATTCCCCTGGGAGGAAGGAAGAAAGATGTGTTTTCTATACTCCCTCCTTGCTTCGCTCTCCCTTCCCGAGTTGCTCTCCTTTCTGTACGACATTCCGAAATGGTGTGATTCCGGAGAACTTGGGGGAAGGGGGGGCACACACACAAATAACACCCCCCTCCTGTAGTTCTGTATAATTACCTCTTGTTGTTTTGTGTGATATCCATAAAATCCTATGTGTATATAGTGAACCAAAATGGAAAAAAGAGAGAAACCCCAACAACCTCGAAATAATAAAACATTTATTGTGAACATGGCTGTCTGTGTGCTTCAGAATGTCTCTCAGCAGCAACTGTAAAGAAAGAAAGACACTTATCCTTTGTTGTGCTCATTTGCAGACGCTTGCTTTTAAGATACTATCTGATGTTTATTGTTGTCAATCTCTGAGGGCCCTTACACACAGCCATATAACCCAGAATATCAAGGCAAAAAATCAATATCTTCTTTGAACTGAATTATCTGAGTCCACATATTCCAGTTGAAAGCAGAAATCTGTGTGGAAGGGGGCTGAGACTCCACTCTAATTTTTTTTTCCTGTCAGGAGCTACTTGAGAGACTGCAAGTTGCTTCTGGTGTGAGAGAACTGGCCGTCTGCAAGGACGTTGCCCAGGGGATGTTTCTGATGTTTTACCATCCTTATGGGAGGCTTTTTCCATGTTCCCACATGGGGAGCTGGAGCTGACAGAGGGAGCTTACCCACACTCTCTCACTGGGCTGTTGTGAGTTTTCCAGACTGTATGGCCATATTCCAGAAGCATTATTTCCTGACCTTTTGCCTGAATCTATGGCAGGCAACCTCCCAACCTCTGAGGATGCCTGACATAGATGTGGGTGAAACGTCAGGAGAGAATGCTTCTGGAACATGGCCATACAGTCTGGAAAATTCACAACAACCCAGAAACAAAAAGATAGGTTATATCCTTTTTAGCTACAGATAAGCCTTATGGATGATTTATTCCCTTTGAACATCCATCAGCATGATTACATTTTCCTTTCCAAACTGGTTAATATACTAAAATAGTCGTTTGATTATATGTGTATATGTGTATATATCTCAACACAAATAACCCTGAAGGAGTATAGAAAGCATCAGTATTGTCTCCAAGGTATGTTTCCCCCCTTTCTTTTCCTTCTTTCACACCACTAAAAAAGGGGTACCTTCTTCTTCAAGGTATTTAATACATGTAATGACTATAATTTTTGCACAGATGTTTCTTGGTGTTTGCAGGTTTTCTGTGTATTTTGATATTACAAAGGAGCCAGCCGCTGCAATAGCTCAAACTCTGACAAGCAAATAGATAATCAAGAAGACAAATGACTTCTTTTGTGCTCCAGAGCTCTTGTATTAATTTTCATTTTCTTTCTCATACAAAGTATCGAAAATACTGTTTAGGACGAAATAGCATTCCAGTTCTAAGTTACAAATTATAGGGTGAGGGGGAGATCTTGGACCATACAAAGAAAACCGTTATTTTTCTTCCTTTCTTTCTCCTTTCTCAAATCCCCTCTTTCCCTAAAAGGATCCTTGCATTGTTTCTGCCTTAGAGCTGAATCCAGTGGGAAGTTCTACACTAGATCCATAGAAATGGAGGTCAAATTCATTTCAAATTCCCCTTGGGTTCAGTCGGGCCTCCTCACCCCTCTACAAAGTAATTTTAGAATGAGGGATAAATATTGTATTAACCTGCCTGTAGGCCAGGGTCTATTCATTATTCAAACCTTGGGTATTGTTCTTCTACTTTCTCTTCCTCTTTTTGTATTATCCAAGCATCTGTTTCAATAAGGTTATTATATAAAGTCAAATACAGAAATTTATCTTCAGACTTTATTTTTGGTGGGTTACTTGGAGTGAATGCATGGTCCACTGAAATAAATGGGTCTTGAATTAGTCTGGGCCATACCACATACGTACATATGTGACTTTGAGTTGCATGTGGTATGGAGACCACATTAATTTTATTGTCTTTTCTTAGACAAAGAGTATTAAGGGGTGGGTTGCTGTGAGTTTTCAGGGCTATATGACCATGTTCCAGAAGCATTCTCTCCTGACGTTTTGCCCACATATATAGCAGGCACCCTCAGAGGTTGTGAGATCTGTTGGAAACTAGGCAAGTGAGGTTTATATATTTGTGGAATGTCCAGAGTGGAAGAAAAAACTCCTGTCTGAATGTTGCAAGTGACCATCTTGATATTCCAGAAGCATTCTCTCCTGACGTTTTGCCCACATCTATGGCAGGCATCCTCAGAGGTTGTGAGGTCAGTTGGAAACTAGGCAAATGAGGTTTATATATCTGTCCAGGGTGGGAGAAAAAACTCCTGTCTGAATGTTGCAAGTAGCCATCTTGATTACCATTGAATGGCCTTGCATTAAATATTAAGAGGTGATTTTTGTCAATTCTTTCCTCTGAGATATGACTTACAGCATCTTTTATTCCTAGTTGGTGTTCTCCCATCCAAGTACTAACTGGAGTTGACCATGCTTAATTTCCAAGATCAGATGAGATTTATTGTCTCACCAGGTTTTTTTTAATTTCAGGGTTCTTTTTCCTAAGGCCTCTTCTACACTTCCACATAAAACCCAGATTATCTGCTTTGATCTGGATGATATGGCAGTGTAAACTCACATAATCCAGTGCAAAACAGATAATGTGCATTATTTGGTTTGATAATATGGATTATATGGCAGTGTAGAAGAGGCCAATGTGTTGCCAATGCAAAATAAGCAGGAGTCTGGATTCAGCCCAATGTGTGTTGTATGATGTCATCTACATAGGCTAACTATAGGTAAAAGGCATTGTATAGGCATTTACAAAAATGTCTCTCCCCCCCCCCCCCCCCCCCAACACCCTAATGTTGATGACCTAGGGCCCTTTCAGACAGGCTCTATGTCCCAGTATCTGATTCGAGGTTTACTGTTTATCCCAGATTATCTGGCAATGTGGACTTATATAATCCAGTTTAAAGCAGAAAGCCTGGGATCAGATCCTGGGATATAGGGCCTGTCTGGAAGGGCCCCCATTTTCATTGCAACTGTCCCCTTAAGCCAGGAGAAAAAGTATATATAGCAAGTGGGTTCTGGACTGCAGAGGGTGGCTGCAATCCAATTCCCATTTAATCTAAAGTGTTTGTATTAGAGTGGTGTAGAATAAATCAAAGGCAGCACAGCAGTGTCACCCTGACTACATTTTTTTGGGAAGTAAATGGAAATTAATAGGTCTTAACTTCAAGTAAATACAATGCTTAGTAGATGTTCTGGAACAGTCAGGGCCTTGTAGACATATGCAGGTATCACATAATAATAGCGTAATTGTTATTCCTAACTATAATAATATCACTGAAACTATGGGATTTACATAGTTGTTTTTGCAAATTTTGATCGATTTCGATATGACTAATCTAGTTGGGATTAAGAACTGGATAAAGATCTAAAACATATATGTGTGTGTATATATATATGTATTCTTCCCGTGTGAATTAAATGGTTTAGTTTGGCTTTGTTTACAGAAGATACCATTGTGAGTCAATGGAGGAGCCTCCATGAGTTGTGGATGGGGCTGAGAAACCTTTTTAGATAGCAAGAAGCGTGAATTTGCCAAAGACTGGGCCGGCTCCCAAACACACTGGCGAAATTCCCATTGAGACGCTTGCCCCAGCCTTTTCAGGGATCCACCAAGACATTCCCCTCTCTTGCAACAAAACTTTAAAAGCATATCGTGGTAACTAAGAAGGTCGCTTCTATAGAACCGAATCAAAGCTGGAGAGCATGAATAGGATTTAGGGTGGAGATTTCTATAGACCCTAAAAGTTCACAAGCATTTAAAAGCAGTCAGGAGCGGAGAAAAATGTGAGAATTATACCGAAAAAATCATTAATCATTTCTTTTCTTCAAATACTTATCCTTTTCCTATTGTTATTCAACAGCAAACCTCGCAGACCTTCTGTTGGGGGAAAAAGAATACCCGGGAGCCTTGAATTTTTCAAGATATCTACAAGGGACTTGTGTATGTGCATGTCTAGTGAGAATATATATATATATATATATATATATATATATATATATAGTCTATTCACAAGCACATACAAAGTCGTTCCTTTTTAAAAAAATAATATGGAAGACTCTACTTCAGATCTGAGCACCACCTTTAAGCGCCTGGAGACAAATCATGGGAAAACAAAAAGGTAAACAACATTATTTTTTTGAAAATAAACATGACTTGGTTGGTTCTTTTGTATGTTGCTTTCTTTGTTTTTTTACAATGAAGAAAATGGGGATAAAATCTGCTCTCAAAACCGAGTCTTGTGAAGTCCAGTTCTTTCCAAATGTGTTTACTTACTCGAAGTAAATCCTATTGGGTTCAATGGTGCTACTCTTAAGTAAATGGATCTAGAAGCGCAGAAGTTGTCATTGTTTCCAATCTTGGGAGGATCTCTGTTTTGGGTTGTTGTGAGTTTTCCGGACTGTATGGGCCATGTTCCTGAAGCATTCTCTCCTGACGATTCACCCACATCTATGGTAGAGGTTGTGTTTTGTTTTGTTTTGTTTTGTCTTCAAGAGTATTGTAAAGGGGGCAGAGAGAGGAAAGGAACGGAAAGATGGAAAGATCAGGGCTTTTGATGCTTTGTTTTGCTTAAATTGGTTTTCGTAATTGACCTTTCGAAGACCACTTCCACACAGCTGAATAAAATCCCACATTTTTTGTATTGAACTGGAATGAATGGCAGCGTGGACTCAGATAACCCAGGACCCTTCCACACAGCCATATAACCGAGAACATCAAGGCAGAAAATTCCACAATGCTTGCTTTGAACTGGGGGTCCTTCCACACAGCCCTATATCTCAGAATATCAAGGCAGAAAAATCCTACAATATCTGCTTTGAACGGGGGTTATCTGAGTCCACACTCAGATAATATGGGATTTTCTGCCTTGATATTCTGGGGTATAGGGCTGTGTTGAAGGTCCCTAAGTTATCTGAGCCCACGCTGCCATATATTCCAGTTCAAAGCAGATAATGTGGGATTTTATTCAGCTGTGTGGAAGGGCCCCCAGTTCAAAACATATATTGTGGAATTCTCTGCTTTGATATTCTGGGTTATATGGCTGTGTGGAATGGCCCTCGGTAATATTTTTGTGTGTTTTTTAAGGCGATGTTGATAGGAGTGAGGATAGGAAACAGAGTGTTCGAATTAATTTGTGTGTTGTTGTGAGTTTTCCGGGCTGTATGGCATGTTTCTGAAGCATTCTCTCCTGACGTTTCGCCTGCATCTACGGCAGGCATCCTCAAAGGTTGTGAGGTCTGTTGGAAACTGGGAAAACGGGGATTTATATTTTAATTTGCTTTTTGAAGAATTTAGGTCTTTTATTGTGGAATTCTCTGCCTTGATATTCTGAATTTTATGGCTGTGTGGAAGGGCCTTCAGTAAGATGTTTTTCGGTGTTTTTAAGGCAGATGCTGCCTGGAGTTAGGATAGGAAACAGAGCGTTGGAATTAATTTGTGGGTTGTTGTCTGTTTTCCGGACAGTCTGGCCATGTTCCAGAAGCATTCTCTCCTGACGTTTCGCCTGCATCTATGGCAGGCATCCTCCGAGGGTGTGAGGTCTGTTGGAAACTAGGAAAATGGGGGATTATATTTTAATTTGCTTTTTTAATTGATTTGCTTTTTGAAGAATTTTGGTCTTTTACTGTGGAATTTTCTGCCTTGATATTCTGGATTATATGGCTGTGTGGACGGGCCCTCAGTTGGTCCTCAGCTTCTGTTGGAAACTCGGAAAACGGGGGTTTATATTTTAATTTGATTTTTGAATTACTTGCTTTTTGAAAAAATTAGGTCTTTTACTGTGGAATTCTCTGCCTTGGTAATCTGGATTATATGGCTGTGTGGAAGGGCCCTCAGTTGGCCCTCTGTTTCTGTTAGAAACTAGGAAAACGGGGGTTTACATTTTAATTTGATTTTTGAATTACTTTGCTTTTTGAAAAAATTAGGTCTGTTATTGTGGAATTCTCTGCCTTGATAATCCGGATTATATGGCTGTGTGGAAGGGCCCTCAGTTGGCCCTCGGTTTCTGTTAGAAACTAGGAAAACGGGGGTTTATATTTTAATTTGCTTTTCCAATTAATTTGCTTTTTGAAGAATGTGGGTCTTTTTTTCTGCATGGATTTTTAACACAGCATTCCCAAACGCACGAACTCTTTATCCCAGGGGAGAGTATAAGGATAATGTGATGTATTTCATAACGGTAGATAGGAAAAGAGGAGGTGTGGCTAGTGAATATCTAGTTTTTAAAAAAATCGCCCCTTAAGGTGATGTTGGCGTGTGGATTTTTGGAAGGCTCGTCAACAAAGGTGTGAGTGACCGATTCTCCTTCTCTTTTTTCCTCTTTCCTCCCTTTCTTTCTCTGTCTCTCTCTCTCTGCATTTCAGGGTGGGGAAAGAAGGGTTGGTATGAAACGAAAATGTGTGACCCTGGCGAGCTGCGGAGTTGAGCCTCGAGTTCATCCAAGGGACACGTTTTCTAAGCGATTAGCCTGGCATCGCGGCTGCAGAGTGACCCCTCCAAACCCCTTGACCTTTCCGAGACTGGACATTGTGCGGACAGTGTGGGATGGCTCGCACAGGCGCTGCGGCGGCCTCCAGCCAACTCTGCAGGCACACAAATATTTTTTTTCAAAAAGGGGGCAAACACATGAAAACAGCACCTCCCCGACCCCCTTTCCCCCAATTCCTCTCTTTGTGTTTGCGGACCTTGGATGCGCTTCTTTGCGCCTCCAGTTTGGAGTAATTTTCAGCCTTTTGTGTTGGTTGTGTTGTCGAAGGTTTTCATGGCTGGAATAACAGGGTTGTTGTAGGTTTTTTTTCGGTCTATATGGCCATGTTCTAGAGGCGTTCTCTCCTGACGTTTCGCCTGCATCTATGGCAAGCATCCTCAGAGGTTGTGAGGTCTCTGACCTCACAACCTCTGAGGATGCTTGCCATAGATGCAGGCGAAACGTCAGGAGAGAATGCCTCTAGAACAGTGTTTCTCAACCTTCCTAATGCCGTGACCCCTTAATCCAGTTCCTCATGTTGTGCTGACCTCCAACCATAACATTATTTTTGTTGCTACTTCATAACTATAATTTTGCTACTGTGATGAATTGTCGTGTAAATATCCGATATGCAGGATGTATTTTCATTCACTGGACCAAATTTAGCACAAATACCCAATATGCTCAAATATGAATACTGGTGGGGTTGA
Source organism: Anolis sagrei (assembly GCF_037176765.1). Taxonomy (NCBI): domain Eukaryota; kingdom Metazoa; phylum Chordata; class Lepidosauria; order Squamata; family Anolidae; genus Anolis; species Anolis sagrei. Next base: position 33,200,226 of record NC_090026.1, read on the forward strand.
GGAGGGGGGTGATTTTGTCATTTGGGAGTTGTAGTTGCTGGTATGTATAGTTAGCCTACAATCAATGAGCATTCTGAACTCCACCAATGATGGAACTGAACCAAAGTTGGCACACAGAACTCCCATGACCAACAGAAAACATGAGAAAGATTTGGTGGGCATTGACTATGAGTTTTGGTGTTACACTTCACCTACATCCAGAGAGAATTGTGGACTCAAACAATGATTGATCTGGACGTAACTTGGCACAAATACTCAATATGCCCTGATGTGAACACTGGTGGGAAAATAGACCTTAACATTTTGGAGTTGTAGTTGCTGGGATTTATAGTTCACCTACAATCAAAAAGCCCCTTGAAGCCCATCAACAATAGAATTGGGCCTAACTTCCCACACAGAACCCTCATTAACAACAGAAAATACTGTGTTTTCTGATGGTCTTTGGTGACCCCTCTGGCACCCCCTCGTGACCCCCCCAGGGGTCCCGACCCCCAGGTTGAGAAACACTGCTCTAGAACATGGCCATACAGCCCGAAAAAAAAACTACAACAACCCTTTTGTGTTGGTTGTTTGTCCATTCCCTGATTGACAAAGTTCCCAAGCGCAGAGAGGCCTGGTTGAAAATCACTGTGTGAAAAAGACAGGCAGGGATGATGGAAAGCTTGTTTGATTTAAAGGCGTCGCCATCATACATACTTCGGTCTGTTCGGATGTCATGGATTGAATCATCGGTACGGTTGTGATCGCCCCAAGTACTATGAGCTTTGCGTTTTCATTGTCCACACCAATAACGCCAGCAGCGGTGTCGATGAAGGGAAGGTTTGAGTCAAGGCACTGAGCCCCCCTTTCCACCTCTTTCCCCCTTTTGCCTTCTCCTCTCCTTGAAGAACAATGGTCTTATGCAACGTGAGGATGAGAAGGTGTTGAAGCAAGGTGTGGGCAACATGTTTGGCTTGTTGTTTGCTTCAGAGGACGCTTAGCTTTGCTGAATCTCTCCCTAATGCGAGGGAGAAGCTCCTGACATCTCTCACCCTCTCTCTCTCTTTCTGTGCCCTTCTCTTCTCCACCTCTTTCACCTCTTCTTCAAGACCTCCCTCTCTAAAGGTCTCTCTGCGGTTTAGCATGATAAGTTAAAAGCATCTAGACACGTGTAAGCCAGTGTCGTAGGAAAAGGTACTGATTATGCCTTGCTCGGGGTCATTTGATTGTTTCTCTGAGATCTACCAGCTGGTCAAAAGGACCTTTCTTTGGCTAAAATGGCCGCCTTGCCGGTCTTTTGTCTTTCTGTGCTTCCTTCACCTCTCCCTCTTTCCCACCTTCTCTCTTCTCTGAGGTTGCCTTTTCAATATTTTTTTCTTTTTTTTAGGGATGTTTATTCCTAGGTCCATGAAATGTCTTAACAAGGCAGAGGCAGCCTTTTAGAGATTGTTGTTTTATTTATAAAGGAGATGGAATCAAAGCCGATTTCCTACAGACTTCATTGGGAGTTAAGTCACTGGGTCTGAATTGGGAGCAATGTACTTATATCTCCCCCTTTGCATACAGCATTGAAAAGGGATATTTAAAAACTGATCCCTGATTTAATAGGTACCCAAGGGACCGGTGGCGCAGTGGGTTAAAGTACTGAGCTGCTGAGCTTGTTGACTGGAAGGTCACAGGTTCGATTCAGGGGAGTGGTGTGAGCTTCTGCTATCAGTCCCAGCTTCTGCAAACCTAGCAGTTTGAAAACATGCAAATATGAGTAGATCAATAGGTACCGCTCTGGTGGGAAGCTAAGGGCGTTCCATGCAGTCATGCCAGTCATATGACCTTGGAGGTGTTTATGGACAATGCCTGCTCTTCGGCTTAGAAATGGAGATGAGCACCACACCCCAGAGTCGAACACCACTGGACTAAATGTCAGGGGACAACCTTTACCTTTATTTTTAAGGGACCTTCCACACAGCTGAATAAAATCCCATATTATCTTCTTTGAACTGGAAAATATGTCACTGTGGACCCAGGGCCCTTCCACACAGCCCAATAACCCAGAATATCAAGGCAGAAAATCCCACGTTATCTGAGTGTGGACTCAGATAATCAATTTCAAAGCAGATATTGTGGGATTTTCTGCCTTGATATTCTGGGTTATATGGCTGTGTGGAAGGTGCCTAAAATAGGCCATAGACTTGACAGTGCCTGAACGTTTCCCGGGCATTGCCAAATCAGTTTAGCTAGAGCCCTGACATAAAAATAAAGGGATCTACTTAGTTCCATATAATCCTTAGGATTGCCAGAATTACCACCCCACCCCGCTTCCAGGGGGTTCTTGTACCTTTAAGAGTTGAGCAGTAGAGGGAATTTCTTGTCACCCAAAACAAGCAATCTCTACCAAATGCCCCTCTTGTATATCTTGTACAAGGGCCCTCTTCAGTTTTCACTTTGGCAACCCTACGTGTAAGGGGTTTGTGGGTGAAATGTTTAATGCTGAAGTGGGATTCAAATACCAGCCACCAAAATACATTAAGTCTTCCCCATCAGTGTCTTCCAAGTAGTGGCTACTCAGGAGGCTTATTGCCCAAATATAAGGGCAGGGAAGGAACAGGACACAAAGAATTATCCTATTCTCTTCCACCATCACTTTATCTTATGAAAATAACAAAAGTAAAGCAAATAACAATGGGTGTGCAGGGACTGAACAGTGTATGGAGAAGAGGTAAGGAAGAAGGAGATGAACCCTTGTATGTATGGTGTTGGGTGCCCCCCCCCCCGCATCTGCCCACCCCTCTATTCCCTTGTGTGGCTCACCTCCTTTGTGTTGACACAAAGAAAGGCACATAGGAGGACATATGTGAGCCTGCGTGGTGTGGTGCTTTGAGCATTGGGTTAAGCCTCTGGCTGGAGCTACACTGCCCTATATCCCAGGACTTGATCCCAGATTATCTGCTATGAACAGGATTATATGAGTCTATACTACCAGGTAATCTGGGATAAGAAAGTAAATTAGGATCAGGTAAGGCAATGTAGAGCCAGCCTCGGAGGGACCTGGGTTCAAATCCTGCCTCATCCTTGGAGGCCCACTGGGTGGCCTGGGGCAAGGCAACTTCTCTCAGCCTGACAGGAAGGCAATGGGGCCCTGCCATATAATCCAGATTATCAAAGCAAATAATCCACATTATCTGCTTTGAACTGGATTATATGAGTCTTCACTGTCATATAATCGAGTTCAAAGCAGATAAGCTGGATTTTATATAGCAGTATAGAAGGGACTCCTTGAAGGCACATATTAATTACCTTGGCTTTTGTTGTCATTGTTGTGTGCCTTCAAGTGTTTTCGACCTATGGTGTCCCTAAGGGTCCTTCCAGACAGGTCTTATATCCCAGGATGTGATCCCGGATTATCTGGCAGTGTGAACACATATAATCTAGTTTAAAGCAGAAAACCTGGGATCAGATCCTGGGATATAGGCCTGTCTGGAAGGTCCCCAAGAGGAAACTATCACAGGGGTTTTCATGCCATTATTTCTTCAAAGTGGTGAGGGGTTGCCTTTGCCTTTTTAGGAGGTTGAGAGAGAGTGACTCATGCATGGCTGAGCAGAGAATACGGTCTCTGGTCTCCATTGTCCTAGCCCAATGCTCAGATCACTACACCACACCGTTTTTCGAAGGTTAAAAGCAATTTTTAACCTCCTGCTTTCTCTCTGTGTGTCTTACCTGTCGACTTAGAGCGATCCCGTGCATCTCATAGGGTCTTCTTAGGCAAGAGGTAGTTTTGCCAGTTGTCTCTTCTGATTCTCCGTTTTCTTCAATCCTGAGAGTTGTGGCTTTACAAGGTCTCTAGCCTTCTCTGCTCAAAAGTGCTCCTGCCTCATCGAACTACAACTCCCAGGACTCCATAACATGGAATTGTGGCAGTTAAAGTGGTGTCAAAACTTCATCCCTTGGTCCCCTTTCGGCATGTGTTGAAACTACATCTCCCATGGCCCAAGCTTTACTCCTGGTCCAAGACCCCTTCTGCATAGCCCTATATCCCTGAATATCAAGGCAGAAAATCCCACAATGTCTGCTTTGAACTGGGATATCTGAGTCCACACTCAGATAATGTGGGATTTCCTGCCTTGATATTCTGGGATATAGGGCTGTATGGAAGGGCCCTGAATCCACTCTCAGATAATGTGGGATTTCTTGCCTTAATGTATGGAAGGGCCCTGAGTCCACACTCAAATAATGTGGGATTTCCTTCCTTAATATTCTGGGATATAGGGCTGTATGGAAGGGCCCTGAGTCCACACTCAAATAATGTGGGATTTCCTGCCTTAATATTCTGGGATATAGGACTGTATGGAAGGGCCCTCAGATAATGTGGGATTTCTTGTCTTGTTATTCTGGGATATAGGGTTGTGTGGAAGGGCCCTGAGTCCACACTCAGATAATGTGGGATTTCCTGCCTTAATATTCTGGGATATAGGACTATATAGAAGGGCCTTGAGTCTACACTCAGATAATGTGAGATTTCCTGCCTTGATATTCTGGGATATAGGGTTGTGTGGAGGGGTCCTGAGTCCACACTCAAATAATGTTGGATTTTCTGCCTTCATATTCTGAGATATAGAGTTGTGTGGAAGGGCCCCCAGTGCAGGGAAAAGGTGTGGGGTTCCTCCACACCCTTCCTGCCCTTTTGTACCAACTTGCATCCATTCTCTCCCCTTTCCCTTTCTTTCCCTGGCTTTGGAGGCCCTTTCCCCAACACACACACACCTTCAAACCACACACACACACAGCTCCCCCCCCCCCGCCCCATACACACTTTGTGTTAGGATCCCGCTGTTCTCCCCTCCGCAGAAACGTCCCTTTCAGCGACAGCGAAGGAGGCGGGGAGCTCTGCCTGGCCGAGGCGCAGTTTGGGAGCGCTCTCAGTTTGATCGGTAGCCCCCTGACAGATTTATGATCCCCAATAAAACCGGCGTGTTTAAATTCGTAAATCAATCTGCCTTTCCCACTATATAAACGTTCATTTTATCTTGAGAGGGAGAAAAACCCTCTCGGTTTCTCGCACCTACCAGGGTGAGGCGAGGCGCTTCCTTTCCTTTGAACTAGAGAAGACAAGAAACATCTTTTTAAATCAAAGTTGCTCTCTTTTTTTTAGGAAAAAAAGGGGGGAGAGAAAGAGGAGGAGGGACGGAATTAGGTTTCCTTTGCAACTAAAGGATTATAGACATGTTTTCGTTTTCTTTCTTGTTGCTTCATTCCTCCCCCCTGCCTTTTATCTTCCACCCTTCTTTCTTCCTCTTGCTTTCTTTCTCACCTTCTTTCATCCCTTTTTTCTTCTTCTTCCAGTCTTAAAAATATCTTTCAACAGTCCAGGAGGCTTGAAGATTCAAAATCTTGTCTCTTCTTCTCTCTTTTTTACTCCATTAGTATATTTTTGAAGAATTCATCCTCTCTCCCCACTCAAATTCCCCCCTTTTTTCCTTATTCACGGTATCCTCGCAGCCCAGCCGCTTTCTCTTTTGTTCTTTGTTTACTCTCCTTTGGGGCTTCCTAACATTACAATGGGGCCAGGCAACATATAGGAAGCAGTCCCATTGACCGCAATGGTACTTTCTTCCCTCCAGCGAGGACTGGATCTGAGCGAGATGGGGAGAAGCTTGGATTCAAGTGGATTTGTTGGGGAGTTGAGGTTTGTTCGATGCCAAACGAATGGAGCTTTCTTGGAGAGATGATCATCATCCCACTGTCATCGGAGTGTCTCGCATTCCTATTATTGATTTGGCAAAATAGTCCCGGAAATATTTTCTTGAAGGAAGCCAGCGTAAGATAGAGCCTTTATTGATGAGAGTAAAATATGTTTTGACATAGAGATAGTTTTTAAAATATTTGTTTCTTTGCGTGAAGGCTGCAGTTGGGGTGAGCATCTGAGAAAGATTGTTGTCGAAGGATTTCGTGGCCGGAATCATTGAGTTGCCGTGAGTTTTCCCGGGCTGTATGACCATGTTCCAGAAGCATTCTCTCCTGAAGTTTCGCCTGCATCTATGGCAGGCATCCTCAGAGATTGTGAAGTCTGTTGGAAACTAGGCAATTGGGTTTGTATATCCAGGGTGAGAGAAAGAACTCTGTTTAAGGCAAATTGGTCATCTTGATTAGCATTAAATGACATTGCAGCTTCAAAGTCTGGCTGCTTCCTACCTGGGGAAATTCTTTGTTGGGAGGAATTCCAGACATTTATTTATTTACCCATTTATATATTTATATTTATTTTATATCCTACCTTTCTCACCCCGAAAGGGGACTCAGGGAGCCTTTCAACAAGGGCACAATTCGATGCCCTGAACACATATCAATATAAACAACATATACTTAATTCATTAAATTAGTGAATTAAAACATCTGCTTAAAATAACACAACCCGAAAACATGAAACAATCAAGGCCTGCTAACACCTTCCAACAAATGATTCCTCCAGGCAGGAAGAAGCAGACTTTGAATTTGCAAGGACATTTAATGCTAACCAAGGTGACCAATTTCAACATACACACTTGCCTCAAACAGACAAGAGTTCTTTCTCACACCTTGGACTTTCCACAGATATATAAACCTCACTTACCTAGTTTCCAACAGACCCCTCAACCTCTGAGGATGCCCGCCATAGATGTGGGCAAACTATCAGGAGAGAATGCTTCTGTAACATGGTCATACAGCCCTGGGGAAAACTCACAGCAACCTAAAGATTATCGTCACTGATGTGTAACCTCCTGATTTGGCAGATGGGTCTTCTCCTAAGACAAGGAGCAAACATCTAATAAGCAAATAAAAAATGAAACATCAAAAGCAGCTTTCAAAAAGAAGGTTTGCTTCCGCGTTGGCTTATGCAAAATACAAGGTGCTTATATCATACAAGGTTTGCATTGAAGGATCGCTTCATTGGACCCCTCCCTTTCCCTTTCTCTCTCTGAGCCTTTTGTTCCCCAAATCTGGGAAGAAGATAGGAGAGTAGCCTGGGACTTGGTCGTGCTTCTCTCTCTTTCTATTGCTCTTCAAAATGCTAAAATGTGTACAAACATCCCATCCAGCAGAGCTTCTGATCTCGGGGGTCTACTTTTGTCACAGAGGTTGGGGAGACAGAAAAGACCCTCTTGTCTTGTCTTGACTTGAAAACCTACATATCAGCTCCCCTCCTTTCTTTAAGGAAAAAGACCAATCTTTTGCCCCCTCCCCGCCATTGTTTGATTTTATTTTTCGGTTTATCAAACCACTGCTCAGATCAACCCTTTGCTTTGCAGGAGGATGACACCAAATCTCTTCAGATCATCTGGAAAATAGAAAGGGAGCACTTTCCCCTCATAGCAATAAAAGTAACCATACAACCAGGCCTTTCGTTTGATTTCCAACTCACTCATTGTTTGGAAACGTTTCGGAGTGTATTTTGCCATCGGGTTGCTGTGAGTTTTCCAGGCTGTAGGGCCATGTTCCAGAAGCATTCTTTTCTGACGTTTCGCCCACATCTATGATAGTCATCCTAAGAGGTTGTGAGGTTTGTTGGAAACTAGGCAAGTGGGGTTTATATATCTGTGAAAGGTCCAGGGTGGGAGAAATAATTCTTGTCTGCTGGAGGCAACATCTATTGTCTCGAGGTCCTTCCTTAGACAACTTCTTCCCTGTTTAACATTGAGTGGTTCTTGTTAGCTCGCCAGTCATCTGATTCAGAACTGAGTTCCTCCTCCTCGCTTTCGTTGACTTCCATGATAGACATTAGTCAAATCCCAAACATTGCAGTTGATAGAATGAGGAGAAAGGGATAAAGAGAGGGAAAGGGTGGATGTGGGGGGAGGGAATGAAGAGGGCGGAAAATAAATGGGTGTAAGAAAGAAAGGAAGGTAATAAACAGCAGAGGAAAGACCAAGGAATAGAAGATCACGTGGGAATATGACACCCTCAGACAAAGCTTTGGAAAACGATTGCAACCTCTGACAGTAAACAAAAAAGAATAATTTCTGGTGTATGTTGTCCCCCTCGTGTGAATGAGTTTCCTTGTTGACACGGGTGATTCTAAGGAAGCTTCCATGGCTCAGTGAGATGTGTGCAAGATGGCTGTACCTGTGTCTATACACACACACATATAGAAAGTGTCTGTGTCTCTGTGTGTGTATGAGCACAGGTTCCAATGTTTCGCTGGAAGGTCACAACGGCCCCTCTCTGTGGATAGGAAACAGAGAGCCCCCCCAAACCCCCCTCTCCCAAGTCACGTGATTCATTAAATAATTAATGCAGAGGTTGCAGAATAGATATGTATTCGTCAGGAAAATCGCAGACATGGTCTCCTTGTGTCTGACGTGAAATTCAACTGTCCTTTGAAAAAAAAAATACTCCTCTCTCTCTTTCTCTCTCTCTCTCTGGCACACTCATAAGCCTATTCCAAGAGGTGGGGGGGAAGGAGAGAGAGAGAGAGAGCGAGAAAGTGTGTGTGAGAGTATGTGTGTGTAAGAGAGAGAGAGAGAGGGAGAGCGGCAATAAAACATTTCTCAGGAAGCAAGAAGCCACGCCGAGGGCTGGACTTATTGTAAGTAGCGGGAGATCCCGTCTTGCCTCCCAGTCTGTATGTCCATGTAAATTTATTGTTTGTTATTAATGTTATTGTCGTAAAATGTGACAAATAGCCATCTTCATTTTCTCCCATTTCTCTTCACCCTGTGGTGGTGTGTATATTTATACCCATCTAGGCATTCCATGTGTGTGTGTGACTATATATATATATATATATATATAGTGTGTGTGAATATATATATATATATATATATCCTCAAACTGTTTCTCTTCCTCCTTTCTTTCTTTGCTTTGATTTATTACAATACACATGTCAACACCAGCAGCAGCAACAGACTTTCTCCCATTGTATGTCGGTGTGTCTTTGAGAGAGAGAGAGAGAGAGTTGTGTTGTTTATGGCACCGTCCGAGATAAATCATTTCTCAAACGAAAATGATGTGTGATCTTTCAGAACTCTCTCTCTCTCTCCCCCTCTCCCTTTTCTTCCTCTCTCTCCCTCTCCCTCGAGTTGATTATTTAAGACGATTTACTGTAATAGATCAAAACCTAATGTGAAAACTGTATAGCTGGGGGTCTTAAATTAAAGCATCTGTGATTACCAATTAAGGGGGGATTTGTATAAATTTTGAGCAATCCGGCAACCGTGGAAAACAGAGCGACAAAGTGGCGGCTAGGAAGTATTTTGGAGGGGGGAGATGGAAAGAGAAAGCCGGCGGTTCTTCTCCACCAGACTTTGGAAAGACAAGATCCGAAGGAAAGATGGAGATCTCTCAGGGAGGTTTTAGACTTGAAAGGGAAGATTTTTCTCTTCAGCAGCACAATCCACCGGGAATGTCTTCTGCCGGGTCTGTTGCTGCTGAGCTCTCGCTTCTTTCTTTCAAGGAGTGCAACTTCCCGGTGGATTGCGCGCAAAATGATGGAAATAATCCGGAGCAGGGACTTTCAGGTCAAAACTACCACCTCTTTGGCGAAAGGGAATGGCCAACGGGCAAAGATGCGCAATTCAGAGATAGCCGAGGAATTGTTTCTAAGACAGAAAGGCGGAGAAGGGAGTGCCTGAGAGGAGCCCAAGGAGCCTGTGTTTTTTCGTTAAGTTCCTCACTTGAAGCTACAGCAGAACAATAGATGTCACTTTCTAAAACCTGTAGTAGATTTCTAAGGAGGGCAGGACAATAGGACACGCAGCGGGGAGTTTTATTTGGGGGCCTCCCCTCCACTTTCTCCAGTCCACAAATAATGGGCTTGTCTGAAACGGACAAATACTCCATATATACTCTATGGGTGCATGCATGTCTGTGTGTGTATGTATGTGTGTGTATATATATATATATATAACCTATGATCTTTGCTATCTTAATTTCACCCTAGTCCAAAACTTGCAGGAATACACACACACACACACAAATACAATATATATTATTTTACATGGCATATATATTTATAGTGTATGGTGTGTTTGTATGCATATGTATATATGTATATGTCTGTTTATGTGTGTGTGTATATATATATATATATATTTATATATTTCCTGCAAGTTTTGGACTCGGTGAAATTAAGATGGCATAGAGCATAGTATGCATATACATCCAGACCTCCAACTACTACTTTCAGAAGACTTTCTTAAACAACAGTGTGTCTCTCTCAGCCAATATATTCTCCTTAAGGGAACTCATCTCTAAATTGGAAATCCACAACCTGTGCTCTTTGCTCTCTTTAATATCACCCTCGTTCAAAACTTGCAGGCATGTATATATATACACATATATATTGTGTGCGTGATATATATAGATACCGAGATTGCCATCTTATACCCAGTAATCTGGATATATATATATATATCACGCACACAATATATTTGTGTGTGTATACCACATATATTATTTGTAAATGTAATATATATATGAAGACTTTCCTAAACAACAGTGTGTCTCTCTCAGCCAATATACTCTCCTTAAGGGAACTCATCTCTAAAGTGGAAATCCACAACCTGTGCTCTTTGCTCTCTTTAATATCACCCTCGTTCAAAACTTGCAGGGATATACATGTATGTGTGCATATGTGTGTATCACACATATAATATATTTGTGTGTGTATTTGTAAATGTCATATATATATACACGCACACACATATCCAGCTGGAGGTCTGGATGTATATGCAGGCATGCCAACAGGGATCTTGTTTGAAACAGTGGGTTTCAGAAACCCTTTGATCCAAGGTTCAAAAAGCAACCTTGGTTGCTTGGGATTCATTCTGAGGCTGATCGAGACTACAGTCCTATGCAATCTCTAGGAGTCACCGAACCTACTAGGACTTACTTTTGAGTTGCAGGTTTGTGGGCCTCGTTTGCTGGTGCTGCGTCAAGTCCCTTGAAGATTGGGCAACATTGGTTGTACTTTGAGATAAGTTCAAAACTCGCTTGTGAAATGGGAAGGGATAGAAGAATCAATCCCCTCCCCGCCCTTTTCGTGTTCTAAGGAATCAAGGACTGAAAGAGTTGCCCTTTACAGCCCCCCCTCCCGAAAAGGGACCTTTCTTGGGCAACTGCAGGGAAGGAGTCGCTGGAGATGCCCATGAAGGAAAGGAGCACAGAGGGCACCGTTGTATTCAATTTAACCGTCGAAACTGACCTGCCCTTCCTTGTTTCAGTTGCCCCTTGACTCCAGAAAGTAGCCAGCCTGAAAAGAAATAAAAACCGGGCGCCAAGTAGAAATAATATTGCAACAATCGACATTTTAAAACCCACTGAGTCCCTCTTCCTGCCTTTTGCCAGGCTTGCAAGCGTTTTTCGCACCGCCCCGAGTGGTGCTATTTTACTCTGCCTGCCAGTGTAAACCTTTATGTAGCGCAATTAGACCAACACAGAGACTTTCATTAAATATGAATGGCGACAAGGAGGGAGGTTCAAAAAGCCCCGGGAAAGCCAAGCGTGGGCCCGCTTCAGAGTGCCCTCCCCCGTCCCAAACAACAACAACAACAACCCAGTCCTGTCTGTCTTCTTCCTTTCCTTCTTTTGAGGGTGATTTTAACAAAGCCTTTGTTTCTCCTTTGGCCCGTCCACAGAAATGCTCTTGGAGAAAGGGAGAGGAGGAAAGGAAGAAAGAAATAAGATATGGGAGATGAAGAGAACATGCTTTCTAAGGGGAAAGCAGGGAAGGGTGAAAGAAAAGATACCGAGATCGCCATCTTATACCCAGTGATCTGGAAATAAACTCATTGAAATCGATGGGGTTTACTGTTGAGAAGGCAGGTACAGGATGGTGGTACCACTCTATGTATTGGGTATGTTTAAAATGTGAATGAAGCAGGATGACTTGGTTTAGGTAATCCCACCGAACTCGGCCTTTTCCTGTTGGTAGTGAATTCTTAAAGCACCCCAAGCCTTTGGGTGAACTGATTCATTGCCCCTCGGCTTTACTTTCCTCCCAGCAGAAGACTCTAAAAAGAAGTCAGGGTATGAAGATCAGAGCCCCCCCCCCCCCCCCCCCCGTAAATGACTGAGATGTAGCTACAAAGACTATGAGGATCAGAGAGACCCTGCAGGGAGGAGGCAATAGGGTTAGACATTGCTGTGTCCTTCTTCTTGTGGCAAATCCATTAAGAATATCAATACTGGACAGAAGAGGGAAGAAAAGAGGAGAGTTGTATAGGACAGGGACTCTGGAAGGACAAGAGTACACTTCTGAATTCATTGATTGATAGGGAACTTTTCTAATAGCTTGAGTCCAGACCAATCCAAATAAATCAGTAACACAAGTCCCACTGGTTTGAATGACTCTAGCATGAGTAGGGACCCAAATCAGTGGTTTCTCCTTCCAAATGGAGGGACAACCTTCTCTGAAGCTATGGACGATGTCCTATTCAATGTTTTGCCCCCTGCTTCTTTGGGTTCATGGTTCCCAAGTTATTTCCCATAGTTAATCAGTGGCCAGATTTGTACCCAAGAGCTTCAATTTCCTTATTCGGCCAAAGGTTCATAAAGAAATACTGGATACTTCCATGTGCAATGTCTATACCTACAAATATACTTATGTTGGTCACATTAGACAGCAGTTTGAAGCATATTATTTGCTGCTTCTATTGAATCTGATGAAAATTCCCTGGTTTTTTTTACACAAGGTCTATCAATCTGTTACAAAACCATATCACATTATTTAGTGACATTGTGTCAATGTATTGTGGAAGGCTTTCATGACCGGAATAATTGGGTTGTTGTGACATTTCCGGGCTGTATGGCCATGTTCTAGAAGCATTCTCTCCTGAAGTTTCGCCTGCATCCATCCTGGTTATTCCACAGATGTATAAATCCCATTTTCCTAGTTTCCAATAGACCTCACAATCTCTGAGGATGCCTGCCATAGATGCAGGTGAAACTCAGGAGAACATGGACATACCGTTCGGGAAAACTCACAACAACCCATTCGTTTCAACGGGGCTGACTTCAGCGTTGAGCATGGAAAACCCAACTCCATTGTGTTTGTCTTGGTCCATGGGCAAGAAGCAAAGACAAAAAGGACACAATTTATGAGATCATGTGGTTGTATTAATTGTGAAGTTGGGTCTGGAGATGATCCTCCCCCCCCCCCCCCCCACTTCCCTCTACTTTTCACTTCTTCCCTTTCCATCCACAGCTATCTTTCTTTCTTAACTATTCTTCCTTTCGTCTTAGCCTTCTTTCTTTATACCATTTTCCTTGGAGATGGACCTTTCACTCCCCGCCAGGCAGAGAAGACCCCACCAGGGCACCCCCACCCTCCCCACATCTAGGTCTTTGTATTTGCTAGCCACCCAGCTTCATTAAATCATAACACATTTCCCCATTTGTGTTCATTATCGGTTTATTCATCGATCCGGGGTAATATAATAACTCTGCTCCTAGGCTACTTTTCCACCAGCTCAAACAGAATGTGTAAAAATCGTTAGCAGGTTTTCGTTGGTGTTGTGTGCATATTTCTTTATTAACTCGGGTTGGTCTTTAATGCCGCAGAAAATTAGCAACACAGTTACAGATGGTAAACATAGAAAGGAGATCAGTAATATTTTAAGCACTTTACTTTATTGATCATTTTCTGACACATTCACTTTCACGTCTCTTGCTACTTTCAGAGTGGGCTCTCCTTTCTTCTTCTTATCCTAGGATAAGAATTCAAATATCTTAATGGGATAGGCAAAGCAACCATTCCCCATCCTATTTTTCGATTCTAACTAGTTCTTTTCCCCCAAAGAAAAAACTTGGGAGAGCGGTACAAACCCATTGAAATCAGACATTCACTTGTAGGGGTTCCAAGCTTGACTCAAAATAGCAACCAAACAGAATTCTATCTATGGATAGAGGAGTAGAGGCATGTGGGTTTTCAAAAGACACAATGAAAATATGCTTTGTGTAGTTTCAGTCTCAGGAGTTGATGTTCTTTCCATCTGGACCCAAGTATGTGGACTGTCTGTTGGATTGGGTCCATCAATTAAAGACTTGGCTTTCCAACTGTAAATCTGTTTCATTTGGATGTAAGCATCCTTGATGTCAATGGCATTTTTGTCTAAGTAAGGCTATGAACCTATACATACTTACCTTGCAAGGCTGTGAACCTATACATCTTTACATCTCCCATTAAATTCAGTGAGGTTTGTTTATGAATAGGCATGTATGGAACTGCTCTATCTATCTATCTATCTATCTATCTATCCATATATCCATCCATCCATACTTGCCTGGGAATAAGCCACACTGAATTGTGTGGACTGTACTTCAGGGTTGCATTACAAAAAAGTGCTTGGAATCTCAGCTTGTTTACATTACCTGCATATGAAAACAAATGGAAAGTAAATATATTCTTCTTTAATTTCTGCATGCATTCATTTTATTCCTTATTTTCTGTATGCATTTAACCCCAGAACTCAGAGAAAGTTGGAGTATCACACGCTAGCTTTCCCTGAAACCTCCCAACTCTGAAATACTGTCAATATATCTTCTAAACCAAACACCAGCTGCAGTTAGTGTGAAAAGCAATTCTTGTTAACCACCCTTCCCCGACAGTCTTCTTTTCAGAGCCTTGGAACTGATCCTACAACAGAGAGATTGATGTGTGGTGCTAAATTGTAGAATTGGAACCAAAAAGATCCAGATTCAAATCCCCATTCAGCTCTGAGGCTCACCAGGAGAACTTGGGCAGGTCATTCTCCTTCCTTATACCATTATTCTGAGGATTAAAAAGTAGGATGTTTAGATGTCATCTCCTTAGAGAAGGGTGGGATATAAAAATATCAGCAAATAAATAGCCTTCCAAACAACTCTCAGGGTCAGAATGTACTAATCCACCATTATTCCCATCCCTCCCACACACATTGATTTTCATGGGTGATTTCTCTTTAGTTTAATGAGTTCTGCCAAAAAGAAGTTGTATGTTCAAGATCAAGTCTAGTATAAGTGATCCATTTTATCTAACTGACCAAAGAACCTAATGGTATATTTCATGGCCGGAATCACTGGGTTGTCCGGGCTGTATGGCTATGTTCCAGAAGCATTCTCTCCTGACGTTTCGCCTGCATCTATGGAGAGAATGTCATGAGAGAATGCTTCTGAAACATGGCTATACAGCCCGGAAAACTCACAGCAACCCAACCTAAGTGAAAGAAGGAAAGAATGTGGAACTCACTATGGAAAGGTTCCTCTGAGGTTGAGAGAGTGTGACTTGTCCAAACCAAGTGGATTTCCATGGTTACCCAATTCCATTTAAAATATACCAGTAGGGAAGGTACTTCTCAGTTAAAATACTGCAGATTTTGGTTCTGATTTCTACCAGTAATTTATTCTAGCTAAATATTTACAAAGATAGCTAAATACAGATACAAAAAGCAAAATTATATTTGCTTTCTGGGCAGTGATATTCAAACTGAAACTGACTAGAAACACCTTAAGGCCATCTATTCCATCCCTGAGCCTCCTGACAAAACAGCCCCATTCCACATTCCTACAAGAGTAGCCTAAAGCATGTCTTCAGTAGAGACCGAATTCTCCAAAGTCAAAGGCATAAGTAGGAACAAAGAGTGAGGGCTAGACTTCCCACATGACTGCCTGAGGCTCTTACAAACTCTGGGGTTCTTTGTGTTCAGGACTGAGGAACTACCAGAAAGGAAAGGAAAGTGCTTGAGGGGAAAATGCACTGAAACGCATATTACCTTCCTGTAACTAATTTTGGGGACAATTTATCCAAACCAAATCCACATGGAAACAACCTTGACACGTGACATGGTTCCAAATATATAAATTTATTCATCCTTCTATTTTGATAGAGAGTATAATCCTCTAATTTCATGAGGGCTCCTTTCCCAACTAGCACAATCATGGACATATCTACTCAGAAATCAGTCCACACATATTCAGTATGTAAGAGTACAGGATATCCCAGTTTACAAGCGGGCCAGTGTAGTGGAGATTTTCCTGACTATTCCATTGTGTGCTGGGTAGGTATGTTATGAGTATGTGTTGGGGAGGGGTATGATTGTGAGTATGATAAGTGGGTTTCCTCCTAAGCAAGACTATAGAATTCAGTTTCTAGAGTTAGCAAAAAACAAAAACAAAACGAAAAACACCCCAAAACAACAACAAAACAAACAAACAAACAAACAAAAACAGATTTGATCTCTCCAAGCTATGTCCCACTTATAGGAATGAGACCCTATTGATTTCAGGATGAGTTGAATTTTTGACATACATCAGAAGAGTATAGGTTGCCCTATGGCATCTCTAAAATCGTAAGACGGTATCCAGCAAGAAGTTTCCCTGGGCAAAATCCCATTGAAATAAAATAAAAGATTGGAAAATAAGTTACATTCCTTTTCAGGGTGCCCTAGGACCCTTCCATACAGCACTATATCCCAGAATATCCAGGCAGAAAATCCCACATTATGTTGTCCTTGTCTATGGCCCCTTCCACACATCTGAATAAAATCCTACATTATCTACTTTGAACTAGAATATATGGCAATGTGGACTCAGATAATCCAGTTCAAAGCAGATATTGTGGGATTTTTTGCCATTATATTCTGGGATATAGGGCTGTGTGGAAGGGCCCCTAGTTCCATCCAAGGAAGCATTAACTGTGCTTACTTCGAAGTAGACAATGGAGTAATTCAACTCCATTGAATTGTCGAAGGCTATAATGGCCGGAATCACTGGGTTGTAGGTTTTTTCGGGCTATATGGCCATGTTCTAGAGGCATTCTCTCCTGACGTTTCACCTGCATCTATAGCAAGCATCCTCACTACCTCTGAGGATGCTTGCCATAGATGCAGGCGAAACGTCAGGAGAGAATGCCTCTAGAACATGGCCATATAGCCCGAAAAAACCTACAACAACCCAACTCCATTGAATTTCATTGAATTTACCCGCAGGTAAGTATATTCCGCGTTTTAGGACCTTACTTCATTCTTTAGTCTTGGTGATGGTAGACAAGAAGGAACAAAATGTTTTTGCTGTAAGCATTCTGAAGTGATTATTCAGTTTTAACTATGGATTGCTGTGAGTTTTCCGAGCTGTATGGCCATGTTCCAAATTCATTCTCTCCTGACGTTTCGCCCACATCTATAGCAGAGGTTGTGGGATCTCTTTTAACTATGCTTTTTGTGAAGTTTACATCAAAAGGGCATGTTTAGTATGTTCCCAAATGCATCCCGACAACTATGACTTCAGTTCTGTTGCTGACTCTCAACTAGAGTAGATGGTTCGACTCAATGGTTAAATCAACACCATAGGAAGACCATCCATTCAATGACTCCAGTCGGAGCTTACAATAGGATGTGGGCTTATGTTTAGTAGTATCATGAAACAGTGAAGGGGGTAGCAAATTGGACACATAAGGCCACTGTCCCCATCATTTCAATGAAGCCTGAGCAGAACCAAACTCTCCTTGTCCACATTAGGGCTGGGGTGCATTTAGAAATAAACCACAGCGAAATCAATAAAACTTACTGTCGGCTTCGTCCTGCTTAGAGCATTCCCGGGGAAATCAATGGGATTTAATGTAGTTCGGCCTTAACTGAAATCCTACTGATTTTTTGGGTCTGCTGTAACAATGTCTAGACCTAGCCTAAAAAGTAGAAAGTCGTGGATGATTATTTTAATGCCAAATGGTTTGTTTTAAAAAACACAGCAGTAAGATCTGCCTCCTGAGAATGCTGGAGATGCATTTTTAAGTCTCAGTAAATGCATCTCATAGGACTCTCCAATGTCTCTGTTCTGTAGAGGATTTTATAATAAAATAAAATAAAAAAACCAAGGAAGAAGGAAGGGAGGGAGAAGAGTGAGTTGCTGCTTTTAACCATCATGTTTATTGTAAGGAGGAAGGGAACTACTAGAATCCATTATGCGAACCCTTCAGATGAATCAATGCCCAAATGTTGGCCTGACTAGTATTGGGTTGTTGTGAATTTTCCGGGCTGTATGGGCATGTTCCAGAAGCATTCTTTCCTGACATTTCACCAGCATCTATAGCAGGCATCCTCAGAGGTTGTGAGGTCCTCACAACCTCTGAGGATGCCTGCCATAGATGCAGACGAAATGTCAGGAGAGAATGCTTCTGGAACATGCCCATATAGCCTGGAAAACTCACAGCAACTCAGTGATTCCGAAAGCATTCGACAATACGCTGACTACACTGACTCAACCTCTGAGGATGCCTGCCATTGATGCAGGCGAAACGTCAGGAGAGAATGCTTCTGGAACATGCCCATACAGCCCGGAAAACTCACAACAACCCAGTGATTCCGACCACGAAAGCCTTCGACAATACGCTGACTACACTGACTCACAACCTCTGAGGATGCCTGCCATTGATGCAGGCAAAACGTCAGGGGAGAATGCTTCTGGAACATGCCCATACAGCCCGGAAAACTCACAACAACCCAGTGATTCCGAAAGCCTTCGACAATACACTGACTAGTGTTATCCAATCGGTGCTTCCTTAAAGCCACAGTCCTCGATTTTTTAAAAAACGGTTGTAATTATTATTTTATTTATTAGAAAGTAAATATAAGTAAACGAAGGGCCTGTTTCTTCCCAGTAAAGAAAAATCCTAGATTATTTCTAGGATCTGTCCAAATTGGCTCCTTTGTCTCTCCACCAAGTGTTTACAAGGCAATGATATTTCTCTTTCAAGAGGATACTCTTAAAAAATAAATACAATATATAAATATGTTGTATATATCACAGCTTGTATGTTGATTTTTCATATTCATATGACAAATCAACATACAAGCTATAATATATACAATATACTCATATATGTATGAGATCTTATGTTGGCATTGAGATGAAAAACAAGAAGAGATCCAGGAGGTTTTTAAAATAGGGCTAAAGCAGCCATTGGCTAATCCCAAGAACTGGAACTCGGTGGGTTGGGAGGTGGGTTGGGAGAATGGGGACAATATGGGACTCGCTAGCGTTTGGGAAGCGGAAGGTAAAAGCAACCCAGCCACACCAATATTGGGAAGGGGTTGGGGTCTTTGTTTTACAAATGGAATCCCAGCGTCCCTGAGCTCTGGGTTTCCAGACAGGATCCAGCGCCAGCTGCAGGCAGCTGTCGAGAGAGAGAGAGAGAGAGAGAGAGAGAGAGAGAGAGAGAGAGGGTGGGCTGGAGAGGGTTCCCTGTGCATTGATTCCTTTGTTTCTGGCTCGCTCCCGCCCTAAGGCTACCATCTTAAAGCGCGTCCTTGTAAACCAATAATCCCAAATCAATCTGCCCTAAGTATGAAGCCTTGATGGAGGAAAGGATAGGAAGAAGGAAGGAGTTCCTATGTGAACTCTGAACTCACTACGCATTGAACGGAATTCAAACAAGGAGCGAAGGAAAATAGAAAAGGGGACACACATAAAATATTGCTTATAAACAGAGCGACGAAAGTTGTTTTTTTGGGGGGGGGGGGAGAATGAGGAAGGGAGAATATTAAAGGAAATACAATGGGTGCATGGATAGAGTTAAAGCAGACAAGATTCTTCCTTTTTTTCTTTTTCTTTTTGCCAAATTATGGATAGCAAAAGCGCTGGGTGAAATGGACTTTTGCAAATGGCCATGCCCCCTTTCACACAGCTGAATAAACTCCCACATTATCAGCTTTGAACTGGAATATATGGCAGTGTGGACTCGGAAAACCCAGTTCAAACAGATATTGTGGGATTTTCTGCCTTGATATCCTGGGGCCCCTTCCACAATGCTGTATAAAGTCCACATTGAACTGGATTATATGACAGTGTTGACTCAGAAAACCCAGTTCAAACCAGATATTGTGGGATTTTCTGCCTTGATATCCTGGGGCCCCTTCCACAAGGCTATATAAAGTCCACATCAAACTGGATTATATGGCAGTGTGGACTCAGAAAACCCAGTTCAAAGCAGATATTGTGGGATATTCTGCCTTGATATTCTGGGGCCCCTTCCACATAGCTGTATAAAGTCTACATTGAACTGGATTATACAGCAGTGTGGACTCAGAAAACTCAGTTCAACTCAGTGGGATTTTCTGCCATGATATTCTGGATGATATGACTGTGTGGAAGGGCTCCACGGCAAATAGTCACACTTGGCTGTTTCCACTCGTGATGCCCCCTTTTTCAGTGTCCTACCTTTATCCCTGTTCCATAAACACAAAACCATCAAGATTTGTAAAATAATAATAATAATAGAAATACAGAAGGAGAACAACAACATAGAACCCAAGTCTCTTTGGGACACACACACACTCACACATATCATTCTTTGATGCGATTTCCCCCGTGTTAAGAGACTGTGGCAAAAAAGGCAAAGAAAAGTAAGACATATGGAATCAATTTCGTATCTTGACGTTGAAAACCAGCCAATTCCTGCTGGCCTCTTAAAACCAGGTTCCGTTTGGTCCCCCTCTATCTGGCAACTCTTGTCAGTCAATAGGATCCCTTTCTTGAAACATTTTAAAGTCTTTCTAAAGAGAAGCCGCCTTGGCCTCAGACCATCGGGAACAGTTTCCTCCGTCTTTGGAGGAGGAAGGGGGCAGCGATGGGGGAAAAGAATGGTCCACCTTAAACAAAGTATTCCTTCGTACCTTCGGCTTGGCTACAAAGACACTTTCCTCCTGGTGCCTCGGAAATTATTGTAATTCCCCTTTGAGTCAAGTTGGGATCCAAGCGAGAGGCACCCCACCCCTCCCTTCCAAATAGCAAGGCTTGCTTTGGGGTGGAAATCGAGCCCCCCAAAAGCCACGAGACGACAGCTTTTAAGCGGAGGGAAATCTACCAGAAAGGCTCCCAAACTCCTTCCTTGGCTTCCACCTTGGCTTCCGAACTCCTTGCGCCTCCTTCTTTCTCCTCCGTGTCTCCAAACGAGGTCCTGGCGCTGAGAAATAACTTCAGGTAAGAGGGTTTAATTTAGGAATAGAAATAAAACCAAATTAAACCACAGGCACCACAACCCAGATCGCTCAGCGACTTCTTCTGAGCCAAGCATAGGAATTCCCGGGGCCGTGGAGGTTTTAATTAATAGCCATGACAAAGCTTGGAAAGACGTCTATTGGTCGGCCGGGCTCCTAGTTTGAAGCACAGCCTCCCCCCGGAAAACAAAACAAAACCCCACGCCACCCTAGTCCTGTGGCCTGACCAGAAGACCAGGGGCCATCTTAAATAAGGAATATTAACGACTATCCGATAATACTGGGATGGGGGCGTCCTCTGCCCAAAAAGACGGGGGAGGGAGGGAGGTTGTTCCTTCGGAAGTGGCTCTTTGGACCAAAGGATCCCTTCCCTCTCGGATCCTGCATTTGTTAAAGCTTTAACGCCTCTGGGTTGTTTGAAAGGGAAAACTACAAACGCTTCTTTTAAGGGAGAGAGAGAAGCCGGGTGCTAAAACAGAGGGATGTGATTTATGGCGCGGAGAAAGTTGTCTTTATTGAGGTGGCTGCTGTCACGGACCCGGGCTTTTCCCCTTCTTCTCCCTCTTCTTTTTCTCTCCCTCTTCCCCACCTCTCACCTCGATCACTTTGCTCCTTTTTTGTGTTTTGTGGTTAGCAAACATCTCACTAAAGTGTGGAGAAAGCGGGGGTGTTGGAACAAGAACAAGAAACATGACACGAAGGCGGTTGCAATCCCTGGTTGTAAACTGTCGATTTAGTCTCCCAGGGCCCGAGACAATGCCAGAGCCAGTTTCCTTCACCCCCGCACCTCAATATCTGCTTGGGGGGCATTGCTTTGGCCCAATGGGGATGCGGTCTTCTACCGAGGAACGTGGACTGCAAGCCCACTCCTGAGATGAACCCACCTTTGGGCATCTTCAGAGAAAGCCTTCAAAAATAGATGGGAACCAGTAAAGAGTGGCCAATTTCAGTCCGATAAATTTCTACTCCGAGTTTGAATACTACCGGATCCAAGGGCTCTTCCACACAGCCCTACATCCCAGAATATCAAGGCAGTGTGGACTCAGATAACCCAGTACAAAGCAGATACTGTGGGATTTTCCGCCTTCATATTCTAGAATATAGGACTGTGTGGAAGGATCCCAAGTCACTTTTGCCCTTCTCCACTAAAAGTCAATGAGATTAAGGATCCTTCCCACGCAGCTGAATAAAATCTCACTTTATCAGCTTTGAATTGATAAATATATGGCAATGTGGACTCAGGGCCCTTCCACACAGCCCTATATCTCAGAATATCAAGGCAGGAAATCCCACATTATCTGAGTGTGGACTCAGATAATCCATTTCAAAGTAGATATTGTGGGATTTCCTGCCTTGATATTCTGGGATATAGGACTGTGTGGAAGGGCCCCAAGACACGTTTGCCCTTCTCCAGTAAAAGTCAATGAGATTAAGGACCCTTCCCACACAGCTGAATAAAATCTCACTTTATCAGTTTCGAACTGGAATATATGGCAGTGTGGACTCAGGGCCCTTCCACACAGCCCTATATCTCAGAATATCAAGGCAGGAAATCCCACATTATCTGAGTGTGGACGCAGATAACCCAGTTTAAAGCAGATATTGTGGGGTTTTCCACCTCGATATTCTGGGGGGCTTTCCACACAGCCCTATATCCCACAATATCAAGGCAGAAAAATCCGACATTATCTGCTCTGAACAGTGGCAGTGTGGACTCCGATAACCCAAATCAAAGCAGATATTGTGGTATTTTCTGCCTTGGGATTCTGGGATATAGGGCTGTGTGGAAGGGCCCTAAGTTATATGGCTGTGTGGAAGGGCCCTAACTCTCAAGTCCTTGTGTTTACTGCCTAAACTTTAGTTCTAGATAAATAAGGCGACCATAGGAAACAGTCCAAAGAAAGCTATTGAGACACAGCCCTATATTACAGAATATCAAGGCAGAAAACCCCACAATATAAGCTTTGAACTGGGTTATCTGAGTCCACACTCAGATAAAGTGGGATTTCCTGCCTTGATATTCTGGGATATAGGGCTGTGTGGAAGGGCCCTGAATGTGGACTCAGATAACCCAGTTCAAAGCAGATATTGAGGGATTTTCTGCCTTGATATTCTGGGTTGTATGGCTGTGTGGAAGGGCCCTGGGTTGTTTCTTTTTTGAATTCCAAGCTGAAGGGCGGGCAGAGGGCGCATTCCACAGAAGCCAATGAAACATTTCTCCCTTAGCGTTCTCTATAAATATTTCTGGTTTCTTTTGCAAATTATTTGGAAGAAAGAAAGAAGATCTTAATGGAATAATGGAACAGTTTAAGCATCAACACCCCCAAAGAACCACAAGGAACATCAGGGACACAACCAAGCTGCAGCATAGCTTTGGAATGTCGGTTGTAACCTCTGATAACCCATCAGATAGGAAAAGTCTGCCTTCACAGAGAAGGAGGCAGCTGGTCTAATATCATCAGCTTTGTTGCTCTTATTTCCAATCAAGTTGGTTTAGACTTCTGGTAACCCCAGGAGACCTTGTTGGCCTACAATCCTATGTGGATATTTATGTGTGTGTGTGTGTAAACACACACCATTGTAGGCCAACTAAGGGAGGCAACCCTTCCTTTTTCAAAGAGACCCTTTCTTTTTTTCTTCCCAAGTTCTTCTGGCATAAGATTCCTCCACTATTAGGAAGCAAGTGGCTCTTTCTTTTTTGCAAAATTGCTGTCTTCCTGTTGTGTTTCAAATGACATCCCCTCTCACACACACACACACACACACACATTTACAGCAACAGGAATTGTCAAATAAATACACTCTGGTTATTGATAGGGCATAGACATTCTGTATTCAGGGTGGCACTGTTAATAATCCAATTCTTGGAACCACGAGCTTACTGTATAAGTGTTTGCTTTTTATACAACAACAAAAAAGCGAAAAACCACCCCAGTGTGTAGAATTTCCTGCGGCAATATAAGGCCATATTAGAAGACAGTAGGAGGAATTTTGCTCTCCCAGACTCTCCCTTCCCTCGAAATGGCTTTACATTAAATTTCCTCAGCTCCAGAATCATCTTCCTTACTAGCCTCCAGCTAAACTTGATTAAACAACAACCAAAAAAAGAGCCGCTTGATGCGTTGACAGATGAAATCCAAGAGGAAACCACAAGGCCCTTAAGTGACCCTAATTTAATCGATTTTATCATAAATCATCAACTTGATGAAGAACCAAAGTTTTCATTGAAGGAAATTGATATTAATGGAGTAGCTGCTTCTTTAATTCAGATGTTGTTTTCCACCAGCTGGAAGACAAACATCTTGTGACATTATTTGGGCAATTTCCTTGGGAACTGTGTTTCAAAAAAGAAAGAAGAGCTTAATGGAACAGTTTAGACAGCGGCATCATCAAAGAACTACAAGAATCTGTGTATTCATGGACAGTAGGAGTCCAGTGCAGCTTTGATTATTTAGCTTGTGGTCAAATTTTAGTGTGGCACCAGATCTCTAACTCATCATAGCCCATCAGTTAAAAAAGGTCTTCATGTAGAGAGAAGAAGGCAGCTGATCTCATGTCATCCTGTTATTTTACATCAAAGTTTCAAGTCAGTGTAGATTTCTGGTGACCCTATGAATAAGAGACCCACTCTCCCCAAAAAGGTCCTGTCAAAACCAGTTCTGTCTAGATTTCGGGGTTGTGACTTCATTTATTGAGTCAATCCATCTGCAATGTAGCCTTCCTTCTTCTCTACTGCCATCCAATGTATTATCTTTCAAACAAATCATTTTGTTTTATGATGTGTCCAAAGCAAGATAGCCTCAGTTTAGTCATTTTGGCTTCTACTGAGAGTTCAGAGTTGGTTTATCCTGGGAACCATTTATGGTTTGGTTTTTCTTCATGGACCATGTGACCTGTGGGACTTTTCTCCTTGGCATTTCACATCCTTTCATTTTCATCCTGTCAAGCTTTCTTTACAGTCCACTTTTCACATCCATGCATAGACATAAAAATACTAAAGCAAAGATAATCCCGACTTTGGTATTTGATACTGAATCTGTACAGTTGTCTTGACTAATACCTTCATAGATTCCCTTTCAAGTGTTATTCTTTTGATTTCTTGATTATTTTGATTTATGGCTGGGCCAGGGTACAGAAAATCTTTAACCATTTCCATATCTGCAACCACTTTTGTGCTATCTAAATCATCTGTGGTCATTATTACTTACTTAATATCTCCTAGAGCAGAGAGAAGGAGCCACCTTTTGCACTTTAAAGATCAATTTTCAGGCCTTGGTGGTGAAGCTTAATTAGTATACTGAAGGAGGAAATTTCAAAAACGCACTTTGAATGTGGAGTATTCTTGAATTTATAAATAAACCTGAGTTGAAACAAGCCCCAAACTATGCCAGTTAAATCCAAAGCCCTAAGTTGTGCCTCACAATGCAGCTTTTGAAGGCCTGTTAAACATTGGCTATGCTGTAATTCTTCATTTTGCAATTAAAAATTAACTCTCCTCTTCAGTTCTGTACCCTTCTGTCATGGATGCCTAAGTCCCAATTAGCCTTTAGGTATGTTGATGAATTCCATAGATCAAAGGCCCTTGCAGAAATTTAGTACATCAGGAAAATAGGCTGAAGAAATGCTGGTTAATGTGAAACCTAATATATCTTGCTGGAAGTAGAAAACAAGCTAAAATGACATCCCAATCATGAACACATCTAGGGAGCAAGCTGCATTGATTTCAGTACCATTTACATTTGAGTAAGTGGTTAGAGTCATAAGAAAGAGCAGAAAGCAGGAAGAAACTAACATGGAATAATAATTAAAAGTTTAATTAAAACCCGGTAGGACTTAAAATTACCTCGAGGTGATCTCTTAGATTACAAGGTGTTGGTTGGTATAAATTTATCTGTGGATCTAGAAAACTGATTTCTCTAGATTAAGACATAGTTGTGTTAATCTGAAATATCAATACACAAATTGATTTTGTAGCCATTTAGGCCCCTTCCACACAACTGAATAAAATCCCACATTATCTGTTTTGAACTGGAATATATGACAGTGTGGACTCAGATAACCCAGTTCAAAGCAGATATTGTGGGATTTTCTGCCTTGATATTCTGGGTTATATGGCTGTGTGGAAGGGCCCTTAGAGATTAACATAGATTGGAGCTACAAGGTCCTTCTGGATGCTGCATTAAGTGACTGAAAGCCAATAATTTGTAAATGTAGGCAATGTATAGTATGTATACCTATGTGTTTTCTCCCTCCTTTCTCTCATTCCATGTTATCCTTTCCCTGACAATAAAGTTTGTAAATCAGTTTATTCCTGTTCATGCAAGTTGTGCTGCTGCTTTTCTTTCTCAAATAAAAACACATATTGGTGAGTTTCAATAATGATGTATTAATGACTTGTTGTAGATATTTATCTGCTTCTCTGTCTATCAGCTGAACCCATTCAAAATATATTTGGTTGTTATTATGTTACAGAGGTATACAAAGCTCAATGGAGGAAAGTAACTCTATGAATTCAGCTCTTTGATGTTTTGATAAAACTCCTATTTCTATCTATCTGGGTTGCGTATTTATTTATTTCTTTATTTTCAATAAGTTATTTCTGTTTAAAAGTACAGTAACAACATCCTATGGAGAAGCCTTTGTCCCCTGAAAATCTTCTCTTCTCTCATTCTCTAGGAGCAATTCTGTCCTGTGGTATCAAATCACCATCTTTCTTCCTTGGCAGAAGTAAGTAGTATTAACCCTGAAGTTGTGTATTGATAGACATTATGTTTTTATATCAGTCGGAATGAGGCTGGTATCTCATGCTTGGACCATTGCTTTCTGGCTAAGAGTTGGAGGCTGTAAATGATGTGTTTTGGTAGAAATATCACATGAGGCCTTTTTTTTCTTATCAAGCTTGACTCCACCCTTTCAACTTACACAGGCATTATTGATCTATTTGCTTCTTAATGTCTAAGATCAAAGCCAGTGTGGTATAATGATTTGATTGCTGGGCTGCTGGACTCTGGAGCAGAGTTTCAGTCCCCAACTCAATCATAGAAACCCACTAGATGATCTTGGGCAAATCACACACCCTCAGCTTTTGAGAAAGATAAAAGCAACCCCTATCTTAGCAAATCTGGTCAAAAACACCCTGTGCTAGGTTCCTCTTAGGGTCTTCATAAGCTGCAAATGTTTTGAAGGCATACAACAGACACATCACCTTTCTCAGAGGTCAGGCATGTAGGATGGCTTCTGTTTTATATATTAGATACACATTAAGTTATATTATTAAAACACTAATTCAGTTAGAGCAGTTTAAATTTTCACACTAAAAGATTAAAATATTTGAAAGTGAACCATTTAAAAACTAGACTATGAGAGTTGGTCAGTCCCTAGGTAAAGGGAAAAGGAAAGAAATTGCTTCCTGATTGAAGGACAATAGAGAGAGGACTGAACCCTTGGAGGGAGTTCCACAATGTGGGATCAGCCATCAAATAAACCCTCTTTCCTGTCTCTATCAAAAGCACCTCTGAAGGTGATGGGACAAAGAGAACCAATTCTTTTCCAGATTTGAAATACCAGATATCTGTCTGTCTGTCTGTCTGTTTATTTATTTATTTATTTATTGCATCAGATAGGCTTATACAGATAGCATGGTCTTAAATCCTATAGGGCAGTGGTTCTCAACTTGTGGGTCCCCAAGTCTTTTGGCCTATAACTCTCAGAAATCCCAGCCAGTTTACCAGCTGTTAGGATTTTTGGGAGGTAAAGGCCAAACCATCTGGGGAGCCACAGGTTGAGAACCACTGATATTGGGTGTGATGGTCTCAACCAGCAATTTGAATCTTGTATTGGAAAAGTGTAGCCTGCAGAGTTGTTTGTAACAAGGGAGGCTATACCTATACTGCCATATAATCCAGATTATCAAGGGAGATAATCCACATTATCTGCTTTGAACTGTATTATATGAGTCTATTACTATATAATCCAATTCAAAGCAGATAATATGGATTTTATATAGCAGTGTAGACCCAGCTGGAGTTACAGGTTTTTTGTAACTAACACACAGTATAAATTAAACTGCAACCTTTTGGACCATCCATAGTCTCTATATAACCTTCAATATTAATTCATAGATAGAGCATTACAGTAATCCAAATGGGGTGTAACTAAGTAACAGCAAGCATACAAGCTCTAATTGTCCAGATGCACTCCCAGGCATCACAAAAACCTGGGAATCCAAGTTCAGAGTTGAATTTAGAGTATATCCAAACATGCATCTTAAGAGAAATGTAACCCTATTCAGTGCAAATTAAATCTTTATAATACTTGATGTGCCTTTTGGATGATCAGGAGCACCTTTGCCTGGTCTGGGATAAACTTCAATTTGCTCACCTCTCTCCTTTCTACAGGCTCCCATTTAGAATTAAAATACTGTATATTCCTTCCATGGAGATGAAAAGTCAAAGAACACATTGGTAGCACCAAATATCAAATCTGTGGAGGACCTCTCACAATAGTTCCAAGTAAACATTGCATAAGTGAGGGACAAAATAGAGTTCGAATGGCCAGGGTATTGAATAGGAATCCCCAGTACCATATTCTGAAGCCAACCTCCATGTTAGTGTCTATGAGTTTATCAGAGGTTCTCAACTTGGGGTCCCCAGATGTTTTTGGCCTACAACTCCCAGAAATCCCAGCCAGTTTACCAGCTGCTAGGATTTCTGGGAGTTGAAGGCCAAAAACATCTGAGGACCAGGTTGAGAACCACTGGTTTAGATAGATCAGTTGGAAGACTACCATGATCGATGGTAGTGAAAAGTGTTCTGAAAAAAGTAAGGAGGGCACACTTTTCCTACTCTGCTCTTAGATACCTCTTCCATCAAGGCAACTGTCATTGTCTTCAATCCATAATCAGGCCTTAAACAAGACTGAAGTAAATCCAGGTAATCTACCTCATCCAGGAACCTCTGGAGCTGTAAGGCCACTATATGCCCCTGGATCATGCTAAAAATGAAATATTAGAAGTAGTCCAGCAATTATCCAATACAATAGGATCCAGAGAGTTTGAAACAACTGCCCCTTTCAGACACAATATTGCAAAGAGGCATTCATTATTCCATTTGCTCAGTTGCCCAATTCCCCTCGGGGGACTTAACCTCTCCAAGGATCCTGCCTACATCCTCTGGTTTACATATTGTGCCCCTTGTCCTATTATTACTCCCAGCTAGATTAACCCATTGAATCAATGGAATCTGCTTACATGTCCAGACCCATCATTGAGTCAACTCTGAGATAACACTACAGGATTCTGGCATATTTAAAACTGGGATTTACAACCAACAGCAAATGTTTTTACTTTAAATTGATACTTTGTACCTAGGAAAAATGGGTAGGATCTCAGAGTTAGTTAGGTGATCATGAAGTTTTATTTCCCCTTTCCACCCAGTAAATATCTGTAGAATGTTTTTAAAAAAGAAGACAGGGAGGAAGGCTAATGGGACTCCCAGGAAGACATCATTTCCTTCCAATTAAAGCTCTTATTGTAGTCCTTGTTAGGCAAAGGAGGTGTGGGCGTTGAACTGGGCCTCCTCCAGTGGCAGCATACAGTAACCTTTTGGAAAGTAGGAAGTGCCTCTGTTTGCTGTCACAGCCAAGAGGAGATACCAACAGAGGAGGAGGCAGCGCTGGAGAAACAAGATAGCTCAAGAAAGAAAGAAAAAATCTTTATCCCACCATTTCAGCCTTATTCTTCTTGGCTGAGGGCATGCAAGGAATTGAGTTTGTGTTGCAAAACAAAAATAAATATCTTCCTACTCTTCTTACATGTAGGTATACACACACTTGAGATCTTTTTATCCAAGTATAAGAATGTAACACTGAAGCACAGTGAATGCATTCCCAGGTGGTAAGATGATAATTCCTTAGTTACTTCTGTATGAAATGGACAGAAGGTTGGGTCACTTGGAAACATAAGGGTGATGTTTAGAAAACTGAGGACAAGAGGGTCCTCTGCCTCAAAGTCCTAGTATAGTAGAGAGAGGGTAAACCAATTCCACACTGTAGATGCACCCTGAGAGAAAGGATTTGGTAGCAAAACGTTGGTAGACTTTTAAAGAAATGAGAGTATCCAATGAAGTAGACATGCAGGCTGGATCTACACTGCCCTATATCCCAGGATCTGAGCCCAGATTATCTGTTTTGAACTGGGTTATCTGAACCTACACTGCCAGATAATCTGGAATAAGAAAATAATCTGGGATGAGATCCTGGGATATTGATCCAGGCTCCTTCCACACACCTGAATAAAATACCACATTAACTGCTTTGAACTGGAATATATGGCAGTGTGGGCTCAGATAGGCCAGTTCAAACCAGATATTGTGGGATTTGCTGCCTTGATATTCTGGGGGCCCTTCCACACAGCTGTATAAAGTCCATATTGAACTGGATTATATGGCAGTGTGGACTCAGAAACCCAGTTCAGAGTTGATATTGTAGGATTTTCTGCCTTGATATTCTGGGCTGTGTGGAAGGGCCCTAAATCTACAAAGTTTATATTACCAGTTTCTTTTCCTGTCTCAAAGGCTGGATCTACACTATCCTATATCTTAGGAACTCATCACAGATTATCTTCTTTGAACTGGATTATGTGAGTCCCCACTGCCATATAATCTGGGATAATCAGATAATCTGGGATCAACTCCTGGGATATAGGGCAGTGTAGAAGGGGTCAAAGAGGGCATACATCACTCGGAACTCCCTGAACATCCAGTCAAGTGTATGGGGGGAGATAAACTGATCCATTCTTCTGACCTCATTGATTTCAAAATACCCGTAGGACTGAGAAGTAGTAGGAAATAAATTCTCTCCATTGAAAACTTGGGCCAGAGAAACCCAATAACAGAAATAGGGTTTTCCCAGAGATTTGGGGGTGGGGCATAAATCAAACTGGAATTGTGGGAAATCCTCCCTCCCCTCCCGCCTCCCTTTCGGCTGTGGGTGTTGTTGTTTATGTTTGATTCTTTGGAGGCAATTCAGAACTACTTCCGCTGATTGACCATTAACCCTGGTGAGTTATTAGACTTCTAAACCAAAGGTCGTGGGGGAGAAAGAGTTGCAATCCATCATGGAAAACAATCGGAGGGAGATGCTGGTTTTATTTCGAGCTGGATTTTGAACCAATTTGGTCGTGCTCCCATGCTGGAAAGAGGGGACTCGGAAGGGTGAGGTGGGGTCTTTGACAGCACAGTTACCTGGATTTGTGAATGTCATGTGACCAGGGTTCATTACACAAGAAGGCAGACAGAGGGGTTAGAACTGAAGTTCTCCTAAGTAGTTTCTGACTAATGAGGATAAATTAGCTATAGGTATAGGTAAATATATAGGGTAGATACTCTGTGTGGTTGTGTGTGTTTATACACACACAGTGGCGAAATTTTGGACTACATCTCCTAGAATTTATAGCCAGCATGGACACTAATCCTGTAATTAATTCTGGTAACGTTAGTCTAGAAAAGTAACGTCTTTTCGTTACATTTTGATTCACACTCAAAAACTTAGTTTTTGCAAATGGCATTGGACTGGTGGTTTCAAATTAGATCTGAAACCCCTGCTTCAGGTGGGGGCGAGGGTGATTGATATAATAATCCTGTTACACAATAAAGACAAAGGCCCCTTCCACACAGCTGAATAAAACCCCACATTTTCTGCTTGGAACTGGAATATATGGCAGCATAGACTCACATAACCCAGTTCTGGGTTATATGGCTGTGTGGAAGGGCCCAAAGAGCTAGGATGCAGCTTCACTGTCGAATTAATGCATTTTGGCACAACTTTAACTGCCGTAGCTCCCTGATATGGAACCATAGGAGTTATAGTTTGCCAAGGTATTTCACCTTCAGTGTGCTGGTGTCTCATCAAACTACAACTCCCAGGATCTCATGGAATTCTGCTAGGGTGGTTAAAGTGGTGTGAAGTTGCATTAATTAGACAGTGTAGATGCACCCCAAATCTTGTTTGATCTTGGAAGCTAAGCAAGGTCGGCCCTGGTTAGTACTTGAGTAGGAGACTGGGTAGGTACTTGGGTAGGAGACTGCCAAGGAATACCAGGTGCCCTAGGCTACTTTTCAGAATAAGGACACTTCTGGGGGCCCTTCCAGACAGACCGTATATCCCAGGTTTTCTGTTTATCCCAGATTATCTGGCAATGTGGATTTTCATAATCCAGTTCAAAGCAGAAAACCTGGGATCAGATCCTGGGATATAGGGCTTGTCTGGAAGGGCCCTGAGAGTCCCTTGCCTAATTAGGTAGTCGTACACAGTACATCTCTCCATCTCCTCTAACCCACTTAGGGCCCTTCCAGACAGGTCCAATATCCCAGGATCTGATCCCAGTTTTTCTGTTTATCCCAGATTATCTGGCAGTGCAGACTCATATAATCCAGTTTAAAGCAGAAAACCTGACATCAGATCCTGAGATATAGGGCCTGTCTGAAAGGGTTTGAGAGTTGTAGTCCTATACTTTTCCATTGAGAGGGATCACACATAAGAAATGTCCAATTGGTCTCTGGAATGGACATTATGGAGAAGTGAGCTGGTCCAAGTCCAGAAGACTTCAAATCACGGAGGATAAAAAATAGCCGAGATCAGTTTTAGTGGAACAGTTAGTCCATATCAACACCCCCAACGCCCTTGTCTGCGTTTCAATGGAGTTGTGTCCTTTATCTACCAATGACAGACGTGTAAATTACTGACCGAGGAAACAGCGGAAGTAACAGAGATTGCAAAAAGGCCTGTTTCATTCATTTGCGGGATAGATCTCAGCTGTATTTTTACCATTTGGGTTGAATCGAAGTTTCAGACACACTAAAATCAATGGGACCTCAATGGATATGAAAAGTCTGGTATAGATAGATATATGTATCTAGTCAGTCATTCATTCGTCCATTTAATATTTATATGTTAAATGGAAAACGGAATGTTGGTGGGCAGGAAAAGAGATTTAAAGATGGGCTCAAAGCCAACCTTAAAAACTCTGGCATAGACACTGAGAACTGGGAAGCCCTGACCTTTGAGCGCTCCAGCTGGAGGTCAGCTGTGACCAGCAGTGCTGTAGAATTTGAAGAGGCAGGAATGGAGGGCGAAAGAGAGAAACCTGCCGAGAGGAAGGAGCATCAAGCCAATCCCAACCTAGATAGCCTCACTGTGGGAGAAGATACAGTTCAAGAAAAGGCCCCCACAGCCACCTACCGACCCATCTTGGAAGACTATCCTACTCCGATGCCTGAGAGAGAGAGAGAGATTCATATGTGCTGCTGTGTACTAATTAGGCAAGGAACACTCAGGGCCCTTCCAGACAGGCCCTATATTCCAGGATCTGATCCCAGGTTTTCTGATTATCCCAGATTATCTGGCAATGTGGACTCACATAATCCAGTTCAAAGCAGAAACCCTGGGATCAGATCCTGGGATATAATGCCTGTCTGGAAGGACCCTAAGTGGGTTAGAAGAGAAGGAGAGAGAGGCACTCTATCGTCTCCATGCGAACTTCCCGCTTGCCTGCCTAAAAACCAATATCCCGGCTTTAAATATATTTCCAAAAATCGATGGACTAAAAGCTAAAAACCAAACAAACTAAAAAAATAGAAAAATCGATGAACTGCTTTCTAATAGTGAGTAAAAACGATCCACACGTGACTATGTTCGGCTCAATGCTTTATCACGAAATCAAAACCATCCTGGACGAGAACCAACCAAAGCAGTAGTTTGGAGTTGCACCAGTGTTGTGGTTTCGTTGGAATATAATCCGTCTTCATTCGCTTGGGCTCCTCTTGATCTCCACTCGCTTTCTTCACCAAGATAGAGGCTTTGAAGAATGGTGGTGAAGACAGACGACCTCGATTGGATTTCTTAAGGCAATTGAGAAGCCTTTTCAGAATAAACGAGGGAAGAAGAAGGGATTTATGATCCACGCAACGAGTAATTAAAATCGCCGAGGGAAAGCTCACGAAAGCCGGGGATTTGAGAGGCTCTGTGCCAAGCAAGGGAGGGGGAAACTGAGGCAAAGGGATGGGCACCTCGAGAAACACGGGGCAAGGGCGCATCCCAGGCCTGTGATTTATTGTCCACAGCTTCTGTGACACGCGAGGGAGCCTCGTGGGTGTGTGCTTAGCGGACGTTTTTATTACAGATTCATAATATTAGTATTCAGAACGGAAAGCAGAGCTGGTTATTAGAGCCCTGGAATGTTTTCCCCAAACGAAAATATATCCAAAGACCCCCATTTAACTAGTTTCCAATAGACCTCACAACCTCTGAGGATGCCTGCCATAGATGTGGGCTAAACGTCAGGAGAGAATGCTTCTGGAACATGGCCATACAGCCTGGAAAACTCATAGCAACTCAGTGATTTTGCCCATGAAAACCTATGACAATAGACCCCCTCTCTGTGAATGTGTGTGTGTGTGTGTGTATACATGTGTGTACACAACAGGCCCTTTCCACATATCTGAATAAAACCCCACTTTTTCTGCTTTGAACTGGAATATATGGCAGTGTGGACTCCGATAATTCAGTTCAAAGCAATATTGTGGGATTTTCTGCCTTGATATTCTGGGACCCCTTCCACACAGCTGAATAAAATCCCACTTTTTCTGCTTTTTACTGGACTATATGGGAGTGTGGACTCAGATAACCCAGTTCAAAGAAGATATTGTGGGATTTTCTGTCTTGATATTCTAGGTTATAAGGCTGTGTGGAAAAGCCCTCTCATTCTCTAACTCCCAGGCTTTTCAAATAAGTTGTTTTCCTCTAATATTTTGCTCCATTTTCCTGCGGAAACCACTATCTCCCCCACTGAATTTTCCTCACCTCCAGGAGAGTTTCCACTTTCATACGAATGTCCTCAAAATATCTCAATAATCACTGAAATCTCAGTCTCTAAGTGGCATATTATATTTATTATCTCCACCCTAACACAAAGGCTCGAGGAAGCAGCTCTGGATATCTATCCATCTCCTTTCGTGGGCTGATAATAATAAACGAGTTTTAAGTGCAGTTAATTAATCCGGAGGTGATTAATTTACTTAATTCCTATCACTTCCATTTGAGGGACAAATCTGTTCTGTCAGGGCCCTTCTACACAGCCATATAACCTAGAATATGAAGGCAGAAAAATCCCACAATATCTGCTTTGAACTAGGTTATCTGAGTCCACAGTTCAAAGCAGAAAATGTGGGGTTTTATTCAGCTGTGTGGAAGGGGTCTCCTTTATCCAAGGGGTAAAAGCTGCGACTATGATAATAATATAGTTGGAGCTAGAAACGTATTGTTTTATTTTTATTGGAAACCATTCTTCCTCTAACAAGAAAATCAACTTATAAAACCCCCTTCCCAAGAAATAGGAGAGATCACCCCTCCAAAACAACGAATTTGGAAGCCTAGTAGCAAAACTCGTTGTCAATAATTAAACGAAAAAGTATTTCCTAGTCCATCATATCTGAAGTCAATTAAAACCAAACGTCTCACAAACGCATATTGGCGTCGATAAAATAGGATTTGTCCATAGTGACGCATCGACTTGAACTCCGGTTGGCTCTGAAATTAATGTATAAACGGTGAGTTGCCAACTCTTGGGTTAGGAACGGAGTGTGTTTTCCAAAAAAAAACCCAACACTTTTGTGAGAGTAATAGGGGAATGGTACTGAGGGAAAGGAGGAGCTGCTTTCAAGTGAGGCTGGATCTACACTGCCATATAATCCTGATTTTCAAAGCAAAGAATCTACATTATCTGATTTGAACTGGATTATTTGAGTCTACACTGTCATATAATTCAGTTCAAAGCAGATAACCTGGATTTTACATGTCATTGTAGATGAATCCCGAGTTCTTCCTGGAGCAAACGTGTCTATTTTCAATTCCATCTTCCTCCCTATTACCATAGCCGTCAAGGCTTCCTTTGTCCCTTCTAACTTTTTTAAGTCCCCTCCTCTTTTAAACTTTCTTTCTCCAACTTATTTTTTCTATGAACCACTTAAAAATTGTAATCAAAGTATGACTGATGTCTTTGAGCTATATCTAAGTCCTTTAACAGCCTTCACACACAATATCATATCATAAAGATCTCTTAGGGTTTCTTCAGTAACTTACAAATCCAAACATAAAATGTGCTGTTGGAGATAGAGATCAAACTTCTCTGTCCTGGTCTAGTTTTACTTGCTGTTTCTTACCTCACAGTTTCATGGATGTATGATTAGAATTAAGAACTGAGTTAAATGGGATTTACTCTCAGGTAAACGAGGCTAGGAAGGAAATTTGAGGGTACAAGCCTTGCATTTTAAGAAGTAGTCCTGTGTAGGAAAGTTTCTGCTACCAACTTTGTTCTCTCAGGGCTTTTCCACACAGCCATATAACCCAGAATATCAAGACAGAAAATCCCACAATATCTGCTTTGAACTGGATTATCTGAGTCCACACTGCCATATATTCCAGTTCAAAGCAGAAATGTGCAATTTTATTTAGCTGTGTCTCAGTCAAGAAGGTCCTACAAGGTCAAAATAGGATTTAAATCCGATTGCTAGCCTTCAACTAGGGTAGACTCACTGAATGAGTAGGGCCTTGATAACTCAACACTATTAATTAAATGAGTCCACTCTGGTTATGGCTAACCGTTGGATTTAGGCCTAGGCTTGTAGCCTCAAAGTTCAACCTTCCCTGCATCTGCCCAGAACTAAATCCCACTGAGTTCAACAGAACAGATTACTAGAGAAGCTAATCTACTATTGAAGCGCTAGCTTCTTATAAAGATTGAAAGAGAAATAGATCTGGACATCCAACATAAAAACAGCCATACCTACTCCCACAACATTACAAATTCCAAATTCCAAAGGTGGCATAAATTGCCATACAGCATGCTACTTTTTTAATATAAAGTGGTGAATCTGTCCTTCGTGGAAGTTTTTACTGAAATCCATGGCGGTACTAAATGCAGTCCAGTCCACACCCATCCAGTGATGACTAAATGGAGACTTCCCACAACCGTTTTTGCCAGTGAAGTCCTTCAAAAGCCATCTTGATTCAGTCTGACGTTCCCACCTCAGGATGCTGGTCCTTAGTTGTTGTTGTTGTTTTCCTTAAGTAAGAACAAGAATGGTCGAGAAAAGAGAAGGTGGCCATTCAAGTTGGAGAAATCAGGTCATTCGGAGTCTTTGGAGCCCTTTCAAGACGGAGCTGGGAAGGTTTTCCCATTCCAACAGTATCTTCAATGGTGTGGTAAAGCAAAGAGAAGTCTTAACATCACGAAACACCACCAAGACTGAAGAAAGTAACACAGAAGTCCTCTCTTTTCTAAATGCCAGTTTCTCTTCTATTCAGTAGTCAAGTCTCTCGCCCTGAGAAGAGTTGCCAAAGAGAAGAGGAGGACTACAGCTCTCCCCCCCTCCTCATTCACACAGGCACCCAAAAATGCGCAGACACCTCAACTTTATCCTCCCACGTTGAGTTTGAGGCGGCAGATCCTTTCTACTACTCGCAGCAAAAGATGTCAAACCTTTTGCTTGGCAAGCAAACCTACTTGTGAACAAGGACAGGGGTCATAAATCTTGAGTGACTTCAAAAGACTTTGCCCATCCACCTATCTAGCATCCCTTTTCCTTCTCTGCTCAGAGGACTTCTCACATCCCTGATCCCAGAGTTGAGGATCAAATAAGTGCAACTGGTTTTCCATATGTTTGGAATAATATAGTGGGATGTCAGAAATTCCAATATATACATTTCATCCTATACCTTTGTTCCTTAGCTACAATTTGCACTATCCCATTCCCTTGTCTTGTTTACAGTCTGGCCTTGTCTTAGGAGAGTTGTAGCCATAGGTAATTGGGCGTTATTCTGAGTTTTAAACTATATGTTTTAGTTTATTGTATTCTATTGTCTGTTTATTTTATGCTGGCTCTGTTTTAGGCACTTTATGCCATATGTAAATTGCCCCAGATTGAGGTGGGGTAAAATAATAGTTATTATTATTATTATTATTTGATACATAACAAGATTAGTACACAGCAAACAAAATCACCATGCTGGCCTTTGTACTTGATCACAGATAGGACACTTCCCAGGTGTCCAGGACTGTGTGATATATCCACGAAAGTGTGGCCTTTTGCAGCTGACAGAGGGTAATTTGTTTTTAAGTGCAGGCCAAGGTCTTTAGGCACTGCACCCAGTGTGCCGATCACAACTGGGACTACCTTTACTGGCTTGTGCCAGAGTCTTTGCAGTTCTATCTTTAAATGCTATTATTATTATTTTCCCTTCCTCTATCCCCTCTTCTCCTTTCTTTTCTTTTCTCCTTCCTACTTACATATCACCCTCGCACCAAGATGATATAGACAGGGTTGTTGTAAGTATTTCGGGCTGTATGGCCATGTTCTAGAAGCATTCTCTCCTGACGTTTCTCCTACATCTATGGCAGGCACATAGATCCTCACAACCTCTGAGGATGCCTGCTATAAATGTAGAAGAAACGTCAGGAGAGAATGCTTCTAGGACATGGCCATACAGCCCGAAAAACCTACAACAACCCAGTGATTCCGGCCATGAAAGCCTTCGACAATACATGATATAGACAGCCAAGCACACACAAAAACGTTCAACAGGTAAACTTTTGGAAACTCTGACTCTTCTTTGATATCACGCAGAATGTTATTAAAACTTTAAAAAATTCAAAATAACCAACACATTCTCAATATATTGTCGAAGGCAATTCTCAATAGTTGGAGTGTTGGCATTTTTAGTGGCACTTCCATACTTCTCAAGACCTTCTCTTCTGACTCCTGCGCTTGTTATGATGCCCCCTGTTCGTGGGCATGATTGGTCTGGTGGGGTAGTTGCAAACTGGAGGGATGCCCTCTTTAGGTTTCACAGGAAGAGATGACTAGCTGGGGAAGGGGGGGGGGGGGAGGGAGACGACTTTGACAAAGGCGGCCAGGAGGGAAAACCTGCCTCTCCGGCAAAGATTTATTAGCATAACCCGACACCTAATTGCCAAGCACGTGAATCAATACCGCGTTTGCTGCCCTACTAGGCCCAGGTCCACCTCCACGCGGTGTGCCTCTTCCCTTCCCCTCCCTGGCATCGCCCAAAAGCCACCTCGGCCTTTGCCCAAGCCTTCCTAATCAAGAGGAGGGAGAGATCTGAAAAAGCCCCCTTTTCTCCTCCACGATTTCCTCAAAACATCCCTCTTCCATATCTTTCCCTTTATTTACCCCCCTTCTGTCTTGTAAATCAAGTTGTTGGCACTATAAGATCCTCATTATCGTTTTATTTCGTCGGAATCTCAGCCTGGCTGAGGAGTGTATGGCAGCAAGGCTTTCTGTTTTCCCCTCCTCGAGACCCTGTCTGTCTCTCCCTCTCTCCGTCTCTCTCTCTCTCTCCGTCTCTCTCTCTCTCTCTCTTGCCTTCTGCTGTAATGCCAGAGGCCATTGTTAACCGTGAACAGGGCGTACCGAGACTATAGGGCAGCCAGCATCAAAGGATCCCCTATACATCTTTGGAAGGCTGTCTACAATCTTCTGATTTCTACCTCGCCTCACCTTCCTCCCCCCTTTTCCCTCCCCAAACGGGAGAGAGAGAGAGAGAAAGAGAGAGAGAGAGAGTAGACCCGTGCATCCCTCACCGTAAGCTCCTATAGAGATGTCCCCCCTCCTTTTGGCGTTATGACCGGATTTCTCTCTCTAGATATGCCTTGAACATTTACTATATATAAAAAAAGGCAGAGCCCGAGAGGAATGGGGGGAGCTCTCCTCGCTTATTGATTGCGTTGGTTGCTGGCTGCGAAAATATATTATGTCTGCTCGCCGCGCTGCTCTCGTCAGAGGCTAAGGTAAGGTGGACCGAAATAGGCTATCAGTTTGTGAATGGCGGAGACCGTGTCTCCATGATTTATAGCTGTATGACTCGCATCGCGGTTCATGAAGAGTTCACCAGCTTTAAGCTTCCTTCCACGCAGCGACTCTCTCTCTCTCTGCCTCTCTCTCTCTCTCTGCCTCTCTCTCTCCTTCTTCTTCCACCCCTCCTTCCCTCCCCTTCCTTCTACCCCCTTTCCCCCCTCTTTTTTTGCTATCCTCACCCCTCTCTTTTCCTCCTCTTTCCCTTTTGCCTTTAGCTTTCTTCCTTCCTTCGTTTTCCTTTGCTGGGTTCCACATTTCAGCCTCCTTTTGACGTGGTTGCCTTGCTGGAAGGGGAAAGCTTGGAATGTGGGGACAGTAGAGGGGTGTTGTTGTGAACCCCACTCTTTGGCTTCTATTATAATTAGTATTATTAATATTAGCATTATAATTAGTATTATTAATATTATTATTATTGGTATTATTAGTATTAGTTATATTTTCCCGCCACCACTATCATCATCATTTTAGGCCTACTTATAATATCAGCATTATTATTAGTAGTAGTAGTATTATTGGTATCATTATTATTTTCCAGCCACCACCATCATCATTTTAGATCTACTATGGGAAGATAATGCCTCTAGCTTTTGCCATTAACTCACTCCCAATTCCAATGTTGACATTTTGAGAAGTCTCATCCCCAACATGGAGGTGAAAGGGAAGGAAAGCACTGCTTTGGCTGTGTTTTGCCTCCGATATTAGAATTATTATTAATATTAATATTATTATTGGTATTATTAGTGTTATTATTATTTTCCAGCCACCACCATCATCATTTTAGGCCCACTATGGGGAAATAATGCCTCTAGCTTTTGCCATTAACTCACTCCCAATTCCAATGTTGACATTTTGAGAAGTCTAACCCCCAATATGGAGGTGAAAGAGAAGGGAAGCACCGCTTTGGCTGTGTTTTGCTTCCGATATTAGCATTATTATTATTATTATTATTATTATTATTGGTATCATTAGTTTTTTCTAGCCACCACCACCATCATTTTAGCCCTACTAAGGGGAAATAATGCTTCTAGCTTTTGCCATTAACCCACTCCCAATTCCAATGTTGACATTTTGAGAAGTCTCACCCCCAACATGGAGGTGAAAGGGAAGGAAAGCCCCGCTTTGGCTGTGTTTTGCCTCCGATCCTTTCGGCCTTCGTTTCGATCTTGTCCCAAGCCCTTGATCCGCCTTTTGGCTCTTCGATTCGGATCGAAAACAGAGCCCAAGGCCATCGCTTCTCTTCCCAAAGTTCCCAAGGAGAGGACAGTGTTTGTTATGAAGCCGGATTCAAAAAGAAAAAGAAGAAAAAGACAGACGATTAAAAAAATCAACAACTTCTGAACCGGGGATAATATTTCAAGGACTAATTATAAATGCTATCTCTGATTTATTTTATTCTGAAGGAGATTTCGGAGGTGGCTGTGCGTGGGTATTTTTTCCCCCTAAACCACCACAGCAACAATTCCTTGGAGTAAATCATTTACGATCCCTCCCGTCTTCGACTAAGATAAATGACCGACATTTGGGACGCGTTGAAAGACGAGATACAAAAGGGGACTCCGGTCTTGGCTACTGAACAACATACAAAACCACTTTGGATTCCTTTTTGAGAGGAACAGAGAGCGGATTAATTTTTAATGTCCTGCTTAATTTTTAAAAAAAATCATTTGCGGCCTACTTCTCAGGCTCTCTGGAGCTCCCAGAAAACCGAAAACAAACCAGCAAGGCCTAGTAAAAATCTCCTGATGGCTGAACTCCCCAATAAATTAATGCTCTACCTAGTCTTTCATAATGAAATGAACGATCATTTCTGCTTCTTTTTAATCTGTTCATTGCCATGAAGACACTAGACGGTTTATATCTGCTTAAAAAAGGCTTCTTTGGAAGGGAAAATAAACCAGAGACTATCATCTCTGCAGTTAATACCCAGGAAATATTTTAACTGCCTGCTGCTAGTAAACAATGGTTATTACTAACTCGTGGAAGAGATAGAAAATTGTGTTTTTTAAAAACAGAATCAATAGAAGCACGAATTAAAGCAGAGGTAGAATGGGCTCTGAGATCTGGATTTGTTTTATTTTCTTATTTTGGGTTGGAAATGCTGAGAGGTGGAAACATCTTGGAAAATTATGTTCCTACATCTCAGAAAAGGAAGGAAAAAAAGTTGTTCTGTACCCCAATTTCAGCATGTATTGTAATTGGATTGCATTTTTTTGAAATCTTGCAAAAATATGAAATTACTGGGAAGAGGAATTTGAAATGGAAAGCATAGTGGCTGAACATAACAAAACTGAATTTTCACTATTTAGGCTCAGGGCCCTTCCACACAGCTGAATAAAATTTCACATTATCTGCTTTGATCTGGGATATATGGCAGTGTGGATTCAGATAACCCAGGACCCTTCCACACAGCCCTATATCCCAGAATATTAAGGCAGAAAATCCCACAATATATCATTTGAACTGGATTATCTGAGTCCACACTCAGATAATGTGGGATTTTATGCCTTGACATTCTGGGATACAGGGCTTTGTGGAAGGGTCCTGGGTTATCTGAATCCACACTGCCATATATCCCAGATCAAAGCAGATAATATGGGATTTTTTTCAACTGTGTGGAAGGGCCCCCAGTATGTTTATATATACAGAGAGACAGACAAATAAGTCACCGATATATATATATATATATATATATATATATATATATATAAGCACACCTACTTAATCAATGGATTGGTATTATTTTCTATTCTATTCATCCTAGCCTTCTTCAAGTTTACAATATTTTCCTTGGAAGGGGAAAGCAGTCTTTTCTTCTTTCCTTCAGTTTTTTCTTCTTCTTCAGAGGGGGACATCTTCTCCCTTCATTGAGGAAAAGGGTTGCAAATCAAACACAAACGTTTCAAGAGGAGAGGAATCGAGGCAACCAAATGGTTCAGTGACAAAAACAGGGCTCTGTTCAAAAGAAAAGATGAGAAGGAAGCTGAGTGAAAGACCAGGCTCACACCTTGGAGTAGCAATTGATTGCAAGGGAAAGGGGTCTCCCTAGTAGTTTACCCAGCTGCAACTGCAGTTTCAAAAAATCACCCCCCCCCTCCAAAAACCCTCCCACTAACAACATCCAAAAGGCCAACATGAAAGAAATGGGTATAATGCTCCAAATCTGGTCATGTTTCCTTTTCTGGAAGCAGCAACACCATGCAAATGAAACAAAACTGCAGGAACTGAATTCATTCTTATCATTATTTTGAATGTTGAACATGTCTCATCCTTTCATTTCCATGTTGACTTTAAAAAATCTATTCTTGATTATTTTTTTAAGGTAACTGTTCAACTATCTTCCTTGATCCATACTTGTACTGCGGTTGTTTTGCCCTGGGGCTCCCAACTCCTCAGAGGTGGGGGGAAATCAGATTAGGGGAATATTAAATTCGAACACTGTAACATGAATTCAGGTTAGAACAGCTTAAGATGACATGTGTATGTGTAGGCAATATATGGAGATGGTACTCCCGCTGGTGTGAAAGGATCTACCCTGATAAAATGTCTCTCAAGTGATTTGAAATCACAGAGTCCACTTTGTTTACCTTGGAAGTCAGTCCCATTAATTCCAGTTAAAGGCTTCCTTGCAAGATAGGGGTTTCGTTCCAAATAAATCTGGGTAAATAGAAAACGAGGGGATTGAGCTAAACATGGAATGCAAAGGATTCTTTTGAGGTTTGTAATTTTTTATGTGTTGGTGAAAAATATGATGTCCTTGTCTGAGTTGTCTATGTAGTGTCTATGACCCCGTCCACAGATCTGAATAAAATCCCACATTATCTGCTTTGAACTGGAATATATGTCAATGTGGATTCAGATAATCCAGTTTAAAGCAGATATTGTGGGATTGTCTGCCTTGGTATCCTGGGACCCCTTCCACACAGCTGAATAAAATCCCACATTATCTGCTTAGAACTG
Source organism: Anolis sagrei (assembly GCF_037176765.1). Classification (NCBI taxonomy): domain Eukaryota; kingdom Metazoa; phylum Chordata; class Lepidosauria; order Squamata; family Anolidae; genus Anolis; species Anolis sagrei. The sequence goes on from NC_090026.1 coordinate 33,244,030, forward strand.
GAATATATGTCAGTGTGGACTCAGATAATCCAGTTCAAAGCAGATATTGTGGGATTTTCTGCCTTGATATTCTGGGGGCCCTTCCACACAGCTGAATAAAATCCCACATTATCAGCTTTGAACTGGAATATATGGCAGTGTGGACTCAGATAATCCAGTTCAAAGCAGATATTGTTGGATTTTCTGCCTTGATATCCTGGGACCCCTTCCACATAGCTGAATAAAATCCCACATTATCTGCTTTGAACTGGAATATGTGGCAGTGTGGACTCAGATAATCAAAGTAGATATTGTGGGATTTTCAGCTTTGACATTCTAGATTATATGGCTGTGTGGAAGGGCCCTAAATTACCTAGGTGGGGAAAGTAGTAGGTGTACATACATCTTGAAGGCTCAGGCAGAATGATGTAAAGGAAATTCTGCTGCTCCCTAGTTCTGTGTTTATATCTGCATCTATAGGAGCAATTACTCGATAATGGTACTTAAAGGGAAATCATAAGGCTATGGAAAAGAACAACATTGATGGAAGGAAATGTATGTTTGCAAACCAAAGTGTAATAGAATCATTCCACAGACACACACACACACAAGCAGATGCATCCCTTTTGATATTGATATGTTTGACGAAGGGCCCAAGATCACAAGGCAGGCAGAAATCTGTTAGGAAGGCAGCCTGCCTGCCTGCCAAGCCAACAGCATCTGCTATGCGTTCCCCACCCTCCTCCTCCTCCTCCTCCTCAGTAGCCAGCTATTCATGTCAGGCTGCTTTTCATGGCCAAGATGGATTCATAGGCCGTTCAGTATTATTGTGTGTGCCTTTCTAACCTTTCAGGTCAGCTTCCAAAAGACACCGGCGAAGGCCTCCCCACCACGTGACTTTGGGGGTGCCAATGTCCTTCCATGAGGGGGTCAGCCAGAGCCTGGTAGCAGCGAGCGAGCACCTCGGGGAGCCCCAACCATGCAGAAAACGACCTACTACGACACCTCCACCCTCTTCGGGGGCTACTCCTACCCGGGGGCCAATGGCTTCGGCTACGAAGGGCCCCAGCCTCAGTCTTTCCAGCCTGCGGCCCACGTGGAGAGTGACTACCAGCGGCCGGCCTGCACCCTCCAGTCCCTTGGCAACGCTGCCCCCCTGGCCAAGGCGAAGGACCTGAATGGGAGCTGCATGCGGCCCAGCCTGCCTCAGGAGCACCACCCGCCCCCGCCCATCTCGCCGCCCCCCAACCCCATCGCCCCCAACACCACCAGCAGCAACGGCAGTGGCGGGAGCAGCAATAACCCTAGCCAGCCCGGTGGGGCCAAGAGTGCCTCCAGCAAGGCCGGCCTGGGCTCTGGCAACACCGCCCTCACCAAGCAGATCTTCCCCTGGATGAAAGAGTCGAGGCAAAACTCCAAGCAGAAAAACAGCTCCCCCAGCTCAGGTATCTGCTTTCGCACACATGCAAGGCATACAATGCACCACCAACCCTGTCCCATCTGCACCCACAACAAGACCTCATGAGAAGAAAAACTGGTCTTCAAGTAGGAGAAGCTCATTTTGGACTACAGTTCCTCTTCCACTCTGCTCCTATATCCCAGGATCTGATCTCAAATTATCTTCTTATCCCAGATTATCTGGCAATGGAGACTCAGGGCCCTTCTACACAGTTATATAACCCAGAATAACAAGGCAGAAAATCCCACAATGTCTGCTTTGGAAGGTGCCTCAGGACCCTTTCACACAGCCACATAACCCAGAATATCAAGGCACACTATCTACCTTGGACTGGGTTATCTGAGAGCCCTTCCACACAGTCCTATATCCCAGAATATCAAGGCAGAAAATCCCACAATATCTGCTTTGGAAAAGGCCTCAGGGCCCTTTCACACAGTCACATAACCCAGAATACCAAGGCACACTATCTACCTTGGACTGGGTTATCTGGGAGCCCTTCCACACAGCCCTATATCCCAGAATATCAAGGCAGAAAATCCCACAATATCTGTTTTGGAAGGGGTCTCAGGGCCCTTTCACACAGCCACATAATCCATAAATCAAGGCACACTATCTGCTTTGGACTGGGTTATCTCAGGGCCCTTCCACACAGCCTATATTCCAGAATATCAGGACAAAAAATATCACAATATCTGTTTTGAACTGGGTTCACACTCAGATATTGTGGGATTTCCTGCCTTGATATTCTGGGATATAGGGCTGTGTGGAATGGCCCTGACTGTACACTTCCATATATGATAATCTGGGATTTTATTCAGCTGTGTGGAAGGGGCCTCATATAATCCAGTTGAAAGCAGATCATTTGGGATCAGATCATGGGATACAGGGCAGTGTAGAAGGGACCTCCCATAATCTCCTTGGTCCTGGCTGGGGCTAGGAGATGAGAATTGTGGTCCATAATTGTCAGGCCCTGATCCATGGATAGTAATTTAATTCTAGATTTGTGTTGTGGAAGGCTTTTAATGACCAAAATCACTGAGTTGCTGTGAGTTTTCCAGGCTGTATGGCCATGTTTCAGAAGCATTGTCTCCTGACATTTAGCCCAAATCTATGGCAGGCACCCTCAGAGATTGTCGGGTCTGTTGGAAACTGCAAGTGACGCTTATATATCTGTGGACTGTCCAGGGTGGGAGAAAGAACTCTTGTCTGTTTGAGGCAAGTGTGAATGTTGGAATTGACAATTGCAAGTGCGAAGCAAGGTGTCCAATTGCAACATTCACACTTGCCTCAACCAGATAAGAGTTCTTTCTCCCACTCTGGACATTCCACAGATATATAAGCCTCACTTGCCTAGTTTCCAATAGACCTCACAACCTTTGAGGATGCCTTCCATAGATGTGGGCAAAACATCAGGAGAGAATGCTTCTGGAACATGGCAATACAGCCTGGAAAACTCACAGCAACCCAGTAATTCTGGATTTACTTTCCAACAAGATAAACCAACACTGTTATTCAGGTTCAGCTTTGTTATGGAGAACAAGGCTTACATATCTATGGACTGAAACCTAATAAATGTTTGGGTAATCTCATAAAGAACATTGTGATATCCTATTAGTAGGAAAGTCAGAAATTTTTCTCCTCCTGGATCTCTAGATCCACATATACCAGATTCATCTATAGGGGAAGCAGGTTTGAGTAGATGTAGCCATACTACAAAGCCATAGCAGTCTGATACCCCTACAAAACTATAGCAGTGTAGAAGGGGCCTGAAACTCAGGGATAAAATCTGAGGTGATACAGGGACCACCTACACCCTGAGTAGTTTTTGATATATGACTAACCAGTCCCTTCCAAACTCCTATACTCCTTCAAGAAAATTGAGGTCTGACTTTATTGTGGCTAGAATGGGACAGATAATGACAGACACAAAATAAGTTTTTCTGCTCTGTTTCTCCTTTTCTTTTGCCCTTCTGTCACCTAAAAAACCCCACTTAGTATACCATCCTCTTTACTCCCTGTTTCCACTCTGTGGGCCATGTTGGCTGAGGGATTCTGGGAGTTGCAGTCTAAAATTAGTCCTGGATTGGGTTGCTGTGAGTTTTCTGGGCTGTATGGCCATGTTCCAGAAGCATTGTCTCCTAAAGTTTCACCCACAATCTATGGCAGGCATCCTCTGAGGTAGTTCAATGTTAATCAAGGCTATTCAATGCTAACTGAGGTGGCCAACTGCAACAGTCACACTTTACTCAAGTTGACAAGAGTTCTCTCTCCCACCTTGGACATTCTACAGATCTATAAACTTCATTTGCCTAGTTTCCAACAGACCTCACAACCTCTGAGGATGACTGCCATAGATGTGGGTGAAACATCAGGAGTGAATGCTTCTGGAGCATGGTCATACAACCCAGAAAACTCACAGCAACCCAGTGATTCAGGCCATGAAAGTCTTTAACAATACAAAGCCCTGTGTTATCTGCTACCCTAGTCCTTACCTTTGGGAAAGTCTTCTCCTATCTTTGTCACCATGCCACTCTTAATCATACCACTTGAAGTGACATGGCTGTATCCTATCAATATCCGGGATTTGTTGTTTAGTTGGGTAGGTATAATGCTTTAGTGTGTTCCCCTAAACAGCCAGACTAGAACTTTTTTTGCAGAGAATTGTAAGTACTTTGACAAATACCAGCATTCCACCTGAGACTGTGTTTCAACCTTACATGGATGAGATCCCAACTGGAAGACACATGTAAGTTCAGCTGTAGGTTAGAGTAGATTGTAGAGCAGTGGTTCTCAACCTGTGGGTTCCCAGGTGTTTTGGCCTACAACTCCCAGAAATCCCAGCCAGTTTACCAGCTACTAGGATTTCTGGAAGTTGAAGGCCAAAACTTCTGTGGCCCACAGGTTAAGAACCACTTCTGTAGACTAACTACTTTAGGCAATGGTTGGGAATACTGTTTTGGAATGCTCTTCATATTCAGAAAATGAAACATTGAATCCTCCTGCAATTATAAGACAGCTGGAGGAGAAAGCTTTTCTGTTTTGTAGTTGAAAGGTTTACTATTGTTGTTCTTGCCTATCAAAGGAAACATTCAAAAATGTGAGCCTTGGGTGGCATTCTGAACTAATGCTTGGCATTCTTCTAGCATGACACTCTGTTACTGAGATCCTATATTAGTCTGCAAAATCTAGAGTAGACCTTATTCAAGCCAGACAGTTTGGTTACGGTAAATGGAATTCCTCATTTTGTTGATAGCCCCTCCAAGAGTAAACTCCTTGAATCAAGGCAGTTTACATAAATGTTGACTCCTTCATCCATTCAGTCAATGGGCCTGTTTTATTTGGGAGCACTGATAGGATTGAGGCCAATCTCTCTCCATCTGTCTCTCACACACTTCTATCTCTGTGTCTTTTCCATCTGTCAAATGTATTTTCATCAAAGTCCCAAGATGTGTGCTGCACTCCATTTTGTAAACCATTGGTTTAACATGGATGCTCACTAATGACAGGCACAGAGAAACTGATTTCTTGCCCAGAGGAATTGTACTACTGTGACAGCATCTCTGCCTATTATTATGGGCAAAATGGCTTTTGTCCACGAATAACCTAGTAATCTAGCACATATGTTAAAAATAGAGTTATGCATCATATTTAAATCACAAAATGATTATTAATCATGGTTATACATGAGATAAAAGGCTGAAATAGTCACTGGTATCATAATTGATTCTGGACACCTTTCTTTACAAGAAAGAGTGAAGCCCCTTCTATACTGCCATATAATCCAGATTACCAAAACAGATAATCCACATTATCTGATTTGAGTCTACACTACCATATATTCCAGTTCAAAGCAGATAATCTGGATTTTATATGGCAGTATAGAAGGGGCCTGAATGGTAACTTTACTGGACCTTACTACTAAGTGCCCTTCCACACAGCCATATAACCCAGCAAATCAAGGCAGAATAACCCATAATATCTGCTTTGAACTGGGTTATCTGAGTCCACACTGCTATATATCCCAGTTCAAAGCAGATATTATAGGATTTTATTCAGCTGTATGAAAGGGGCCTCAGTGTGCATCTACGCTGTAGAATTAATGGAGTTTGACACCACTTTAACTGTCATGGCTCAGTGTAATGGAACCATGGGGAGGCACATGCATTCTTGGGCAGAGAAGGCTAAAGGTCTTGTAAAACTACAACTCCCATGATTCCACAGCAGTGAGCCAGGGCAGGTAAAGTAGTGTAAAACTCCATCAATTCTACAGTGTACAATCAGAGCTTGGAGAGCATCATGATGGATAGAGAGTTCTGAGGGGTCCAAAAAAGTAAGCTTTCCAACCTCTGCTCCTTTGAACATGTCTCTGATTTGGGAATATTTTCCTTTGAAATCAGCTGGTCTCTTTTCTAAGAGAAAAGAATGTGTTGGCTGGGAGAAGGCTTTCATTGTCCATTTTTAATGCAAACTGATTTTTGAACATTTGTTCTCATGGAAGGCTAGCATTGAACCACCTGGCTTCACAGATCACATCATCCTTCCCTAGTGGTGAAGGATGATGCGATCCACCAAGATCTGGAGGGCTACACATTCCTCATCTCTGCTATAAATTGTGTTTAAGATGTGTTGTTTTTGTGGGAGCCTCTTCATGCAAATCCACAGTTTATTTTATTTGTAAATACATCTTGCATGTATCGCACTGTGGATTAAACTTTACATGTCAAGCCCTTGGCTATCTGGGGCTATTATCCATCTATCCACCCATTCATCCTTATATCAGGCATGGGCAAACTTCGGTCCTCCAGGTGTTTTGGACTTCAACTCCCACAATTCCAACAGCAGCCTACTGGCTGTTAGGAATTGTGGGAGTTGGAGTCCAAAACACCTGAAGGGCTGAAGTTTGCCAATGCTTGGTTTATATGAATCCACAATGAGTTATGGGAATACCTGGAACACAATTTTGTAAGAAGTTTTCCTGAGCAGGATTCCACTGAAGTTATATAGAATGTGAAAAGTAGAACTTCCTATTACCTGGTGCTTCCAGTAACTCCTCTATGTGTAAGTGAATGACAGAGAGAAGTAGTACATTTACATCTTGGAATAAATACAGTTTGACACCACTGCCATGGCTCATGCTATAGAATGGGCATGGGCAAACTTAGGCCCTCCGGGTGTTTTGGACTCCAACTCCCACAATTCCTAACAGTCAGCAAGCCGGGTTGTTGTGAGTTTTCCGGGCTCTAAGGCCATGTTCCAGAAGCATTCTCCCCTGATGTTTCACCTGCATCTATGGCAGGCATCTTCAGAGGTTATGAGGTCTGTTGGAAACTAAGAAAATTGGGTTTATATATCTGTGGAATGTTCAGGGTGGAAGAAAGAACTCTTGTCTGTTTGAGATAGATGTGAATGTTGCAATTGGCCACCTTGATTAGCATTTCATGGCCTTGTAGCTTCAAAGCCTGGATGATTGCTGCCTGGGGGATCCTTTGTTGGGAGGTGTTAGCTGGCCTTGATTGATTGTCTGAAATTCCCCAGTGCGACTGTAAAAACATGTGTTTTTAATAAGATATTTTAAGTACACCAAGGGAAGAGAATAGGTGGAGATCTATTAACAGGAAAAAATATTAGCAAATATACAGAGCCAGGAAATGGAGAAAGATACTTTACGTTTTCAGGGGGCCTAGCAGTTTCAAGGTCTGGCTTCTTACTGCCTGGGGGAATCCTTTGTTGGGAGGTGATTAGCTGGCCTTGAATGTTTATTGTCTGGAATTCCCCTGTTTTTCCTACAGGCTGATAGGAATGGTGGGAGCTAAAGTCCAAAACACCTGGAGGGCCGAAGTTAGCCCATGCCCGCTATAGAATCATGGGAACAGTGTTTAGTGAAGCACCAGCACTCTGTAACAGCGAAGTCTAAAAGCTTTAAAAAAAATACTACTCCCATGATTGCATTGCATTGAGCCAGGACAGTGCAAGTGGTGTCAAACTGCATTTATTCTGGGTTGTTCTGAGTTTTCCGTACTGTATGACCATGTTCCCAAAGCATTCTCTCCTGACATTTTGCCTGTATCTATGGCAGGCATTCTCAGACGTTGTGAGGTCTGGTGTCAGGCGCAAACCAATGTATTTGAGAAAACTTGTTTAAAACTTTGGCATTCTATTAAATGTCCTGTGACCAGTAGCTGGCCACTTGGAGTGCCTCTGGTGTTGCTATAAGAAGGTCCTCCATTGTGCATGTGGCAGGGCTCAGGCTGCATTGTAATAGGTGGTCTGAGGTTTGCTCTTCTCCACCCTCACATGTAGTGGACTCCACTTAAGGTTGGCTCTGCATCTTGTGGTGCCAGAGCACAGTCTGTTCAGCACCTTCCAAGTTGCCCAGTCTTCTGTGTGCCCAGGAGGGAGTCTCTCATTTGGTATCAGCCATGGATTGGGGTGCTGGGTTTTTAGCCTGCCACTTTTGGGCTCTCACTTGCTGAGGTCATGAAAGCCTTCGACAATACATTGCATTGGGTTGTTGTAGGGGTTTTTTTGGGCTATATGGCCATGTTCTAGACTAGAGGCATTCTCTTCTGACATTGCAATAGCTGGTCTGGGGTTTGCTCTTCTCCATACTTGCATGTGGTGGACTCCACTTAAAGTTGGCTCTGCATCTCGTGGTGCCAGAGCACAGTCTGTTCAGTGCCTTCCAAGTTGCCCAGTCTTCTGTGTGTCCAGGAGGGAGTCTTTCATTTAGTATCAACCATGGATTGAGGTGCTGGTTTTTAGCCTGCCACTTTTGGGCTCTCACTTGCTGAGGTCATGAAAGCCTCTGACAATACATTGCATTTATTCTACCGTGTAGATCAGCGTTTCGCAACTTGGGGGTCAGGACCCCTGGGGGGGGGGGGGGGTCACAAGGGAGTTTCAGAGGGGTCACCAAAGACTATCAGAAAGCACAGTACTGTCTGTTGATCATGGGGTTCCTGTATGGGAAGTTTGGCCCAATTCTATTGTTGGTGGGATTCAGAATGTTCTTTGACTGTAGGTGAACTATACAATCCAGCAACCACAACTCCCAAATGTCAAGGTCTATTTCCCCCAAACTCCACCAGTGTTCACATTTGGGCATATTGAGTATCCATGCCAAGTTAGGTCCAGATCCATCATTGTTTGAGTCCACGTTTTTATCTCTCGATGTAGGTGAACTACAATTCCAGAACTCAAGGTCAATACCCACCAAAACCTTCCAGTATTTTATGTTGGTCATTGGAGTTCTGTGTGCCAAGTTTGGTTAACTTCCATCATTGGTGGAGTTCAGAATGTTCTTTGATTGTAGGTGAACTATAAATCCCAGCAACTACAACTCCCAAATGACAATATTGGGTTGTCATGAATGAAAATACATTCTGCATATCGAACATTTCCATTACAATTCATAACAGTAGGAAAATTACAGTTATGAAGTAGCAGTGAAAATAATTTTATGGTTGGGGGCCACCACCACAGGAGGAACTGTATTAAGTGTTCGTGGTATTAGGAAAGTTGAGAACCACTGCTGTAGATGCAGCCCTTTATTTACTGGCAATAACCTTCTGGATATTCAGATCTGCATTTTGCACGCACACACATGTCCAGCCATGCTCTTTGCAGGATATCGAAATTACTGACAGCCCAGGCCTGTATATGTGTGTGTGGCTGTGTATGTGTGTGTGTACACCAGGGCCTGATTAATCTCGCTTTCCAAACACTGCCCACTTGCCAGACGTAATTTCCTTTGAAAGGGTCTGTTTCAAAATAATCGACTCCCAAATAAATAGCCCTGGATTCCTTTTTCTGCATGACATGATCAAATTTTCATAAAGCGAGGGGGCAGCTTCGGAGAACAGAACTCTTAATAAATGACATGATTATGGAGTGAGGACTGGAGGAGAAGGGGGGGGGGGCTCAGAGGAGGAGGCTGAAGTCTTCTCGCCTGTTGGAGGATTTATTAAGAGGCCTGCGCATTCAATTTTCTGCATGTAAGTAATTATCTTTGATTTCATTTCCCGACCTTCCCTTTCTCTCTCTCTCTCTCTCTTTGCCTTTCCAGAAAGCTGCAGCGGCGAGAAAAGCCCCCCGGGCTCTTCCTCCTCCTCCTCTTCGTCGTCGGCGTCCAAGCGGGCCCGCACCGCTTACACCAGCGCCCAACTGGTCGAACTGGAGAAGGAGTTCCACTTCAACCGCTACCTGTGCAGGCCCCGGCGGGTGGAGATGGCCAACCTCTTGAACCTCAGCGAGCGGCAGATCAAGATCTGGTTCCAGAACCGGAGGATGAAATACAAGAAGGACCAGAAGTCCAAAGGCTTGGGGTCTTCTTCCGGAGGTCCCTCCCCAACCGGGAGCCCCCCACAAGCCATGCAGTCCACCGCCGGCTTCCTCAACGTCCTGCACCCCATGACTTCCAACTACGACGCCCCGTCGCCGCCCTCCTTCAACAAAGCCCACCAGAATGCCTACGCCATGCCCACGGCCTACCAAAACCCCCTCAAAGGCTGCCCGGCCCCGCAGAAGTATGCCAACGCCACCCCCGAGTACGACCCCCACATCTTACAGGGTAACGGGGGAGGGGGCGGCGGGGCGGGAGGGGGCGGCTACGGGCCCCCCAACCTCCAAGGCAGCCCCGTGTACGTGGGCGGCAACTACGTGGACTCCCTGCCCAACTCGGGCCCCTCGCTGTACGGGCTGAACCCCCTCCAGCACCACCAGCCCCCCAGCATGGAGTACAACGGGGGCCCTCCCATGGGCCCCAACCAGCACCACGGACCCTGCGAGTCCCACCCGACCTACACAGACCTTTCCACCCACCACGCTTCTGCTCAGGGTAGAATTCAAGAGGCGCCCAAGTTGACCCATCTGTGATGTGGGGCAGTACAGACTCCAGCGGGGCTTGCGGGGAGGAGGGTTTGGGAGGAGAGGGATGGGCCAATGGGGTGGGCATTGGTTGGTTAGGGTCCTTTGGTGGGTGGTTTGGCTGGTTGTGTTGACGTGTTGGTGGGATCTTCCTTTGAAAGCCACAGTGGCAACATTTGTGTTGAAACGCCTTTAAATATCCTTCAGACGAGCTCCTTCTTCCCACTCACCGCCCCCCCCCCCCCAATCTGTAGGCTGGATTCAGGCTGGATCTACACAACCTTATATCCCAGTATTTGATCCAGTGGTGGCACCACTTGGTTGCTGAACTTGCTGACCAAAAGGTTGGCGGTTCGAATCTGGGCAGCTAGAATCTGGGGAGAAGAGTGAGCTCCTGCTGTTAGGCCCAGCTTCTGCCAACCTAGCAATTCAAAAACATGCAAATATGAGTAGATCAATAGGTACAGCTTCTGGGTTGGTGCTCACATGCACCAACCCCCAGACTTGGACAGGAAAGTGTAGACTCAACCCCCTTCTACACTGCCATTTAATCCAGATTATCAAAGATAATCCACATTATATGTTTTGAAGTTGATTATATGAATTATACTGCCATATAATCCAGGCCCCTTCCACACAGCTGAATAAAATCCCACATTGTCTGCTTTGAACTGGGATAAATGGCAGTGTGGACACAGGTAACCCAGTTCAAAGCAGAGACTGTGTGATTTTCTTCCTTGTGTGATATGGCTGTGAGGAAGGGCCCCCAGTTCTGGACTGTATATGTCAGTATAGAAGGGGCTTCAGGCTGAATCTGCCAGGATCTGATCTCAGATTATCTCAGATTATCTGTTTATTCCAGACTATCTGGCAATGTAGACTCATACAATCCAGTTCTAAGCAGATAATCTGGGATCAGATCATGAGATATAGGGCAGGGTAGATCCAGCTCATATCATCCAGTTCAGATCAGATAATCTGGGATGAGATCCTGGGATATAGGTTAGTGTAGATCCACCCCAGATAGCATGCCAGTCTGCCTGGGGATATTGGGAGTTGTTGTCCACCATGTTTCAGGAGGTGAGTGGTGAAGGCTACCCCATTTTTGAAAACACCCATGCTACCTGGATCAAATCCTTTTGTTTTTTGCTGTTACACCACTTATCTCCCCTCCCCACATCTCCCCTTGTACCAGCACAAAAGAACAGATATAGAGATGAGGGTAAAAAGGATTTAGCCTGCCTGGCAATCAAGTCCTTTGACTAGAAAGCCTTTCTGCTAATCCCAGCCTCTGGAAATGAGAGGATAATTTGTCTTTCCCTCACAGGGAAAACCAAATGTCCTCTGCACATGCTCACAGCACAATTCCATTTCCATGTTTCACAGTGGACTCCTGATATTCAGTACATTACTCGTGGCTGGTCCTTCGAGAACCCTGGTTAAAAATAACCCAGTATGATCTGGATGACCAAAATTTGGGAACATTTGCCCCTGGCCATCTCCAGAAGCCTAATCCAGTTTCAGTTTCAGTTAATGTCTTAAACAGAATATGTGAAGCATGGAAGTCATTATTATTATTATTATTATTATTATTATTATTATTATTATGCCATATCTCCATGTTGTGCAGTTCTGGGAGTCATAGTTTTCCAAGGTACATACCCTTCTCTTGGAGCATTTACAGTATGGAATGAGTGCCCTTGCACCCCACTTTAAATACCATGGCTCCATGAGATGGGGTCCTCCTGGGAGTTATAGTTTTTCAAAGTCCATACCCTTCTCTTGGTGCATTTACACTATGGAGTGAATGGCCTTGCACCCCACTTTAAATACCATGGCTCCATGAGATGGGATCCTCCTGGGAGTTATAGTTTTTCAAAGTCCATACCCTTCTCTTGGTACATTTACACTATGGAATGAATGCTCTTGGACCCCACTTGGCCTTCTTGTAGGTATCCTCTCTTCTTTTTTATTGTTATGTTAAAGTCTTATTACCTGACATGTAATCTTAAATCCAATTCCCAGAAAATCATATAAATAATTTCTGGCTACAATCCCAATATAGAACAAAATGAGAGACAGCAGTGATAGGAATTCTAGTCTGTACCATTTCAGATTTGTGATGTGTGAGAGACATTCTTATTTAGGAAAATCAGATCTAAATCCAGAATGCGGAATAGTAGCATCTAAGTATGCAGACAAGCATGGTAGTTCTGTTACATGCAGGGAGCATGTATTTCAGAAAGGAAGGTAGGGCAGATCCCAACAGACTGTCAAAAGTGATAAAACTAAAAAAAACCAACAAAAAAACACCTCATTCTCCTGGACCTAGTAAATCTTGTGTTAATGACTCTTAGCTAGAAAGCAATTCCACTGAGAACAGCCAGACTTCCAAGTTTTGTTTTCCCTTCTGCTTTGTTTCAAAAGGCCCTTCCACACAGCCCTATATCCCAGAATATCAAGGCAGAAGATACCACAATATCTGCTTTGAATTGGGTTATCTGAGTCCACACTCAGATAATGTGGGATTTTCTGTCTTGATATTCTGGGATATAGGGTTGTGTGGAAGGGGCCAAAGTTGCCCCCCCCCCCCCATCACAGCAGCCCAGAGAGTATTGTAAAGCTTTATGGTCAGGACAGCCACCAGAGATTTGGATATCACTCTTACCATAGAAATAGCAAAGGACTAATGCATTCTTTACACTTATTATGCATCATTGTTCAGATCTCAAGTTCACAGGTTGATGTCTGTTATTTCTAGCCAAAATATTATATGGCCTACAAGAACCACAAAGTGGTAAAACCAAGTGTGGATAAAACCTGGAATCCCAGACATATATTTCCTAGGAGCAAGTCTAATTGAAAGCAATGGGATTGACTGCTCACAGTGCTCAGTAGACCTAGATAAAATACCAGTGTTTTACAGACATGCCTGAGGGTGCATCTCCACTGTAGAATTAAAATGGTTTGACCCACTTTAACTGCCATGCCTCAAGGCCATGAAAACATGGGAGTTGCAGTGTTCCAAGATCTGTAGCCTTCTCTGACAAAGGGTCTTTCCAGACAGGTCCTATATCTAAGGATCTCATCTCAGGTTTTCTGCTTTAAACTGGATTATATAAGTCCACACTGTGAGATAATCTGGGATAAACAAAAAAACTGGGATCAGATCCTGAGATATAGGGCTTGTTTGGAATACCCAAAGAGTGCTGGTGCCTCACCAAAGTACAATTTTCATGATCCCATAACATTGAGCCATGGTACTTAAAAGTGGGCCCAAACTGCTTTAATTGTACAGTGCAGATGCACCTCAAGTTAGTTTCTCACCAGCCTTCAGACTTCTTATTTGGGACTGAGAGATAGGAGAACTTTTGACATTTGGTGATGGCTCTTCCATACTGCCTCAAGTATAAATACAAGTCATGTCTCCAATGGGATGTATGCTAAGAAATAGAGTGTTTACAATCCTAGAAGGCTACCTAGATGTTTAGAGACAATCAGGTTCTCACACATAGATGTCGGCCACAATATGATGGAGTCCTTTGTTTAAAAGATCAATCCTTCCCATTTTCCTCATCCAAGTCCAGTTTGCCTACAACAGGGAACACAAAGGAAGGAGGGAAGCATATAGGGCTTCCAAATAAATTTCAGCTCCTTCTAAAATCCCTTTTGATAGTCTGACAAATGAGTTAACTATTAATTCATGACCAATCAATCACATACAAATTTGCATTTGATCCCTTTCTCTTTGGGCTCTTCCAGACAGGCCCTATATCCCAGGTTTTCTGTTTATCCCAGATTATCTGGCAGTGGGGATTGTTATAATCCAGTTTAAAATAGAAATCCTGGGATCAGATCCTGGGATACAGGGCCTGTCTGGAAGGACCCTTTGTTCTGGTGTTTCTGCACAAATGTTTTGAAGGTTTAACTATTGTTTATTTTTCTTTGAAACTGGAGGAACCCAACAACATTATCCATGTATTGTTTTGTTTAAGGGGAGGGGGATATGAAAATATAAATAATGCACTCCAGACTATGAACAGGGGTTGTGAAATGAACCCAGTATTAAGTGTTGCTCCAAGCTCAAATCTGAACCAGTTTTTCCCCAGACTCCAAAGGTGTCATTTTTAAAAGATATGGGAGTAGAGGGAGGAAAACTGAAAGCAGGGCATCTTTCAGGTGTGGTTTAGCTATATGATCCTCCATGGGGCAGGGATTGGGCTACATTGACCATTGACCTTTGAGGTCCAACTAAGATGATAGGTTTTGCCATGAAATCCTGTGGTTTCCTCTCCACCCCATTGCTATTATCTGAAAATACATAAATTTGGTGACTGTATAGTCTCCAAGCCAAGCCCCGCTCAAATGTCATGCCATTTCTTATTTCCTTTTTTTCCAAGAATTTTAATTTCTTCAGGAAAAATTGAGTTCTTCTGTTTTAAAATGATTTAAAGGAACCAGGGTCCACCATGAAGATACAAAAACCATATGAGACACCCCTTCCTTCCTCTTGAAGTGACTGCCTCACCTATATATATATATAGGTTCCTTTGGGGGACTCTCAAGTCCAAGGCTTCTTGAGTTTCTTTGCAACTCTTCTTCTCTTGAACGTGGAAACAGGGTATATTTGAACAGAAACTGTGATGTCTTTCCAAACAGAAGCGGAAGTGAATGGCCCTTTTGGAGAGACACAGGGCCAGATTGACTGACCGCCTCTTTTTGGGTCTGACATCCTTCTTGCACTTAGAGTTTACATTTAATGGGTATATATACCAACTTTTGAAGGTCAGCCCATTGGAGAAGTCTTTCAATGGGAGCGTGCTGTGTTCCGGTGAACATTCATATATATAAAAATCTCTATATATATTATATATTTATTGGTTATAGCCAGTTTTAAACTATTTTTTCTTTCGTTGGTTATTTTTTGTATTATTTATCCCAACATATATGTATTTATAAGGGGGAAATGTACTTTTTTAGTATTTACTTGTTATAAAGGAATATGGTGTTTTCGCTTTGTCATTGTACAACCAGCTTTACTTTTTTCTTTTCCTCTTTTCCTTTCTTTTTTTAGTTATTGTAATTTAGGGGGAAATCCAGTAGTTACCTTTGTATTTTAAATGATGTGTTTAGTTCTACTGGAGGCATGAACTCAGAACCAGGGTGTAATTGTATAGTCCTCAGTTAGAAGAACTAGTGAAATCCTTCCCCACCCCTAACACCCCTTTTCTTCTCCCCTTCCTCCTCTTACCACCACTTCCTTCTCTCTTCCTCCTCCTCTTTTCTTTTCCTTGTTTTGGGAAGCAACTTTCTTTGCTCTTTAACAGTAGGCGGTTTGTTTTCTTTACTTAAGAGTTGTCTGTTGAACAATTCTGGAATAAACTTTTTGTTCTTAATTGGTTCTTGTCCCATTGGTCGATTTCATGGGGTTGGGATGGAGGGTGGGATTTGGGGCAACAGTCAAGTGATGTGTTGTGGAAGGCTTTCATAGCTGGAATCACTGGGTTGCTGTGAGTTTTCCAGGCTGCATGTCCATGTTCCAGAAGCATTCTCTCCTGAGGTTTCGCCCACATCTATGGAAGTCAAGTGATGTGTTGTGGAAGGCTTTCATAGCTGGAATCACTGGGTTGCTGTGGGCATCCTCAGAGGTTGTGAGGTCTGCTGGAAACTAGGGAAGAGGGGTTTATATATCTATGAGAAGTCCATAGACCAAGAGAACCACTGACAGCATATGAGAGCTGATGAAGGAACACAACCTACAAACTATCTACAGACCCACTAAGAAAACGCAACAAATGTTACATTCAGCAAATAACAAGAGGGATCCTCTTACTTCTGCAGGAGTCAACTACATCTATAGCAAATATCCTCAAAGGTCGTGAGGTCAGTTAGAAACTAGGTTTATATATCTGTGGAACGTCCAGGGTGGGAGAAAGAACTCTTGTCTGTTGGAGTCAAGTGTGAATGTTGCAATTGTCCACCTTGATTAGCATTTAATGGCCTTGTAGCTTCAAAGTCTGTCTGGTTGCTGCCTAGGGGATCCTTTGTTAGAAGGTGTTATCTGGCCCTGATTGATTCTTGTGTGGAATTCCCCTGTTTTCTGAATGTTGCTCTTTATTTACTGTCCTGATTTTAGAGTTTTTAGAGTGGGTGAAATGTCAGGAGGGAATGCTTCTGGAACATGGTCACACATCCTGAAAAACTCACAGCAACCCAGTGCCCTTCCACACAACCCTATATTTCAGAATATGAAGGCAGAAAATCCCACAATATTTGCTTTGAACTGGGTTATCTGAGTCCACATTCAGATAAAGTGGGATTTTCTGCATTGATATTCTGGGATATAGGGTTATGTGGAAAGGCCCTGGGTGTGGATTCAGATAACCCAGGGCCCTTACACTTAGCCCTATACCACAGAATATCAAGGCAGAAAATGCCACAATATCTGCTTTGAACTGGTTTATCTGAGTCCACACTGCCATATATTCCAGTTCAAAGCAGAAAATGTGAGATTTTATCCAGCTGTGTGGAAGGGGCCTCAGTTCAAAGCAGATATTGTGGGATTTTCTGCCTTGATATTCTGGGATATAGGGCTGAGTGGAAGGGACCTGAATGTGGATTCAAATAACCTAGGGCCCTTCCACACAGTCCTATACCACAGAATATCAAGGCAGAAAAATCCATAATATCTGCTTTGGACTGGGTTATCTGAGTCCACACTGCCATATATTCCAGTTCAAAGCAGAAAATGTGAGATTTTATCCAGCTGTGTGGAAGGGGCCTCAGTTCAAAGCAGATATTGTGGGATTTTCTGCCTTGATATTCTGGGATATAGGGCTGAGTGGAAGGGACATGAATGTGGATTCAAATAACCTAGGGCCCTTCCACACAGTCCTATACCACAGAATATCAAGGCAGAAAAATCCACAATATCTGCTTTGGACTGGGTTATCTGAGTCCACACTGCCATATATTCCAGTTCAAAGCAGAAAATGTGTGAGATTTTATTCAGCTGTGTAAAAGGGGCCTCAGTTCAAAGCAGATATTGTGGGATTTTCTGCCTTGATATTATGGGATATAGGACTGTGTGGAAGGGACCTGAATGTGGATTCAAATAACCAAGGGCCCTTACACTTAGCCTTATACCACAGAATATCAAGGCAGAAAATTCCACAATATCTGCTTTGGACTGGGTTATCTGAGTCCACACTGCCATATATTCCAGTTCAAAGCAGAAAATGTGTGAGATTTTATACAGCTGTGTAGAAGGGGGCTCAGTTCAAAGCAGATATTGTGGGATTTTCTGCCTTGATATTCTGGGATATAGGGCTGTGTGGAAGGACCCCTAGTCAAGTGAAGGATTGGGTGGGAAATGTTGGGAATTAGTGTTTGGCGTATGAAAATAAAACTATGAGGCATGAGTCTTGGTTTAGCAAGGCCCCATCTACACTGCCAGATAAAATCCAGGTTATTTGCTTTGAACTGGATTATATGGCAGTGTAGATTCATATAATCCGGTTCAAAGCAGATAATCTGGATTTTATCTTCAGTGTAACTGGGGCAAAAGCGTATTTAAGAGCTCAAAAGCCCTACAAGGTTTCTGCCGTTCTCTCTTCCTATCACAAGCCCGACATTAACGAGAAAGGCATTTAATCTCATTCTCTCCCGTTTATCCCTTAGGTTATGACTGCCGTTCCTTTATTTTACAGCTGTATAAAATAGAAAAAACACTTTCCCTAGCGGACTTTAATCGCTAAGGGCTGCTGCTTCATTCCTCCTCCTCCTCTTCCTTCCCAACCCCCCCGCTTCCCCCTCCCCTTTCGCTTTGGAAATCTCCTTTTAAATAGTCTCACGCCAATTAAAATTGCCCCTCATCTTCGTCGGATACAAAGGAGGCTGATCACGTGCCGTCCGAACGAACCAGCCATTGGGCCTCAAATGAAAACAAAGGACAATGATTAATCCTCACCAAAAGCGCACCAAAGGGGCTTTCTTGGTGAAATTGAGAGGTTGGGTACGAAGGCTGGGGGGGGGGGGGGGGGGGGTTGGGGGCATTGCAAAATTAAATCACTAAATAAGCCAAGAAAGGAGGGGAAGACAGATGCTGTCTGTGGCAAGTTGGGCGGGGGAGAGAGAGAGAGGAAGGGGTGCCCACAACAATCCAAAGTGTATCAAGGCTCGCTGGTTGGCATTTCATGCTTTGCAACCCTCACCAAAGCTTTATAAGACAAGCAGCGCCTTTCCATAAAAGTTTTATGATGTTGGAACCGAACACCGACAGCCTGTCAAATCAGGGAGGGAAGTTTTATAAGGTCCGGAGGGGAAAGTGAGAAGCGAGGCTTTGGCCAAACTGCTGGGGACGAGGCTGGCTTCGCTCCTCCTTCGGCCTGAGAAAAGAGGTCGAAGGCCTGCTCCTCTTTCTACCCGTGAGAGAGGAAGGCGAAGGCGCCCACGGAATAATCTTGCCACGGAAACGCCATGACAAGGTCGCCTTAGGGCAAACTTCCTGACTTCAAGGCCGCATGCCTGGTGATGGAATGAAGGAAGGGAAGGAGGAAGGAAAAAGAGAAGGAAGGAGGGATGAAAGGGAGGAAGGGAAGGATGGAAGGAGAAAGAGGAAGTGAGGCGAGGAGGGTGGAAAGAGGAAAGGAAGGATGAAAGAAAGGGTAGAAGGAAGGAAGGGAAGGAGGAAAAAGAGAAGCAAGAACGAAAGGGTGGAAGGGAGCAGAGGGAGGGCGAAAGATGAAGAGAGGAAAGGAGAGAGGAAATAGGGAAGGAAAGAAAGGTAAAAGGGAAGGAAGGAAAGAAAGAAGGAAGGAGAAAGGGAAGAGAGGAAGAAGACACTAGGAAAGGGTGGAAGGGAATGGGGGAAGGAGAAAGATGGAAGGAGGGAGGAAAGAGAGAAGGAAAGGCAAAATGGAAGGAAGGAAAAAGGGAAGAGAGAAGGAAGGAACCAGGAAAGGATTGAAGGGAATGGGGGGGGGGGGGGAGGAGAAAGAGGGAAGGAGGGAGGAAAGAGGGAAGGAAGGAAAGGCAAAATGGAAGGAAGGGTAGGAGGAAGAGAGAAGAAACAAGGGAAGGGGTGGAGGGAATGGAGGGAGGGAGAAAGAGGGGAGGAGGGAGGAAAGAGGAAAGGAAGGAAAGGCAAAATGGAAGGAAGGGAAGGAGGAATGAGGAAAGGGTTGATGGGAATGGAGGAAGGGAGAAAGAGGGAGAGAGAGAAGGAGGGAGGAAAGAAAGAGGGAAGGGAAGAAAGATAAAGGGAAGGAAGGAGAAAGAGGGAGAGAGGGAAGGAAGAAGGGAGGGAGGGAAAGAAGGAGGAAAGAGGAAGGAAGGAAGAACGAAAGGGTGGAAGGGAAGGAGAAAGAGGGAGGTAAGGAGGAAGGAGAGTGAGAAGGAAAGAAGGATAGGATGGTAAGAGAAAGGAGGGCCTGAGAAGAGAACCCAAAGGGGTGCATCCAGCCCCTGAGCCTGGGTTTGCCCATACATGCCTTAGGGTCTCCATAAATTTTGAAATAAACTTGAAAGCACAACAACATATTCCTTCCCCTCTGCACCACCACTTTGCTCAGTACTCATCTTCATTAGATCTTACAAATAATTCAGGGTTTTTTAGATTCAGGAGCACAGAAAAGTTTGGCTTTTCCCAAGCATCAAGCTAAAAGGTTTCCAGCAGACTTGGTACGTCTGTTTCTTGGCTTCAGCTCAGTTCTTAGCCTCAGCTAAGGCCCTTTCTACACTGCCATATAAAATTCAGATTATCTGCTTTGATTTGGATTATATGGCAGTGTAGCCTCAGGCCCCTTCCATACAGCTGAATAAAATCCCACATTTTCTGTTGAAACTGGAATATATGGCAGTGTGGACTTGGATAACATAGTTCAAATCAGATATTGTAGGATTTTCTGCCTTGCTATTCTGGGTTATATGGCCTGTTTGGAAGGGCCCTCATATAATTCATTCAGTTCAAAGCAGATAACCTGGATTTTATATTGCAGTATAGATCCAGCCAAAGAAATTGTTGCAATATTTGTTGTTGCTGTGTGCCTTCACTGGAGAGCTTAAAGCAACAATGATTTTTCTGGAGCTGAGAGTATTTTACTTCCTTCAGCAAATTCCTGGTTAAGGTGATCCTGTCATAGAGATTTACTTTCATGTTTCCTATTGTCATTCTCAAAGTCTGAGAATGTGTTTCCATTGTGGTCACCAGAAATCTAGTCCAATCTTCAAATCACAGTATCATTCCAATTATCTCAGCAGACATGTAGAATCAATGGAACATGCACATTTTTGGCCTGCCAAATTAGACACATCTATTCTATTTTGGCCTTGCTGTTGACTCTAGGCCAGTGGTTCCCAACCTGTGGTCTCTGGACCACCAATGGTCCGCAAGAACTAAAATATGGTCCACGACCTCACCATTACTTCACCTCTGCATGAAACCCTCTTACAGTGCCAAGGCTAATTTATACTAATTTATGCAATGCTTTTGATACGAAATTTTTAAAAAGTGTCAAGGTTTATTACATATGGTCTTCTGTGCGTGAGCAGATGGCAACTACTGGGTGGCATAAGTTCTTTATCAGAAACTAGAGCTGATGTGGTCTATCCAATGCAATTTTCTGAATCAGTACCCCAAATAACCAAACTGAATCTAAAGTTGACCAAAAACTGATTCATAACCCTTTTGGTACTAATGCTGGAGAGTGGTCCCTGGCCAAGTGGTCCCTGGTCAAAAAAAGGTTGGGAACAACTGCTCTTGGCCAAGGAAACTGCATGACCTTCCTGATGTTTTTGGACTGCAATTCCCACCATGCCTTACTACTAGTAACATTGGATAGGGCTGTTGTTGCTGTCCAAAAATATTGGAAAGGCCACTTGACTCCTACTTCTGCTTTAAGCCCTTGAGCTGTAAACTCAGATGTGGAATGAGGCTGTAGGCATTTTTGACCTTTATTTTTCAGGCTTAGCAGGTTATTTGAAGACTGGCTCACCCGATCAATGTCATTTATAACATGTATCTCTGTTTCCATTTTCTGTCCTGTGCTCTTTAGTCAGTAGTGGACAATTCAAAGACCCGCAGACCTTAACCTTTTTGCACTGGGGCTCACACCATTCCTCACCATTGTGGGCTGTGGGCTGATTTCCAACCCAATACCTGGAAAGTCACAAGTTGTCCATCTGTACATCAAATAAACACTGGCAGAACACATCTTTGCAATCATTTGTTGTACCTTTTATATCTGAAGCACAAATACAAATCATTTCTTTGATTACACGAAGAGACTGATACAAACAATGACTTTCCACTCATAACATCCTTGTATGTTAGCACCAGCCCTAACATTAGGGAAGAATGTGACAGCTGCTTCAGACAGTAAATTTGGGATGCCATTAATAGATGTCAACATATTAATTACTTAATTGTTTATGCTTCTATTTTTTACTTTCAGGGGTGGTAAGAAGTGATTGGGAATATTTTGTTACTGGTTTTGGATAAAGCATGCCTTGTTCTAGGTAAATAAGAAGGGGTGCTTTTCGCTATTTTGCAACAGATAACAAAACATCCTGGACTGGTCTTGCTTCTGTAGGATGCTTTCAGTGTCTCTGGGTGAATATGGTTGTCCCTCCACATTTGTGCTTTTAACTTTTTCTGCTTTGGTTATTTGAGGATTTTATTTAGAATGTTTTCTCTAGGCATCTCCAGGTCCTCCAGTGTGACCCTATGGTCAACTTCATGCAGTCTTGCTGGAGGACATAGAGATTTCTAAGAGAAAACACTTTTATGAGAATATCTAGGCCCTCCAACACGATTCTATGTTCAGCTTCTAGTGAAAACTGACCATAGAGTCATGCTGGAAGGCCTAGAAATTCCTAGAAAGGTGTTAACACAGGTAAAAACAATAGCAATTTCTTTGCAGTTTTTCACTTTCTTAGAGATCCTGCGCTCCTAACCCCAGTGAATATGGAGGGCTGAGTGTATAAAAAATCATCTGCAATTAACATTTTGACACATAGAGAAAGTGTACTACATTCTTCATGTCATAACAATACATTTTGACCAGATGCTAGTAGGTTCCACTAGTATAAGAGATAGAGAATGTATCTGGAACTCACAAACTACCTGGCAGAGAATTTTTAGCATGATGGCAATAGGCTTACCTCTAGGAGCAGAAGCTGCATGCCTCTGAATACCAGTTGTTGAGGAACAACAGGGTGATTGCTCTCATTTCCTGCATATGGGCTTCCCACGGTCATCTGGTCAGCCACTGTGGGAAACAGGATGCCAGACTAGACAGGCATTTGGTCTGGTCCAGCAAGGTTTTCCTTCTTACTTGGCAGAGAACATCTCTCTAAATATCACAGGATAGGTTTTGGTACCTGAAATCTAATGACCAATATTAAATAAGAGTTACAGCCCCTCCCCCCCCCAAAAAGAAGAAAGAGTTATAGCCCCTCCAAGACATAAGGTAGAGCATGCAAAAAACTACAGCATTGCTAGTGGCCATGCTGATTTGAGGATTCCGTGAGTTTTAGTCCCAAAAGGTAACTTTTCCAAGATCTGGGCATAAATGTTAGCACTGTACAGGCCCGTAGCCAGGATTTCGTTTCGGGGGGGGGGGGGGGCTAAAAAAATTTCAGGGGGGTTTTTGGGGGGGGCTGAGTTTCGGGGGGGGCTGAGTCTGAGTGAAAGAGGGTCTAGCCTAGCAAACCTTTTGTATCATTACCCGAATACCCCCATGCATATGGGATATATTGAGTATGGTGATCAGATCATGATATCAATAAACATAACAGTTTAGATAATGTACCAGTAAGGCCTTTTCGCGAACCACCATGAGAATTTCGGGGGGGGGCTGAAGCCCCCCGAGCCCCCCCCCCCCTGGCTACATGCCTGGCACTGTAGATGGTAGAGTTACATACTGTGTGGGCTTCTCCTATGTCACAGATGTAAAGAATGTAAGATTGGATTAATGTTGTGTTTCCTTAGAACTTCTATCGCTTTCTCCTGCAGTGTCATAACTTTGGTAAAGAGCCAGGTCATTGACTCAGATCATTTTTTTCATTGTACAGAACAAAAAGATGTTATGGTGGCCATGGGGAAAATGTTTGTCCTTGTAAGAAGATGTACACTATCACATATAAATGCTCCTTTCATGTGAGTCAGTCAGTTCCTATGTGGCATTATCACCAGTTTCTGACACCTTTTATTTTCATGAGAATTGGTTAACTCACATGGTGAGTATGCTTATGTAAGATGGAATACTTAAGCAGGAGTGCCATTGACTACTAGTTGCTTTCAGGTATATTTTTCATTGACTATATTACTTATGCCACATGAAACTAGATCAGGCATGGGCAAACTTTAGCTCTCTAGGTGTATTGGACTTCAAGTCCCACAATTCCTCACCCAGAGGTGGCCCTAGGTCATTTTCAATGGTAAGCAAACAGTATTTTGGCACCCCGCCCCCAACAATCACTGATATATATTTTCTGTTTGTCGTGGGAGTTCTGTGTGTCATATTTGGATCAATTCCATCATTGGTGGAGTTCAGAATGCTCTTTGATTGTAGGTGAACTATACATCCCAGTATCTACAACTCGCATATGTCAAGGTCTATTTTACCCCAAGAGCGCCTCAAGACCACCCCTGGGCAAAATCATCATACTGCGAATGCTTACTTTGTGTAATGGGTTGAGCCGCCCCTGCTCACAGCCTACTGGCTGTAAGGGACTGTGGGAGTTGAAGTCCAAGACACTCGGAGGACCAAAGTTTGCCCATGCCTGGACTAGATCCACAATGCAAAGATAACATGTGCATCATGTCATATGCATAAAATTCTACAGATTGTCTGAAGCCTCCAAATACTGACAGAGATCTATTACACTGGCATAATTGTCCTTGGATTGATGTCTCTGAAAAAGTCTTCTGAATATTATTCTAATTCAATTGCTATCTGTTGTAAGTTGTTGCTTCAGTCTTCTATAAGTGAATTGCATTGTGATCATAATCTGCAATCAACTAACTCCTGTGCAGTTTCATTGGCTTTAATAGAATTTTCTCTAGAGGAAATAGATATTGCAAATGGTGACACATATGCAATGTATATTCCCCTTGCTTTAAAGACTTGTCCACAGAATAGCCATGTTGGTCTTTCACCCTGTCTTTAATCAATGGAGAAGCAGGGGAAATAGATTGTATCTACAGATATGCATTCATTTAATGCTAGAGGGCTTTGCAAGAATTATTATTTTAATTTTGCTTTATATTTGATTTGGTTTGGTATATTAAATTCCATTGATAATTACAGCCTTCCTGCAATCATAAATAACATTTTTTTTAAAAAACACAGAACCCAAAGCACCCTTTCCCCCGTGTCCATTACTGTAGCTGGGTTATGCTCATCCATGCAAGAAGTAATTTAATATTCTGTGAAGCTATAATTTAAACGCATACGAGCGTGGAAACTTTGATTGGGATCTGATCAAAAACAATAGTCAAGAATGTAATGCTGCTATCTCCTCCTACCAATTCCCTGATTATGATTTTATGGATGATATAACTGAACTAAAAAAATGGCCCCCATGTTATTCAGATCGGTGTGAAAAGATTTCCTCAAATAAGTTAATAAAAAACCAGTCAAAATGTCCTGTTCTTTGTATGGCGATGTCATAAATAATTCTCATAGAGACATGATAAGTCAAGGTCTTTAGTCTATAGCAGTTCTACTGCCACTATGACTGAATAAAAGATACCCCAATAAAATCAGTTTGATCTCATTTTCATGCATTCAGTATCTAATGTGAATCTGGGGACCTCTCCCCCCAGCTCCTTACATTCTTCTATGCCTTTGTTTGGAATATTCTCATGTTCTATAGAAGCATTTGGCCTGGGAATGTGTCAAATATGGGAGGGGGTGTCATGGTCGCAAATTACTCTTTGACAGTGAAGTCTTAGCCACAAAAATTAAATCCCATTCAGCTCACAGTGGTTTATTCCCAAAATCAGGATGCATAGATTATAGTTTTAAAATTACCATGGACCCAGTTTAAGTGAGAGCTAATTTGTCACCAGGTCCTAACAAGCTCCTGCTTTGTATATCCATAGAAGAGTTCATCCTTCTGTAGTATATATGAGCAAACTAAAAGATTACTTCTCCTGATTCATACATTCTTTGCAGATGGACCATGGACTCTACTGAAAAGCAGTCGATCAGAATCAACATCCATTGTGAACAGTTGGGACTCCATGTTTCTTAAACTGAAATGTGATGAGCATGATAGAATTTAGACTGAATGTTCTGTTTATCTCCCTCCTCCATCCTAATCCAAAAAGTAGCAACCATTACAGATTCAGATACTTTCTGTGAATTCACCCTACAAAACTGGATTATTTATTGTTGCAGCCAGTATCTGAGTATTTTATTTAAACTAGAAGAGGTTTATATGCTGTTTATTTATTTATTTATTTCTGAAAATTGACATTGTTATATGTATTTTACTGTACCTTGTGTATTTTGTTGCACTACTGCATGCTTTTGTAAGCCACCCAAGTCGCTTTTGGGAGATGGTGGCAGGATATAAATAAAGTATAATTATAATAATACATTATTTATATTATAAATAATATAATAAAATAAATATATAATTCCTATTAAACTGACACAAAAACACAGGATGACACAGCAAATGAGATACATATGCTGGATTTCATATCACAAAATCACAAGTCGAATACTTTCCAAGTGTTTAGGACTGTGTGATGCATCATCATCATCATCATCATCATCAGAAACACAACAAGATGAGTCCACAGCAAACAAGATCATTCCGCTGGCTGTTGTATTGGATCACACACTGGACACTTCCCAAGTGTCTAGGACTGTGTAAGGTATCGGCGAATAATGTATGCAGATCCCAGTAGGGTGGCCTTTTGCAGCTGGCAGATTGTAATCTTGTCAGCGCTGATTGTGTTTAAGTGCGGGCCAAGGTCTTTAGGCACTGCACCCAGTGTGCCAATCACCACTGGGACCACCTTTACTGGTTTGTGCCAATCTTTGCAGTTCAATCTTTAAATCCTCATATCATGTCAGCTTTTCCAGTTGTTTCTCTTCAATCCAGCTCTCGCCTGGGATTGCAATATTATTATTATTACTATTATTATTATTATTAATAATAATAATAATAATCTTCGTGCTCACTGTAGGTCAGTCTTTCTCAGCTAAGTCATCAGTATTTTTTAGTATGTGTACTTTTAAAAATCCTTGGCAATCACCTCTTTCTCCTCAAAACAATTTTCAAACTTATTCAGAACAGGACAGACCAAATAAAAGTATTTATGATATTTTATGTACCATGAACCAAACCATAGTTGCAATGAATGTAGTCTTACATTAATTTACATAATCTTAGAACTACAAAACCTATTATGCAGTGTCACTAAGAATGAGCCAAGTATAGACAAAAACATCTAAGGCTTTTAAAAGAAAGCAAGAAATGGACAGGGCTGGAGAATTAGTAGTGAAAAGACAACCCAATGTAATTTAATATGCCAGATGGACGTCCTATGGAAACTGATGCTCATGAGCTGAAAGTGGAACTAAATGTGGAATTCTTCTTGGAGTTACTGTATGGGAATAAATAGAGCTTAGAAAAGTTACATATTTGGACTACCTGTATGACAAGAAATTTACCATGTCCAAATTTTGCTCAAGCATTAAAAAATAATTGTATTTCTGTATCAATTCTTTCTAGATTATTTCAGCCAGACCCCACCTTTCTGTAAACAGGTATAGATGGCAACATTCATTTCCCCTTTTTGCATTTGTTTCACATTATTTTCACTCTACTTGCAGTTTCTCAAGTAGCTCCTGACATGAAAAAAACTCTACTTTTTTGAAATCAATAAGACTAGAAAATAATACTAAACTTTTACAGATACAGACCAAACATGACTACAATTACAGAACTCCATAGCATCTTATTATAGTAGTAAGCTATTCTTCTCCAGCCTCATGGTCTCCAAGCATGTTGTGCTCTAAGTCCTACCATTAAATATACATCAGGGATGGCCATGATTTCTGAGGATGATGGGAGCAGTAGTCCAGCACTTCTGAACATCCCAGGTTGGTAGATGCTTTACTATGGTCTTATTCTCATAGTAATTTTAGAAACTCTGGAAGGAAGTTTTCAAAGTATTTATTTCTATACACATGGTCCAAAGATGAAACAACAGTTATAATAGCATAGCAGCAGCAACAGCAATAGGCTTTACAATGCAAATTCACAATACAGACAGTGTATTTGATTTTAATGGAAAGTATACTAAAAAAAAGAAAATTCTAGTTTTTCAAGATCAATCCATTTCAATGGGAGAAATTAGTGCTGGAGTCTCTCATTAAAATAAATGGGACTTCATTAGCAAAGAGTTTTGGCTGAAACATGGTCTATATATTGGCTTAAATTCTCATATACCAGTTTACAATTTCCTAGTTTCCTGGAATTCACTCTGAGCCTCTCAGGGAGATAGGTCGGAATACAAATAAAGTTTTTGTTGTTGTTGTTGTTGTTGTTGTTGTTGTTGTTCTCACACCACTAGGTATACTAATAAACTTATAATAGCATAGGCATACTACCAAATAACAGAAAAATATACTGCTTTAATAACTCATTTCATAGCACCCCTCAAAATATGAAGAGCTCGTTGGTAATAATAACCATAATAAAGATACTACTACTAGTGGTAACATTTTTTTCTCAATTCTAAAGCATCATACACCTCCAGTTTTAGGGCTTCTATTTAAAGCCACCCACACAGACATTTCAGTACACAAAAGTTTCTGAGCTTCACTCCATTTCTCAATACATTTTCCCAGCCCTGGTCTTGTCTCTAACAAGACTCTGGAAGGGGATAAATTGAGCTTTGATAAACAAAGACTTTCCCCCCAAAAAGTATCCTATGTTTTCAGAATTTTTGATTTATTTGTTTCTCACTTTCTCTCCAATCTCCAAGAGGTTATATTTTGGTACCTTTGCTCCCAAATCTCTGAAGGAAGAAGGACATTTCTTAGGAATTTTGAGGAAGGTCCAAATTCTTTAGGATGTGAGCAAAGGCAGGGCTGTCAGGAGTCTTTGGTGAGAAAAGATTGATCGCTTCTCTCTGCCTCTGCCTCTCTCCCCCACACTCTTGGCTCTTTCTCTCACTTTGTGTACAACTTTTTTTGTTTGATGGCCTAGTAGTGGAAATATTCTTGAGCACATCTAATAAACTTATATTAGAAAAGAAATGCTTCAAATCAGCTTGATGATCTGCAGATATACACTGAGTCCCTCCAGGGAGATAGGGCAGAATATAAATACATTATTATTATTATTATTATTATTATTATTATTATTATTATTATTTTACTGACACAAAAACACCGTATAACACAGCCAATGAGTTATGTATGCTGGATATCACAAAATCACAAGTCAAACACTTCCCAAGCATTTAGGACTGTGTCATTTATTATTATTATTATTATTATTATTATTATTATTATTATTATTAGCCATCCCCTGCCATGCATTGCTGTGGCCCAGTCTGTGTATATGTGTGTGTATATATGTGTGTATATATTTGTGAATATGTGTGTTTGCTCATATATGTATTGTAATGTGTTTTTTGGCTTTTTTAGTCTCTTCTGTGTTTTTCAGTGTTTTATGAATGATGGTCACTTGTTGGCCTGATAGGTGTATTGTGTCCAAATTTGGTGTCAATTCATCCAGTGGTTTTTGAGTTATGCGAATCCCACAAACGAACATTACACTTTAATTTATAGATTATTATTACTATTATTATTATGGACACAAAAGCACAGTATGTCACAGCAAATGAGATCTATATGCTGGATTTCGTATCACAAAATCACAAGTCGAACACTTCCCAAGCGTCTAGGACTGTGTGATGTATTTTCGAATGATGCACACAGATCCAAGTAAGGTGGCCTTTTGCAGTTAAGTTATTATTATTATTATTATTATTATTATTATTATTATTGGGGGTGTGTGCAGAAATATTACCACCTCTGGTCTTTAATCAGTCAAAAACTAGACTTATTTGTTTTTCAAATGACTTTTGACATTCTAGCTGATCAAAAGGCCTACAATTGGACTACTAACGAAAACGTTTTGAAGTAGCTTTTTAAAAGAACCTGCAGATCTAATATCTTTAAGAGGGCTGCTTTCTCTGCCTAGATTTTGGGTGGGGTTGGTTGTTAACTTAGTTTTCTGAATCTGCCTGGGAAACGTCCTCTTCCATCATCTCTGAACTCTGTCTCTTGTCCTTTGGGACAAGAGCTGGGTTTCCTTCTGTCCTGCTTGTTCCCTCCTGGGAACTGGGGTTAAGATGGGCCTTTCTCTCCCCTTGGAAGTGAAAAAGGCAGACTTCAGCCAACCAGCACCATTCTGTCCCCCCTTTCTTGCACAACCTTTTCTTGGCATTTTCCTTAGGAGTCATCCTATATAAGAGGACAGAGATTCTCCAAAAGCTGCTTTAATAATTAATTTATTATGATTATTATATATTTATTATGATTATTATATATACATTATTATTATTATTATTATTATTATTATTATTCAAATGCATGAAAAACAAACCTGTTTTCAACCAAGCCGGCCCTCCTATTGGGCAAGCCAGGCCACGTGACCAGGAATTGGCTGCAATTTATCCCTGCTCGTCAGTTTAATAGAGCAAGGTCCCCATACGCTTGTATTATCTGCAATATAAGATATTTTTTTTGCAAAGGGGGGCAGGGAGAGGGGGGAGGAGACGGCAAGTAACATTAATACTAAGGCGATATAAAATATTAGAAGGGCCTTCAAGATCAATCGTTGCTTCCCCACCCACCCACCCACCCGCATTTCTCTCTCTTCTCCCCCCCCCCCCACCTCCCCTCCATTCCCCCTCCCTTTTGTACTGGGCCCCTTGGAAAAAGCCATGAATTTTGAATTTGAGAGGGAGATCGGCTTCATAAACAGCCAGCCATCGCTAGCGGAGTGTCTGACGTCCCTTCCCGCTGTCCTGGAGACATTTCAAACTTCATCAATCAAGGAGCCACCGACGTTAATTCCTCCTCCTTCGGAGCAAAGCCTCCTCGGTTTGGATCCTTCTTCTCTCAGCAGCAGCAGCAGCAGCAACAGCAGCGGCGGCAGTAGCGGCCAACCCACGCCAAGGAGCCAAAAGAGACGGAGGCACGGGCACGGGCATGGGCAGGCCCCGAAAACGACGGCGCCCCCGACGGTGCCCCCCGCCCCCACCGCCCCCCTGGCCGGGGAATTCCCCTGGATGAAGGAGAAGAAGGGCGCCAAGAAAGCCAGCCCCGGCCCGGCCTCGGCTCCGCCCGCAGCCGCCGCCGCCTTCCCTGCCTCCCTGCCTGGATCAGCCGCCGCTTCCCCTCCAGGTCGGTATATAAGGCGGGAGGGGGGAACCATGGGGTGCCCTCGCCCCAGATCTGGCTATTCCAAACCTACGAATTCCTGGGAAAGCGGGCAAGGACTTTCTAGGGCTCAACGCAAAATAAACGATTGGGGAAAAGACAATTCCCTTCCCTTTATTTCCTTCCTTCCTTCTTTTCTCTTTCCCTTTCTTTTCCCTCCCTCCTACCACCTGCATTCCTGCTTTCTCTTCCTTCTCTTCCTCTTTCTTTCTCTCCTCCTAACTCCTTCCTCCTCTTCCTTCCTTCTCTTCCTCTTCTTCCTCCTTTTTCTTTCCTCCTTATCCCTTCTTTCCTTCTTTTCCTCCTTCTTTCTTTCCTCCTATCTCTTTCTTTCTTCCCTCCCCTCACTTCTCTATAATCTCTTCTTCCTTCTTTCTTTCCTCCTATCCCCTTCCTTCTCTTCTCTTCTTTCTTTCTTTCTTTCTTTCTTCCCTCCCTCCCCTCCCTTCTCTATAATCCCTTCATTCCTTCTTTCTCTTCCTTCTCTTTCTCCTTTCATTCCTTCTACTCCCTTCCTCTTCTTCCTTCTATTTCCCTTCCATTCCTTCCTTACCTTTCTTCTCTTTCTCTTTCTTTCTTTCTTTCTTTCTTTCTTTCTTTCTATCCCATTCCTCCTCTTCCTCCTTTTGCTTTCCTCCTTCCTTCCTTCCTTCCTTCCTTCCTTCCTTCCTTATGTTCTTCTCTTCCTCCTTCTTTCTTTCTTCCTACCCCTCCCTCCTCTTCTTTCCTTCCTTCCCTCCTTCTCTTCCACCTTCTTTCTTTTCTCCTACCCCCTTTCTTTCTTCCCTTCCCTTCCTTCTCTATCGTCTCTTCTTCCTTCCTTCTTTCTTTCCTCCTACCCCCTTCCTTCACTTCCTCTTTCTTTCTTTCCTCCCACTCTCCTTCATGTCTTCTTTCTCTTCTCTTCCTCCTTTTTTCTTTCCTCCAACCCCTTCCTCCTCTCCCTCTCTCCCTCCCTTCCTTCTCTTCCTCCTTCTTTCTTTCCTCCTACCTCTTTCTTTTTTTCTTCCCTTCCCTTCTCGATCGTCTCTTCCTTCCTTCCTTCCTTCCTTCCTTCCTTCCTTCCTTCCTTCCTTCTACCTGCTTTCTTCTCTTCCTCTGTCTGTCTGTCTGTCTTTCTTTCTTTCTTTCTTTCTTTCTTTCTTTCTTTCTTTCCTTCCGCCCACTCACCTCCTTTCCACCCTTCCTTTTCACCATCCTTAATCAGGAGTGAGAGAAAATCGCCAGTGCTCCTACAATTTCGGATAAAGAGTGGCCCTCCTCAAATCTTGGTATTTCAAACCTATTCGAAGCTGGGAAAGGTTGCTCCAAGCCAAAGAAACAACTGGGGAAAAGACAGGTTGGAATGCTACTCCAATCTTTTCCTCCCTCCCTCACTCCCTCCTCGTTTCCTCTTTTCTTTTCCTTCCTCTCTTCTTCCCTTCCTTTGAACCATCCTTAATCAGGATAAAAAGATACATCTTGATCCATGCATTCACTTATGGCCCTAGAAGTACACATACCACCTCTGCTTGTGGTTGTACTTGGGCGCTTGGGTTATTTAATAAGCTGGAGGAACAGAAGATACTTCGGAGATAATGCTCTTTTCTCCTTAAGAAGGGTGAAGGTGATGTGGTGTGTTTGGAATATTTTTTTTATTTCAGGACTCTATGTGTATGTAAGGATGGCAGGGGAGAACAACCACTCGCCACTATCTCAAAAGAACCAGTGCCTTCGACGCCATGGCTCATCCTCTCTCCCTCTAGGCTCGCCAGTTTGGTGGATAAAGGATAGGGTATATTTCCTTCCTTTCCTTGCCCTTTTCTTCTCCACCCGAGGAGTTTTTGAAAGAACTGGGATTCTTAATGAGTCTAAAACCCCAAGGAGAAGAAGGAAGGTGAGAGGAGAGGAAAGGAAAGAGGGTGATTCTTTTGAGGATCTCCTCCCAACTTTCCTTGTTGGTGCCATAGTTGGAGAGACAGGCTTTCCTCTTTCTTCCTCTCATCTCAATTTTCTGTCCGCTTCTCTTCCTTCACCCCTGTGCTATGGGGCAGGTTGTTTAGGAAACCAAGAGGGGGGAGCCGAATACAGGAGATTAAGGGTGGAGGATGGGGTCACATAAACCGAACTAGCATCCTCTCCTGAAATCCAGGATATCTGTGAGCTCTTCGGTTTCCTTTAGTGGTTGAAGCGATTTGGAGACTCCCCCATCCAGCCGTGGAGACCCCACACTGTCTCAGCCTCAAAGAAAAGCAAAGGCAAACCCTCTCTGGACAAATCTTTCCAAGCAAACCCACTGACAGAGCTTTCATAAGTCGGAAACAGCTCTAGCAAAAGGGTTCTGCTTCTTAGACTGAATCGAGACAGTCTATTTTCAATTATCTGGGTTTGGAGATAACTCTTGTTTTGAGAAGGCCTCTTAAGACTGGATCTATACTGCCCTATATCCCAGGATCTGATTCCAGATTATCTTCTTATCCCAGATTATTTATCAGTGTAGACTCATATAATCCAGTTCAAAATAGATAATTTGGGATCAGATCCTGGTATATCGGTCTACTCTTAAGAGGCCTTCTCAAAGCAAAAGTTTTCTCCAAACCCAAATATTTGAAACTAGCTTTGTGCTGTCTTCTTATTTGTTGGCATTGCAGAAAACTATCCTGCATGTAAGATCTCCAATAAGTGTATGTTGTCCCCACAAAGCTTGAGATACACCAAAGAGGCACAAAACCTCTTCAAGTTTCCGAATAATTCTTAGAGATGTTCAATGTGTTGTAGAAGGAAAGCTTTCATGGCCAGAATCACTGGGTTGTTGTGTGGTTTCCAGGCTGTATGGCAGTCTTGTAGCAGCATTCTCTCCTGACTTTTCGTTGCAAATGCATACAGCCCGGAAACCATACAACATCCCAAATCTAAGGGCCCTTCCATACAGCTATATAACCCAGAATATCAAGGCAAAAAGTCCCACAATATCTGCTTTGAACTGGGTTGTCTGAGGGACCTTCCACACAGCTTTATATCCCAGAATATTAAGGCAGGAAATCTCATAATATCTGCTTTGAATTGGGTTATCTGAGGGCTCTTCCACACAACCTTATATCCCAGAATATTAAGGCAGGAAATCTCACAATATCTGCTTTGAATTGGGTTATCTGAGGGCTCTTCCACACAACCTTATATCCCAGAATATTAAGGCAGGAAATCTCACAATATCTGCTTTGAACTGGGTTATCTGAGAGCTCTTCCACACAGCTTTATATCCCAGAATATTAAGGCAGGAAATCTCACAATATCTGCTTTGAACTGGGTTATCTGAGGGCTCTTTCACAAAGCCCTATATCCCAGAATATCAAGACGGGAAATCTCACAATATCTGCTTTGAGCTGGGTTATCTGAGTCCACACTGCCATATATTCCAATTCAAAGCAGCTAATGTAGGATTTTATTCAGCTGTGTGGAAGGGCCTTTTGAGAGGTCCTCCCTAGATAAACAGAGGACGGGGAGGAGGGACAAGCAGGGTTTTTTTCGGAATGTGTTTCAGGATTGTTGTGTTTCTTCTTGTTCTCCCTCAAGACGGCCAGGGTTTCCTTGACCCCAGCAACAGCAGCGGACCCAACGGCTCCCGACGTCTGAGGACGGCTTACACCAACACGCAGCTCTTGGAGCTGGAGAAGGAGTTCCACTTCAACAAATACCTCTGCCGGCCTCGTCGGGTGGAAATCGCGGCCTTGCTGGACCTGACGGAGAGGCAAGTGAAGGTCTGGTTCCAGAACCGTCGCATGAAGCACAAGCGGCAAACGCAGCACAAAGAAATCCTCGAAGGAGATGGAGAAGAGGAAGAGGAGGAAGAAGAAGAAGAGGAGGAGGAGGAAGAAGAGGAGGAGGAGGGGGGCAGCTCGCCATTTGGGGAGCTCCCTTGTCCTCCTTACCCAGGCAACACGGAGCCGTCAGGGCCCCCCGCTGGTTACCTGACACCCACCAAAGAGGGGGGCGCCGAGGAGGTGCCAAACGGGACAGCTGGCCTTCGCTCTTCCTCCTCTTCCTCTTCCTCCCCGGACAATGCCTTCCTGGGAAGCCCCAAGCCGCCTTTGTTGCCTCCAGACCTGAGCCTCTTCGCGGTGGAGCCCCAAACACCCGGGGGTCTTTCTCCCACCCTCCAAGGCTTCTTAGACAGCCCCGTCAGCTTCTCCGTGGAAGACCTGGACTTTTTCACCAGCACTCTCTGCACCCTCGATTTGCCGCAGTTGGACTTCCAGTAAATAGAGCTAGCCTCTTCCTTGTGTTGTTGAAGACTTGGTTGCTGAGAGTTTTCCGGGCTGTATGGTCATGTTCCAGAAGGTGTGACGTTTCGCCCACACCTATGGCAGGCATCCTCAGAGGTTGTGAAGTATATTGGAAACTAAACAACTGTCTGTGGAAGGTCCAGGGTGAGAGAAAGAACTCTTGTCTGTTGAAGGCAAATGTAAATGTTGCAATTAAGCATCGCAAAGCCCTGCAGCTTCGAGGCCTGGCTGATTCCTGCCTGGGGGAATCCTTTGTTGGGAGGTGTTAGCTGGCCCTGATTGTTTCATGTCTGGAATTCCCCTGTTTTCAGATATATAAACCTCCCTTGCTTAGTTTCCAATATACCTCACAACCCGTGTTGTGTTTCACCATAGATGTGGGCGAAAGATCAGGAGAGAATGCTTCTGGAATTCCCCTGTTTTCAGATATATAAGTCTCCCTTGCTTAGTTTCCAATATACCTCACAACCCGTGTTGTGCTTCACCATAGATGTGGGCGAAACATCAGGAGAGAATGCTTCTGGAATTCCCCTGTTTTCAGATATATAAACCTCCCTTGCTTGGTTTCCAATATGCCTCACAACCTCTGAAGATGCCTGCTATAGATGTGGGCGAAACATCAGGAGAGAATGCTTCTGGAACATGGCTATACAGCCCGGAAAACTCACAGCAACCCAACCCTCTTCCTCTTCCTTCTTGAGCTGCCTTGGGTTTCTAGGGGCCCCTGTGAATGAGATAGACACACTCACACACACACAAAAGCACACACATCCACTCCCCCTCAAACCATTTGAGTCCTGAATGGTTCCTCATCCTCCTCTAACCATTATCCTTTCACTTTCCCGACTCATTCCATACGGAAAGAAACATACATGTGTTTGTGTTTAATGGATCCAGTCCTTGAAAAGGGACATGAGAGAAGCTTCCCACAGGATGGTAAACACATCCGGGTTTCCTTTGGGAAACGTCCTTGCAGACGGCCAATTCGCTCACATCAGAAGCGAGCTGCAGTATATTCTCAGTTCGTTTCTGACATGATTTAAAAAGTCATTGAAAAATATTTTCCTCACATTTTCATATTTGTGCTCAAATATAGGCACTTCTATCTCCGTTGATTTTGCGTCCCACAACAATGGAAATCAGGGGATATTTTTCACATTTGGAAGAGAAACCAACTGGACTTCTAAATCTCTTCGCCAACCACTCAAATGACTCCCATTTCGACTTTCCTCTCATCCATTCTCATTGACCCAGGTTAGAAAATTTCCAGGCAAACAAAAAAAAATCATTTTTGTAAAAAAAGTGAATTTCTCAGGAAGCTTAACAAGAAGTCTAGATTTTGTTTTTTCAAATTAAAAAAATAGAAGAAGGAAGAACGACCAACGCCTCCTTCCTTTAATGTTTTAGACTGAGGTAGATTTATTTATTTAAATGCTTTCATAGTCCAAATGCAAATTATTTATTGTACATTATTTTCCTAGATGAAATAAATGGCTTTATAGTCTGAAAAGGCTCCAGCCCCGTTTTCTGCGCATCTTTGTGTTCAGAGCCGGATTCAGTTTGTGTTTCCTTCGAAACGGATTGAGGACTTTCCACCTACGGACGTGTTTGAAATTTATTAATTTATTTATTTCCTATATTTCCTACAAAGGCTTACAACACTGAAACATAGGATGAAATAATTATCTGAAAATATTTTATTATCTTACCATGAGAAAATTCTGCCCATTGAAGACACAATAACGTGACGATTAAAAAAAAATCACAAACTTTTGGGTTATAATTAAAAAAAAATTTTTCCCATTGGAAAAATAGAACTGGATCACCACCAAAACATCTAAATCAAGTAGACGCACATTCTGGGTAGAGTTGAAAGAAAACATAGAGGGAGAAAACGTCCAGGAAGGAAAGATTTTTATTTGTTTTCATACAAACTCTTTGTTTATAGTATTAATAATGGCTGAGAATAATAACAAGAAAGAACTGAGAGGCGAAGGAAGAAAGGAAAGAAAGAAAGAAAGAAAGAAAGAAAGAAAAAGACAGACAGAAGGAAAGAAAGGAATTTATTTCCAAAACGCATTTATTTATTGTTAGGAAAATACCCTACAAACTTCAGAATTTATTTCTGTTTCCAGAGGTTAAACGAGGCAGTTTCACAGGGAAACAAAAGTCAAATAATCCCAGATTTCAACCACCTGGGAGGAAAAAAAAACAAGGTACCAAATTAAGGCAAAGGAGGGAGAATCTGGAGAAGGAAAATAGGAGAAGGCGTCATTTCTCTTACAGACGACAATCTTCAGCCCTTTGTTTCAGATAGAAAACAAATGGACCACACAATAGAAAAAAGATTTGTTCTTTGTGAGTTTTCCAGGCTGTATGTTCCAGAAGCATTCTCTCCTGACGTTTCGCCCACATCTATGGCAGGCATCCTCATAGTTTGTGAGGTCTGTTGGATCGAGGTTTATATATCTGTGGAATGTCCAGGGTGGGAGAAAGAACTCTTGTCTGTTGGAGGCAAGATCTGTTCGTTTCCTTCTCTCTCTCTTCTCTGTCTTTCAAGACTCAAAGGATGGAGGGGGGGGGGGGGACGGGACAGAATGAGAAAATCCTAGTATTGTGAATACTACTTCACCCAGCACTTCTCACCTTGAGAGACCTTCCATTCAAAGTCCTATATTTTCAAAAATAAAATAAAATCAGATTTTTTTTTACTAAGGTTTGAATCAGGGAAGTGAGAAATAAAAAGCCAATGTATTGTCGAAGCCAGGATCCGAATTGTTGTTCCCAGGAAGCGATCAGAGAAAGGAATGGGGGCGAGGTGACAGCCCACAACATTCACACACTCAGAGCACACAAATAAATCATATCAGGTGTTTGCTAAGTCAGTAATGGTAGGATTTTGGGAGGGTTTTGATTCGCCATTGAGGGCCAAAACAAGAGATTTGGGGGGGGGGGGGGGGAAGAAGGTAGAAGATTGTGTGTAGAAGGGGGGGGGGGTAGAGAAGCTCAAAATGGCGCAGGGAGCTCAGCCTACCCAAGTCGGAGGAGGATGCGAGCCAGGCAGCCATTATAGCTGGGAGAAACTGTTCTATTATTCCTGGTGCGAGTGGGTGGGGGAGTAGAGAGAGAGAAAGGAGGCTGGTGGGATGCCTTGCCTATCATTCTGCAAAGGGAAAGGGTGGGGGGAGTGTTGAAATCCCAGCTTCTCCCTCTGTTCAGATTCGATTCACCGAGAGGGGAGAGTTCTCCTGATGGACATGTTTTCTTTCCCTCCTTGAAAGAATCACATCCTACAAGGATGGAAGGAGCCCTGGCTGATTGGTTCAGGGAAGAATCCATCTTTATGGAAGGAGAAAACGGCGGTGTGTATGGTCCAAAAGACTCCACTTGCATATTGATGATCTCTCCCCCTCCCAACACACTACATTGTTAAACACTCTCCAGTCCTCCCTTCCTCCATTTCTCTCTCACACACGTCAGAGAATTGTACTTTTTGGAAACCCAAAAAGGGTAGGTCTTCAAAATGGGCATTTTTTACTTTCCCTTCTTTACATCCTAGAAGGGCAGATAGAACAATCCATATTTATGGAAAGAGAAACCGACAATAGTGCATGGTCCAAAGCACTTCACTTGTATATTGATATTTCCCTCTCATTGTTAGTCTTCTCTCTCACACAGCAGAGAATTTTGGAAATCCAGGATCAGATGGACACATTTTCTTTCCCTTCTTTAAATAATCCCATCCTAGAAGGGTGGAAGGAACTCAGGATGATGTGTTCATAGACTAAGAGGAAAATGACAAGGTGTACAGTCCAAATCACCCCTCCCGCATATTGATATTTTCTCCCCATATACTACTACACTGTTACAAACACTCCAGCTCCTTTTTTCCTTCTCTCTCACACAACAGGAAATGTTATTTTGGGAAATCCACAAACCATGGTGAAGGAAAGCATGTAAACAAACAGAAATCTGTGTTCATCTCTCCTCCCCCCTCTCCAGAACTGGAATCTATTATGTGGGTGCCTAGGTAGGAAATCTTGGAGGCATCTATTCATCAATTTAGGCAATAATATTCTATATGTTTACCTGGTAGAATGGCCCATTGAAATCACTTTAGCTTATTTCTGAATAGACATGTACTGCACATTGAATTTGGAATTGCATGGTGAATTATCTTGGTATCCCCACTGAAAACAATGGAAGCTGACATCTGAGTGAATATGTATGTGATTAATGTGTCGTCAAAGGCTTTCATGTCCAGAATCACTGGTTTACCTTGAGTTTTCCGGGCTGTATGGCCTTGTTCCAGAGGCATTCTCTCCTGACACTTCACACACTTCTATGGCAGGTATCCCCAGAGGTTGTGAGGTCTGTTGGAAACTAGGCAAGTGAGATTCACTCAAGCAGGAAGCAGTCAGGCTTTGAAGCTGCAAGGCCATTAAATGCTAATCAAGATAGCCAATTGCAACTTTCCCACTTGCTTCAAGCAGACAAGACTTTTTTCTCCCACCCTGGACATTCAACAGATATATAAACCTCACTTGCCTAGTTTCAAACAGACTTCACAACCTCTGAGGATGCCTATCATATGTGTGGGCAAAACGTCAGGAGAGAATGCTTCTGGGACATAGCCATACAACCCAGAAAACTCACAACAACCCATGTGTGTGATCAAACTGTGAAGCTCCAATGTGAATCCCATGGAACACAATTAGACTTACTTTGAGTAAAGCTGCACATTTCACCCACTCAATACCAGAAGTTGTACAAAACTACCATGTCATAGTCAGGATTTTGAACAAAACAGCGTATGAATTTCTGCAGCAAGATTTAACCCAAAAACCTTGCTAGTTTTGCTATAGCAAGCTGCTCCACTTCATATCTGGAGAAGTCTGCCACATCCTGTGTAAGGGATCTTGGAATATATTTTTCAAATCTTCATATAACTCATACAAACACACCATGCATCTTCTTTTTGGTGTGATAAATTTTAAGATACAGGGAGTTCCTATTGCCATGTTCTCAAAGACAGACAAAAATGGAATGTGCCATGTTGATTTATATCAGCAAGACAATCATAGTAGCTTCCATCTCTGCCAGGAGCAGGTCTTTTGCAAATCTAATGAACTCTACTGGCTGGGAGATTTTGGAACAGTTGTGTCAAAGTTGCCCATTTTCAAGCTTCCCAAGAAGCAACCATTATAGTTTGGAGGTGCCTTTCCTAGCTGTTTGTTGCTTGTTCCCATGATATTTATTTGGTATGCTTGTATACCGCCAATATCTCAGCCTGTGCGGCGACTCATTGCGGTTTACAACATGTTAAAAAATACAATTCACTTTAAGCATATAAAAATTAAAATTAGGGGTACATACAAAAACATACATAGTATTGGGCCACCAATACCGATCGGGACATCTCATAGTTAAAATCATCATCCAATTCGTTATCTTGATTGCTAATCCGTGGTCAGACAACATCACGTCGAAGATCAATTGAAGACTTGCCCAAACATCCAGGTTTTTAGTTTTTTCCTAAATGCCATTAGCGAGGTGGCTGATCTTAATTCAGTAGGGAGGGCATTCCAAAGCCGGGGGGCCACCACAGAAAAGGCCCTATCTCTCGTTCCCACAAGCCGCACCTGTGAAGCAGGTGGGATAGAGAGAAGGGCTTCTCCTGAAGATCTAAGGGTCCTGGTGGGCTGATAGGCTGAGATACGTTCGGATAGGTATGTAGGGCCAGAACCGTTTAGGGCTTTAAAGGTCAAAACCAGCACTTTGAATTGGGCTCGGTAGCTAATCGGTAGCCAGTGGAGCTGGTACAGCAGAGGAGTTGTGTGCTCCCTGCGCCCAGCCCCAGTAGTACAATATTCGAAAGGGAGCAATGGTCTCCAAATAAGGATTGATACAGGCACTGAAAAGATACATTATGATGCAACTCCATCATATTTCCCATGCATTCAAAACAGAATAGCACTCAGCACTTGACATTTGACATGCAGTGGACACTTAGCAAGCAGATTACTACATACAATATTGTTTCCCATGCAGCCGGTTCCTATGAGTAAATGTTCAAGGGTAAATTTTCTATTGAGCTCTATAGGATTTGATAGTGAATCAAAATTCACATGCTGGCTTGGACATCTATCTATCATCTATCTATCTATCTATCTATCTATCTATCTATCTATCTATCTGCCTATCTATCTATCTGCCTATCTATCATCTGTCTGTCTGTCTGTCTGTCTGTCTATCTATCTGCCTAAAGTTTTATGTCATGTTATCTATCTATTTTCATCTATTACTTTCCCCCATCCTAAACTGAAAGCCTACCTCACTGTTTATCATTTTTGGGCTGCCCTCAGTTACATATTTTCTATTCCTACCTCATCCAGGGTTTATCATTTTACCTCATCCATTCGGCTTGCCCATTCTGTTTGATTTTATATTGTGTTAATTTGCTTTATTTATTTTATTTTGCTATTGTACGTATTTTATTCTGATGTAATTTTTGTTGTCTGCAGTCTGTAATTTATTTTGCTGTATTGTACCTTTGGGCTTGACCTCATGTTAGCCGCCCTGAGTCCCTTTTGGGGAGATGGTGGCGGGTATAAATAAAGTTTATTATATTATTATTATTATTATTATTTCTTATATTATCTTACATTCTTACATAAACATTCCTAGGGCAGTTAATTTGTGGATGAGTTTCTTATTATTCTGTAGGATGTACTTCTAAGCCAGCATAGTGTAGTGTCTTGAACATTGGACTACGGCTCTGGAAACCCAGATTTGAATCCTTGTTTGGTCATGAAAACCCAATGCACGACCTTGGACAAGCCATGAATTCTCAGCTCATGAAACCCCTGATAGGTTCACTTTAGGGCCACCAGAAGTAGGAAACAACTTGGAAGAACACAACATCGACAAGAAACATCTGAGTTGCACATGCATAGAACTGTATTTGTCATTTCTTCAAGCACCATACAAACTACTTATATCATAATATGCTCTAGCACTTCATACTGTGCCTTGGCAGTTTGAGCCAAGATGACTACAGTCTGGTCAGCTTGACTCAAACTGATCTCTACCAAGAGAGAGCACTAATCATTAATGACCTCTATCTGTCTATATCGGTCTGTAGCATTTAAGAAGATTACTATATCAGGAGCTAAATATAAGACTTAGATTTAGAAGCCAGTGTTCAATATACATGGGGATTCCTGCCAGTAATCCAAAATTGAGTAGATCCATTGAATCAATGAGACTTGTATAAATGTGGACTCATTGATTCAATTAGTCTATGTATTTTGGACAAACATTAGGATTCACTTTAATAGTAGAGTGATATGGGAGAGTTAATGTAAACCCTCCCTCCCCCCACACCACCACCACCACACACACACACTCATGAATTTTAACTGGTTAACCAAATCCCCATGCCAAGTCTATGAAATGCAAAAAATTAAGAGTTCCTCCAGAACTGCAAGCACTATCTCAAGCAAATATTGACAATTTATTCACATTGTCATTACTTGCAGCAATAGCTGATGTAGCAAAGCAACCAAGTTGGGGGGTGGGGAGGTGTTGAATGCTCTCATTACGGAGGCCAGACTTGGTGGAGGTGGTTGACAGGGGCAGAGCTGCAGGCTATTGAAGGCTGCTCTTCCCCCTGCTGTGCTCTTTGCTTCAGTGTGAGCTAGGAGGCAGGTTTCAACCCCCCTCCTGAAATTTAACCCCCACCCCCCAAATTTTCAACCCCCCCATTTTTTCTGGCTATGGCCCTGGACCTGAAGGTTTGCGGTTCAAATCCATGAGAGATGGGGTGAGCTCCCATCTATCAGCTCCAGCTTCCCATGCAGGGAAATGAGAGAAGCCTCCCACAGGATGGTAAAACATCTGGGCATTCCCTGGGCAACGTCCCTGCAGACAGTCAATGCTCTCACACCAAAAGTGACTTGCACTTTCTTAAGTGCTTCTGACACAATTAAAAAAAACTCACAGGGTGATGAGGGGCCAAGACAAGAAGAGTTGAATCTTGAGTCGCTGGAGGAAAAACTGAGTGTAAATCTGATACATAAATAAAAATAAATTCAAATGTTTTTACTTGCTGATGAAGGAGACTAATGAGGATCCCTAGGGAGAGTTCCAAAGTCTGGGAGCATCCAAAGTCTGGGCCCTCTTCTTGGTTCTCACCAAACAATCTTGGCAGGATAGTGAGACGGAAAGAAAGGCCTCTCCAGAAGACCTTGGAGCCATACTTGACATATAAATGGACTCTATCTATCTATCTATCTATCTATCTATCTATCTATCTATCTATCTACATTTATCTACCTCCTTATCTTTTATACTGCATAGTGGGGATGGCCCATTTCATTAAAAATGTATATGTTGGCACATGGAGGATGTTATTAACTTTACTTATTCATTTTGACTGTGATCTCATACTTCTGAGAAAAGGATTAATTTCTTAAATACTGTTTCTAACATCTCTAGTCAAAAGGACCAGGAACTAGACAAGGTTTTAGATCTGAGAGAAACTATCAATGCCAGCAGGTAACACAAGGCAAATTGCATGGCCACAACCTAATAAATATTTAATCATTGAGTCTTTGGTGTCCTAGAAAACTCTAGAACACCAAAGTCGCCTAAGGGCTGAGAACAGCGGTATACAAATAAAGTACGTAAATAAATAATAAATAGAATATGAAGCCCAG
Organism: Anolis sagrei; assembly: GCF_037176765.1. Taxonomy (NCBI): domain Eukaryota; kingdom Metazoa; phylum Chordata; class Lepidosauria; order Squamata; family Anolidae; genus Anolis; species Anolis sagrei. Next base: position 33,287,798 of record NC_090026.1, read on the forward strand.
TCACTCTAAAACCTTGAGAGTCTCTCCTATGTAGTGTTCAGCTCTTGAATGTCTGGGATATATTTCTAAATGTGAAGAGGATCATCACCAGCTTGCATTTACAACTGATATGAACATATAGAATCATAAAATCATAGAATTGGAAGAGACCCTGTGGGATATCCAGTCCAACCCTCTGCCATAAGCAGGAAAATTGCATTCAAATCATCCCTGACAGATGGCCATCCAGCCTCTGTTTAAAAGCCTCCAAAGAGGCTTTTTAAAAGCCTCCAAAGAAGGAGACTCCACCACACTCTGAGGCAGAGAGTTCCACTGCTGAACAGCTCTCATAGTTAGGAAGTTCTACCTAATGTTCAAAACAAAGAAACCCAGATGAAAAAATGCCAGTTTCCTAGCAGCCTCAAGGGAAGAGCTTCAAAAAGTTATATTTTAGATTACGACATCCAGAATCCCTTAACCCTAGACATTACAGGATCTATAGTTCCAAAAGTAACATTCTCAAGCTTTGCTTAAGGATCAGCATCTGAGTTTTCTAAATATTAGATAATAAAACCCATGACATTTGGTCATAGGGTGGATTGCATAGGTTTCTATTCCATACAAAAAGCTGAACATCCTTCATCAGACATGGCATAGATTTTTTCACAGTATGTTTAAGTATAGGTTTAGACAGAATGGAAACACCAGAGTGCCACAAGCAGCTGGAATAAAACATATAGCCCTCTTTTCTCTCTCTGCAAGACTACAGCTACGTATGAATAAATAGCTGATTTCTGGACAGTGTCTGGCATTTCTCTGCCATACTTGAGCATATTCCAGAAGCCAGTAATATTAAATAAAATTGTGGATAATGAATCGTTTTCCTTGGTACTTTGGACATCGCTGACCCCAGGAGGGAATATCCTGGGAAGAGCTGAGTGGTACTCGAAAGAGAAATACATTTAGTTCAGTGGAAGAAATTCAAAAAAATTAAAATAAAATTACAGGCAGGATGCCAAAGAAGAGCATTTTTGTCGGCCTTTGCCAGATTCCTTGTTAAGCTAAGTAACATTGTTAAGAAGCAAGCATAAACACCCATCTGCTAGTCCCATGAGGGCTGGAGGCAGCTGTGAGGGGATGGTTTGGAGTGGGAAAAGGCCCAGTAGGGAAAGTATTAAGCACTCCCTCCCCACACTGGTCTTCTAATCAAAATTACACCCTCCCAAGGTTGTTTTTCACTTTAAAAAAAACCACAATAAGAACAACAAACAAACAAACAAGCATTTTGGACTTTAGGAGAGCTGATTTCCAAAAAATGAAGGAAACGCTGAGCAGCATTCCGTGGACACAGATACTAAAAGACAAGGGAGTTATGGATGGATGGGAATTTCTCAAGAGTGAAATACTCAAGACGCAATTGCAAACCGTGCCAACAAAGAGAAAAAATAGGACAAGTGCAAAGAAGCCAGAATGGATGTCCAAAGAACTTCTAACTGTGCTAAGACACAAAAGAGACATGCACAAGAAGTGGAAAAAGGGAGAAATCACCAAAGAAGAATTCAAACAATTAGCCAACACCTGTAGGGAAAAGGTCCGCAAGGCTAAAGCACAAAATGAGCTCAGGCTTGCCAGGGACATTAAAAACAATAAAAAGGGCTTCTATTCTTATGTCAGTAGAAAAAGGAAAAACAAGGAGGCGATAGGACCTCTTCGCGGAGAAGATGGGGCAATGCTGACAGGGGATAGGGAAAAAGGCAGAACTACTTAATGCCTTCTTTGCCTCGGTCTTCTCACAAAAAGAGAGTCTTCAACCTCAGCAAGATGGAGTGGATGAGGGATTGGAGGACATCCAACCCCAAATTGGGAAAGAAGTCGTCCAGGAATACCTGGCCGCTCTTAATGAGTTCAAGTCCGCAGGGCCAGATCAACTACACCCCAGAGTATTGAAGGAACTAGCGGAAGTCATTTCGGAACCATTGGCAACCATCTTTGAGAGTTCTTGGAGAACGGGAGAAGTTCCAGCAGATTGGAGGAGGGCCAATGTGGTCCCAATCTTCAAGAAGGGAAAAAAGAACGACCCAAACAACTACCGTCCGGTCAGCCTCACGTCGATACCGGGCAAGATTTTGGAAAAGATTGTTAAGGAAGCGGTCTGCAAACACTTAGAAACAAATGCAGTCATCGCTAATAGTCAACATGGATTTATCAAAAACAAGTCATGCCAGACTAATCTGATCTCTTTCTTCGATAGAGCTACAAGCTGGGTAGATGCGGGGAATGCCGTGGATGTAGCGTACCTGGATTTCAGTAAGGCCTTCGACAAGGTCCCCCATGACCTTCTGGCAAGGAAACTAGTCCAATGTGGGCTAGGCAAAACTACGGTGAGGTGGATCTGTAATTGGTTAAGTGGACGAATACAGAGAGTGCTCACTAATGCTTCCTCCTCATCTTGGAAAGAAGTGACAAGTGGAGTGCCGCAGGGTTCCATCCTGGGCCCGGTCCTGTTCAACATCTTTATTAATGACTTAGATGAAGGGCTAGAAGGCATGATCATCAAGTTTGCAGACGACACCAAATTGGGAGGGATAGCCAATAGTCCAGAGGACAGGAGCAGAATTCAAAACGATCTTGACAGATTAGAGAGATGGGCCAAAACTAACAAAATGAAGTTCAACAGTGACAAATGCAAGATACTCCACTTTGGCAGAAAAAATGAAATGCAAAGATACAGAATGGGGGACGCCTGGCTCGAGAGCAGTACGTGTGAAAAAGATCTTGGAGTCCTCGTGGACAACAAGTTAAACATGAGCCAACAATGTGATGTGGCGGCAAAAAAAGCCAATGGGATTTTGGCCTGCATCAATAGGAGCATAGTGTCTAGATCTAAGGAAGTAATGCTACCCCTCTATTCTGCTTTAGTTAGACCACATCTGGAATATTGTGTCCAATTCTGGGCACCACAATTCAAGAGAGATATTGACAAGCTGGAATGTGTCCAGAGGAGGGCGACTAAAATGATCAAGGGTCTGGAGAACAAGCCCTATGAGGAGCGGCTTGGGGAACTGGGCATGTTTAGCCTGAAGAAGAGAAGGCTGAGAGGAGATATGATAGCCATGTATAAATATGTGAGAGGAAGCCACAGGGAGGAGGGAGCAAGCTTGTTTTCTGCTTCCTTGGAGACTAGGACGCGGAACAATGGCTTCAAACTACAAGAGAGGAGATTCCATCTGAACATTAGGAAGAACTTCCTGACTGTGAGAGCCGTTCAGCAGTGGAACTCTCTGCCCCGGAGTGTGGTGGAGGCTCCTTCTTTGGAAGCTTTTAAGCAGAGGCTGGATGGCCATCTGTCAGGGGTGATTTGAATGCAATATTCCTGCTTCTTGGCAGGGGGTTGGACTGGATGGCCCATGAGGTCTCTTCCAACTCTTTGATTCTATGATTCTATGAAACAAACAAAAACCAAAGCATTGTTGCCCTTATTTGTACATAATTTCGCTCCACTGTAGAGTCGAGCCAACAATTGATTTCTGGACCCACTCCCTCCAGTCATAGGTATATGGAGACCGTTTTGCTTTTACTCAATACTGATTGAACTAAAATGAATAAATAATGCTTTAAGAGTCATTGCAGCCCCATTGAAAGCTATCCCCCTAGAGATAGTTATGTGAGTGGAAAAAGGGATTCTGAGCAATCAACATTCTTCTGTTTCTCAGGCCAGTCTGACTGTCTCTCATGACATGATAAAAGCAGTCTACATACCTAGGCCACAGAGATGCATTGCAAGCTCTTTGGGAGTCATAGAATATACAGTTTATGTATGTTTCATGCACAGTTTCTTAGACCTCATGCTAATAGTGATCACTGACATAAAAGAGAATATGCTATCAGAGGGAAGCATTGTAGACATACTGCCTGATGGTTCAGATATCAGTGGGACAGAGAACCTGCTCAGCATTTATGGGTGCATCTACACCAGGCATGGGCAAACTTTGGCCCTCTGGGTGTTTTGGACTCCAACTCACACAATTCCTAACAGCCGGTAGGCTGTTAGGAATTGTGTGAGTTGAAGTCCAAAATACCTGGAGGGCTGAAGTTTGCCCCTGCCTGATCTACACTGTAAAATTAATGTAGTTTAGCAATACCTTAACTGTCATATCTCAATGCTAAGGAATCCTGAGCTTTGTAGATTGGTGAAGCACTAGTACTCTTTAGCAGAGGGGACTAAAAATCTTGCAAAATGACATTTGGACTTGCAGAATTTACAATAGAGGGGAATAATATTCCGAGGATTGTGTGAAGAATTCTGGCATTTGTAACTATTCCAAAATCAGCACTTTTTATAGGGATGTGCATTCGCACAATTAAAACTTGTGTGCCAGCTGTGACATACCTTGGGAAGTCTGACTTGGGCATGGTAGTCCACACTCTGGTTACATCTCATATAGACTACTGCAACACTCTGTATGTGGGGTTGCCTTTGAAGACTGTTCAGAAGCTTCAAATGGTCCAACGGGTGGCAGCCAGGTTGTTAACAGGAGCGGCGCTCAGGGAGCACATAACTCCTCTGTTGTGCCAGCTCCAGTGGCTGCCAGTCTGCTACCGAGCACAATTCAAAGTGCTGGCTTTTGCCTATAAAGCCCTAAACGGTTCTGTCCCAGCTTATCTGTCCAAATGTATCTCTCCTTATGAACCATCTAGGAATCTAAGATCTTCTGGGAGGCCCTGCTCTCGGTCCCGCCTTCTTCACAGATTCAGTTGGCAGGAATGACAGACAGGGCCTTCTCAGCGGTGGCCCCTCGGCTGTAGAACGCCCTCCCCAGAGACATTAGATCAGCCCCCATCCTCTTAACATTTCATAAAAAAGTCAAAACCTGGCCTTTTGAGCAGGCTTTCTCAAATGCAGTGTAACAGACAAACCCTAATCTCGGAATGACTGGACAATGTGATTGGATAATGAGACACGGAGGATCTATGTGTTTATCGGTTTTATTACTTACTGAATTTTATTTATGTTAAATGTTTTAACTGTTTTTATATTATTGTGAGCATCGAATTGTGCCATTTTGTATATTGCCCTGAGTTGCCCTCGTGCTGAGAATGGCAGTATATAAATATAATAAATAAATAAATGTGTGAGTTTCTTGGCTATTGATTCATCCCTGAATCTATGACAGTAAAAAGTACAGTGGTTTTTCTGGCAGTGGCATTTATGCTAGATTTAAAGGAATTATTTAGGGTTGCTGAACTTGCTTAGGAATAGGATTCAGGACCTTGGAGAGTTTTTTAAAGTCTGGATTAAAGCTTTGAGTGGACTTACAGTGAAGCTGACATAGGAACCACTGCTATCACTGATGGGGGAGGTGAAAACTCGGTGCTGGGTAGAGAGAGAAAGCAAGAAGGTTTAATGCTCCAAGACCAATGCAAAACAACTGACACCTTATCAATACAAATCTCTAGCTAGGGCCCTTCTGCAGACCATAATGACTTTTCCAAGTCACTGCAGGTCCAGGCTGCATGCCACTCACCACCACGAATCAATTCTCCACCCACGGAAAGTGACTTAATAAATGGAGGGGGGGGGGGGTGTTCCTTGCCAGTCATTATCTTTGCTCACAGCAAACCCTTCTTATTCATCCTAATCAGTAAGACCTATGTGTCAGACGAAAGAAGGGAGCATATTCAATAAAATCTAAATTATTGAATGACTGAAAGATTCCACCATTTGTTCAGCTCATTTTTACCTTATTCAAAATGTCAAATGCCAGAGGAAACACATTGCCTTTTCAAAAGCTTTTGCACCAATATTCTCAACAACTGGCTGGAGAGCATTAAGCATCTGATCATTGCGTCTGCTTGAGGATGGAGATTACGAACTGCAAATATGCAAACAAGGCAATTCTCATATGCTATAAAGTCATCAAAGCAATATTTACCTTGACAGATGTTGAAAGTAGCATCATATGCGGAATAATTCAGGTTTGATTCCACTTTAACTGCCATGCCTTCATTCAGTGGAATCCTAGGACTTGCTGTTTGTTTTGGGACTTTAAGTATCCATATGTGTTTGTCCTGCAGCTCCCATTGAATGTTAGAAGCATAGGTCTGTGCTGAGGGGTTGTGTGTGATGCAGTCCAGACAACCAATGTTATACCATGAGTTGACCTTAACTTTAACAGAAACTTCGTACACAGAAGCCCAAAAGGTTCATGTAGACTTTGGATCACCTGAAGGTTAGTGCCTCCAACTGAATCATTAGGCAGAGTGAGGTAAACACTTAAGCAGATGCCATGGAAGAAGGGAGAAATAGCAATTGTTCAAATTGTTCCTCTTGAGCAGTGGTTCCCAACCTGTGGTTGGTGGACCACCAGTGTTCCCCAAGAACTAAAATATGGTCCATGGCCTCACCATTACTACACTGTTGCAATGAGAGCAACATTTTTTGTGAAACCCTTTTATAGTGCTGATTATTATTAAATATAGTTTTCTGTGGGCGAGCAGATGACAACTAGTGGATGGTATATGTCCTGTATAAGAAACAAGAACGGATGTGGTCTATACAATACAATTTTCTGAATCAGCACCCCAAATAACCAAACCAAATCTAAACTTGACCAAAATCGGATTCGTAATGCTTTTGGTGCTAATGTTGGAGAAGTGGTCCCTGGTCAAGTGGTCCCTGGTCAAAAAAGGGTTGGGAACCACTGTTCTTGGGTTTCATGGGCTTTTCTCTCTGTTGGAAGACCAAATTGAGTGTAGACGATGCTGCATTTCCCAAACTAACCTTTTGCCTTCAGGTCTGGTGGAGGACACCAGCATGACACTGACAGTGTTAAAATAAAGTTTAGTTGCCAATCTTGTCAGGTTCTATAAATAGAGGGGGGACGAAGGTGCTGTATTGTCTTGTTCAGACAACAAAATGGCTTTCATGGCTGGCTTTCACACTCTGGTCACCAGTCTGTCATCTACTTGTTTCAAAGAATAGTATGATTGTTCCAGATGGGGACAATAAACATGTTTTTGCTGCTGTTGTGGCAAAATATATTGACTACAAGGTCAATGTTTTAAACATCTTACCACAATAACCAAATTATCATCTCTCAGCTTTCAGTCCACTCCACCTTTCAACATTAGGGTAGTAACACATGCTTAACAATAACAATTCAGTATCAAACTGAATGTTTATGCTTTTGCAGAGCTGCAATGATATTGTGTTTTCTGGTGTTTAAAATGTCTCAAAACTTCTTGCAACAGTTCTATAGATATGTCAGTCTTTCCAAAGTTTCTACCTCCAGATATGTTCAAAATTTTGCATAGGGGGTATTTGAGAGGCAAAGTTGGAAGGCTGGCTGAATTAATTCCTCTTTCTACACATGGTTAAGAGTTTTGATAATGTCTCTTAAACAAAAAGGTTCCTTCTTTTCCCCCTCCCTATCAAAGATTTGAATCCCCTCTTTCGGTTGGATTGTTCAAGTTGCCAATTGTTCAAGGAACTAAATTTTAAATGTCCTTGTACCTTCTCCCCTTCCATTAGATCTGGCCTCATCATATTTCTCCATGATTGAGAAATTGTCCCTTTCATGATCTGCAATAATTCTTTCAGTCAAAACCACTGATTTTGAACACTGCTCATGAGGAGGAAAAAAAGTCTCCTTGATTTATTTTTAATGAACTGATGAGATAATATCCAAGTATTCAGCTTCTTGCTAGAAAGCTGTTCTTTTCTCTATGAAGGCCAAAGAAAGTCTGGAAAGGTATAGAAAAGGGGTTTGATTTTAATAACATTTATATGAATGATTAATTTAAGAACTCTCCTAAAGTTACTTCTGTCTGTTTATTTGAACTCTCTTTCAGGGGTCATCCAAATAATTTTATTGACATCTGAATGACAACAGAAAACTATCCATTCAAATCAATGTGCATGAAGTATGAAACCAGTCAAGCAGAAATGACCACAAATAACTTTTCTTCATTTCTGATAGCAAAGATACAACAACAAATTAAAAAGACTAACATTTTGTTGTCACTTCGTGACATCCTAGTCTATTTCCTGATGCAGCCACATCAAACTGTCTAATGGTAGAACTGGGTTTGCTCTCACCTGTCTTTTGGTTGCCATCGTGACAAAAAGCATAGACCATGAATTCACAGTGCCTTTAAAAAATATTAGCACAATCAAGAAATAAGTTGAGCAAGGTGTTATTTCTTAGCTTTACTCCACTCCATCAGTAACATTAGGCTGGCTTCCATTGAATCAGTGCAAGAAGCCACTTAGAAATCATCCATCCAGATAATGTGCATTCAAGTGCATCCCTCCAATGAGGAGGACCCTGCCACTTCCTTGCACCCACAGATGTCAATAAAATATGCAAATGTGAAAACTGAGAAAGTGTAAAATAAGTTTAATATTAAGAAAGCAAAAAATAATGACTACAGATGATTTACATAAATACACACATTAATAAATAATCAAGTCATCGAAATAGTTTTCTATATTTTGGATCAATTATTAATAAAAATGGAGACTACAGTCAAGAAATCAGAAGAAGACAACTTGGGATGACAGTTATGGGGGAACTGAACTTGCTGACCAAAAGGTCGGCATTTCGAATCCAGGGAGCGAGGTAAGCTCCCTCTATTAGCCCCAGCTTCTGCCAACCTAGCAGTTTGAAAACATGAAAATGTGAGTAGATCAATAGGTACCACTCTGGCAGGAAGGTAAGGGCACTAAATGCAGTCATGCCAGCCACAAAACTTTGGAGGTTTCTAAGTACAACACCAGCTCTTCAGCTTAGAAATGGAGATGTGCACCCCCACCCCCCGAGTTGGACACTACTAGACAATGTCAAATGGAAACCTTTACCTTTACCAAAGTCAGAAAAATCCATACCATTATATGCATGATTGTCAAAGTTGGACAATGAAGAAAATGATTCAGCTCACTGAGATGTGATCATAAAGGAAAGTTCTATGAAAACCACAGATTACTTTAAAAGAAAAGTGAATGAGTCCCAACACAAACTAAACCAAAATGTCTAAACCAAGGCTATTCTATTTTGAACATATTGTGAGAAGATGGCACTTATTGGAAATGTGTTTGGTAAAGTGGGCGGCAGTAGAAAATGGGAAAATTGTATTACAAGTGGTTTGACTAAATCAAGGAAGACATGGCCCTGAAGTTGCAAGACCTGAGCAAGGCAGGTGATGACTGAGGATCTTGGAGGCCTCTCACTCAGAAAGTCACAATAAGTCTGTCATCCCAATGGCAAGTAACAACAATAGCAATGCAAATATGATTAAGATCTCACTGTTCATCAGGAGTCTTCTCTACAAATGTGAGAAGGAGAAATAATTACAGACTACATGGAAGGAAATTTGTCCTTAGTCTCATTGGGACACACAACTTATTGAAACTGTTAACACAAGATATTGCAAGATAATTTTTCTACGTATCTTCAACCTGATGAGATTCTTTGCTCCCACAACTTTTCCAGAGAGACTGTTCCAGAATGTTACACCACTAATAATAAAAATGTCCCCCTGATTGCTTTTCTGGGGATGGGAAAGGGAAGGAAAGCCTCATCAAGTCGAAGTGAGTATTAAAGAGAGAGGCTTTTAGCAGTTGAGCTTTAGGGGATAAGAATAATTAGTGACACTATCGCCTCTCTAAATACACAAGTGAAAATGAAGCAGTAAATATAATTAAAGGCTAATGTCTAATTAAATATTTTTAGGAACCAAGTAAAGAAAAACATCCTGATACTTGATGTAATACACCATCTCTTTTAATTGCAGTACCCTGATGGGATCCCATTATTATTTTGTTGTTTGGAACCTTCAAAATTTTGTTGTGTACACTAGCCAAAAAGAAAATTGCTAATTTGAAAGGAAATATAAAACAAGGGCAACACCAACTGTGTCACAGCTACCCTGTGTCTTCTTGCTAAAGAGCTATATTGAAACGCATGGTGGTGCTCTGGGGATGTAGGGTAGACACAAAAAGGGGGATGAAATTAATAAGATGTATATAGATTCCAAGTTTTGATTCCTCTCTCTTGGGGCTTTCCAAAGTAGCAGAGATACAATGGAAGATACAGATATGGGCATGGAAATGGGGAGACAATTTCTCTCTCTCTGCTCCATGGAAACTGTGGGAGGCAATGTATCTCTGCATCCTGCTCAGGTCTGCAATGTCTCTCTGTGCACATTACCTCCCCTTCCTTCAAGTTTTGATGTTGGGACCGAGTAAACAAAGGGGTGAAAATCCACTGCTTTGTCTTAGCCAACTCAGAAATATCATGAGTATCATTATAACTTGCAACAAAACTTTTGGAGGAAGAAAAGACCATTGTAAGTCAAGAATAGCAAATATATGTTGCTAATTAAAGAACAAGACGGTGCTCCTTTCCACCATTCCACATGCAAAAGTGGATGGGGTTGCCAATTGAATGCCAGCGACGGAATCACACCTGATAATACCAGACCAGTTTGGGACAACACAGCAGTTCATGTGGCACAACTATTCCAACAATGGGGAATAGTGTGGACTTAGGAGGAAAACCCAAGAGATTGTGATAGGTGTTCACCCAGTTGCCATCACTACTGCTCTCTGAGGTTGTTACCTCACTCTGCCTGATGGCAAAATCGCTCTTGACCTCTTTTCCTTCACTTTCCCTGTCAACTATATCACTGCAGCCTTCATTTCAAAAGGTAAGGAATGCCACTGCATCATCCAGCTCCCTATGGATAAATTGTCCAATTGATGAGCCGTTGGCTAATAACAATAATTTCTTAATAACAATGGTAAAATGAGGATAAATGTTATGAAGATTCTTGTCCTCACCCAGCATGACCAATGGATTAGCTTTCTAGAGATGATGGAAGCTATTTTCTATTGTATCTTGAGTGTGCCAAGGTGTGGAAGGCTGTGGAAGTCTTCCATGGCCAATAGAGAAAATGCTGGATGGAGTTATCTGCAGATACATAAAGCATAGTGAGCACACTGGGCATTATGTGCTGACTGACAAAATGTTTGGTGCCCTATAAGGAAATTAAGATCCATTGTGAGCACCTCCTACTGTCTGGACTAGGCTACTTTCATGTTCCTGCAGTCTTCCCTCAGGAGGAATCTTGTTGTTGTTAATATTTTAAAACATTTCTCCTTCCTTAGAAGGCACATAAAATAGTGGTTCCAAGCACCCAATAAGTGCAAGTATTAAAAGATACCTAAGAGTACAATCAGAACCAAATCTAAAACACAATCTGGGGTGTCTGTGAAGTATTTAGATACATCAGAAGGTGCCTAGCAGAGAAGCTGATGGCTTCTATGGCAGTGACTGGTAAAAACATTCTGGGTTTTAGTCTAAATAAGCTTTTTTGTTGTTGAATCCTACTCCTTCCAATACTTTCAGTACTTAGTTTCTTTACAGTTCAGACAAAAAAAAGAAGAAGTATGGACCCACTGCCCTACAGACATGGATATCACCAGTCACAATCTAGTATATACTGGACTCTTGTTGGTCTATTCTGGACTTTCTTCCAGTCCTATGTAGAAGGAAAGGGAGATTAACCTCAAACTCTGCTGAAAAGTAGGTGTTCTACCACTGAGCTAAAGCCACATCCAAAGAAGCAAATACTTATAAAACCATAAAAGGTATTTTCCACCATAACTGGGGAATTTCTCCCCATAATTATCTAAAATGCCAACTTCTGAGATTTAAAAAAAAAACAAATTAAAGAGTTCAGTGACTTCTTTGAACACAAACCAATGCATCATTGCCTATGTTTTCAAAGGCAGGAAATGACTTCATCGAAATTGAAGGTAGCTTTCGTGCAAGCGTGAGCTCCAGGTCTCAGTTTAGGAACAGTACAACTATAAAACATCAGGAGGATATTCTCCATATGGACTCCACTATGGGACATTACTGAGCTGGATAAAACCGCAACTGTATCCCACCCTTGTGGGAGGTTTTTCGTTCCCAACATCTGAGGGCTGGGAAGGGTTACCCATGAAAGCAGTGGGCAGTAAACCAGTCTTCTCCATCATTATGCCATCCAGATGTTTGGGACTAAAGGTCAGCCCTAGTGTTACACAAAGTGAAAGGCAACATTTTTGGGCAATAGATGATGGAGGATTTAAGGTGATACTAAAGAAGGAACTCTGTGTGCCATGTAGGCTGTTTTTCTTCACCCCTTCAAGCATGCCTTGTGATAAAGAATGCCATCCTGTTCCCATGGCAAAACCAAGATTAAATTGTCAGTCCAGTTTATTTATATGCTTGGAACCGAGAGGAGAAAGGAGAGCCAAATATGTGGCCAGACACATTGAGAGTATGGTTCTCATCCTTTTTTAATTATAGCTTCAGATTATTTATTTATTTATTTATTTATTTATTTATTAATTATTTCATGTCAGGAGCGACTTGAGGAACTGTGAGTTGCTTCTGGTGTGAGAGAATTGGCCGTTTGCCGGGACGTTGCCCAGGGGATGCCAGGATGTTTTTGATATTTTACCATCCTTACGGGAGGCTTCTCTCATGTGGGGAGCTGACAGAGGGTGCTTATCCACACTCCCCACAGATTCGAACCTCCAACCTGTCGGTCTTCAGTCCTGCTAGGGAATGGCAGTCAATGGTTTATGGATTAGCACTAATATCTGGACTACCACTTTGAGTAGCACTGATCTAAAATATCTGAAAGGCACCATGTGGGGGGAGGGCTTATAAAATCCATCAGGTTGTGACTCAGATTGCCTTTTGTGATGGTAAAAAGTCAACAGAGTACAGGGTAGAAGGAATGGAAAGATATCTGTACTCTTCAGCTTGGACTTTGTATGAATGCTATGCAAACTAGCAGATTTTTTCTCACATTTCACCTAATTTTAACATTGAAAACTTGATCCTAAAACCATTTGCCTGGAAGAAAGCCACATTGAATGAACTGATCTTATGAGTGGGCATGCAAAGGTTTGTACTGCTCAACATCTCGGCATTTGAAATAATGGCCTCTTGGCTTTTTACAGCTTTGGAATCAATTTTTTCTAACAAAATTATACTGCTCATCATCATATTGATTATTCTTTTAATGCTTGGATATAGACATGTTCATTTTACTGACAAGGATTAAAAATGTTAAAAAGCACACTGATGCTTCATATGATTGCCTTAGTTTAACATCTCTTTTGTCCCTCAAAAGCGAGATCTGAACTATTGAAGTGGGGTGGGTGAGATTATGCTCCCACTCCACAAAATGGGAATTATATACCAGCTGAATCCAATATTCAATTGAAGGTTAAGGGCCCTTCCAGACAGGCCCTATATCCCAGGATCTGATCCTAGGTTTTCTGCTTATCCTAGATTATCTGGCAGTGCTGACTCATATAACTCAGTTTAAAGCAGAAAACCTGGTATCAGGTCCTGGGATAGAGGGTCTGTCTGGAAAGCCCCTAAGAAACGTGTTTTTGGGTGATAGTTTCTAGACACCCTCATTTAATACAACTGGCTGCTATTATTATTATTATTATTATTATTATTATTATTATTATTATTATACCACTTTTTTGGGGAATGCCCGGTGGTGCAGTGGGTTGAATTGCTGAACTGCTGAACTTGCTGACCAAAAGATCAGTGGTTGGAATCAGGGGAGTGGGGTGTTCGCCCCAGCTTTTGCCAACCTAGCAGTTCGAAAACATGAAAATGTGGGTAGATCAATAAGTACCACTTTGGTGGAAAGGTAACAGTGCTCCATGCAGTCACGTCGGCCATATAACCTTGGAGGCGTTTAAGGACAACACCGGCTCTTCAGCTTAGAAATAGAGATGAGCACCACCCCACAGAGTCGGACTTGACTAGATTTAATGTCTTTTTATACCTGAGGCAGACAATTTCTGACTTTCCAGTTTTTGTTGTTATTCATCAGTTGCTATGCTAAATAGGGTTGAAAGGAACTATTATTCTACAATATCTGGAAGATCACAAATTTCCAACCCTACTTTGGCCAATGGCTAAATTAGATGTGAACATGGCAGGTGTATATTCATATATGATGTGGAAAGCACAGGGTAAATTGATATGTGTGTGTGTAATTTAAACAATAAAGTGAATGAAAGGATGAGGAGTCTTGTTGTGGAGTTTGTTTCCAAAAGGGACCAAATTAAAAAAAATCGAAAAATGAGTTATAAGTGGTTCTTGTGGATTTTTTCGGACTATAGGGCCATGTTCTAGAGGCATTTCTCCTGACGTTTCGCCTGCATCTATGGCAAGCATCCTCAGAGGTAGTGGCTGCACATCGTTGGCTAATATAATCTTATGGACATAGGTAGAAGGTAACAATGCCAGCTCTTCGGCTTAGAAATGAAGATGAGCATCACCCCCCAGAGTCGAACAGAACTAATCTTAATGTCAAGGGGAAACCTTTACCTTTACCTTTATCTTACTACTTTTTCCTCTTCAATAGACTCATCCTTCACAACATTTTTTTACAATCCAAAGTTTGCCTTTTATGTAGAATGAGCAACCTAGTTTCTTTTGTGAAATATTGTTGACAATGTTGGGAATACAGTTTGCTACCAGTCTGTATCGAAGCTGTTAGTGATGACAATGAAAACTCGTAATGCTTGCAATCTTGATACAGGAAAGAGAGCTACTTGTAAATGCCTATCCAAAAATTCTGGCCCTCTTCTGTATCGCAATAATGGGAGCAATAGGATATGACAAGCATGAGTCATAGTGTTCTTGGTTGGTACATCTCAATTATACCTACCTTGAGTCCATATATCAGGAGAAATGTGGGATAAAAATAAAGGAAATTATAAATAAATAGATAAATAAATAAATAAATAAACAAACACTATTTTAAAAAAACACCTCTCTACCTCTGAGGATGCTTGCCATAGATGCAGGCGAAACGTCAGGAGAGAATGCCTTTAGAATATGGCCATATAGCCTGAAAAAAACCTACAAAAATAAATAAACAATATAAAATATGGCACCCCGCCCCCCACCTGCCCTTGGAGGTCTGATTGATGCCAATATTGTTTTTTCTTTCGCTACCAATTCAAGATACAGCTTTTAATTTAGTTATTTATTTATTGTGTCACGAGTGAACCAAAACACCAAAAGCCTTCGACAATACATTGAACCAAAACAGTTGTATTGCATTAAAAACAAACAAACAAAACACAACGTTTTTAATTAAACATGCTTAACTTACTTTAAAGTATATGTTGCCTCTGTGTGCCTTCAAATCCTTTCTGACTCATGGCGACCCCAAAGGCAACCCTGCCATTGTGTTTTCTGGGACTTATAGTGTGTGACTCACTCAGAATCACCTAATGGGTTTCTATGGCTGAGTGAGGACTCCAACCCTGGTCTCTAGAGTCATATTCTAACACTCAAACTGCTCCACAGTGCTACCTCCAATTTTAGTAATTATAGCCTTGGAGCTGTTTAACTTGTTGCTATGTTTAACATATTTCAAACTTATTTAAGCCTTTTGTTTGTTTTCATCTGGAAAGGTTTGACTAGAATTGTTTGTTATACACCACCCATCAATTCCATAATAGAGAAGGAACAGAAATGTTTATATTAATAAATTTATTTATTTTATTTATTTGATGCACTTATTAACCGCCATTCTCAGCCCATAAGGGCGACTCAACAAATGGATGACTCAACAAATGGACTCAACAAATGGATCCAGATGAATGTTCTGATATCTTTATGCCCTTGCAGAACTACATCCTTACTAGAAAAATGGGGTTTAGATCTTGTTTGGAGAAGTGACCAGATCTCTCTTGTTCTTTCTGACACTCAGACTCCAATCTTCTGGGAAGAGAAACTCTTTTGCAAGGACTGGGTAGTGGTGGTGGTGTGTGTAAAATGCATTTTCCTGTAAGTCATTTCCATTGAAGAGCAGATGGTGAGCGGCCACTGAATTCCAAAGGGGAATCCCCCCCCCCCCCCGGCCCACGAAAAAAGCTCTTCTGGAAGTTTTTTTTGGCCAGTGTTTGTGTGTAGATTTGCCATAAAGTTGCCTGTCAATTTATATTTATTTATTTATTTATTTATTTAAAACATTTATATTCCGTGCTTCTCACCCCGAAGGGGACTCAGAGCGGAGCACAACATATACATGGCAAACATTCAATGCATGGGTACAATACATAAACATTAAAAAAACATTTATCTAAATATTAAAATACACCATTTAAAATAACACAATTTAAAACCGTCCTAGCCATCCGCAACAAATCCAATTGGCCCTGTCATCTTTCCCATTATTGCTCTGTCCCGAAAGCTTGGTCCCACAGCCAAGTTTTTACCATCCTTCTAAAGGACAGGAGGGAGGAGGCCGATCTGATCTCACAAGGAAGGGAGTTCCATAGCCGGGGAGCAATCACCAAGAAGGCCCTGTCCCTAACCCCACCAATTGCGCCTGTGACAATGGCGGGATGGAAAGCAGGGCCTCCCCGGAGGATCTTAATCTCTGCGATGGTAAATAGAGGGAGGTGCGTTTGGACAGGTAATTTGAGCTGGGGCCGTTTAGGGCTTTATAGGCCAAAGCCAGCACTTTGAATTGTGCCCGGTAGCAAACTGGCAGCCAGTGGAGCTGGGGTAACATGGGAGTTGTATGTTCCCTGTATGCCGCCTCAGTTATTAACCTGGCTGCCTCTCGTTGGACTATTTGAAGCTTCCGAGCAGTCTTCAAAGGCAACCCCATGTAGAGTGTGTTGCAGTAGTCTATAGGGACCTTATTAATTTCATAGGGGTTTTTAAAAGCAAGGGAATACTCAGCATTTACCAGTTCCTTCCATATCTATATCTATATCTATATCTATATCTATATCTATATCTATATCTATATCTATATCTATATCTATATCTCAAGCATTTATACTTCATCCTTCTCACCCCCAAGGGGGACTTAGGGTGGCTTACAATAAGTAACCATTAGATGCCGGACATCAAATTTACAATCATAATTAAATAACAATTAAAGCAATTATAGACAACCAAAGATTTGAATTTAAGTTTTAAATAATTGACAGTTTAAAATCATGAAAGAAAAGAAGAGAAGGAAGGAAAGAGAGAAGGAAATAAGGAGAGAAAGAAAGGAGGAGAGAAAGAGGGAGAAAAGGTTGGCCACAGCACTGTGTGGCGGGTACAACTAGTAAATAATAAATAATCTGAATCCACACTGCCATGTATCCCAGTTCAAAGCAGATAATGTGGGATTTTATTCAGCTATATGGAAGGGGCCTATATAATGCTTTTTAAGCATCCCTTATTTTCTCCATCCCGAAAACACGGGGCCTTCATAGCAGAGAGAACTGAACAAAAGGCCCTCTTCTGATTTTCAGACAATGCTAAACTAAAGTTGCTCTATATTCCAAGATCTGATCCCAGATTATCTGCTTTGAACTGGATTATATTAGTCTACACTGCCAGATAATCTTAGATATCCAAGGGAAGCCCTTCACGAGACAGACAGGAAAGCGGTGGTTGAGTAGGGCCTGCTCCGAATTTCAAAATAAATCTATACATAATTTTGTTTTAAAACATTATAGGTGAAGAAATGCACGGCTTCCTTCCTCTCCTCTCTAGCTCCTGTGCCTCTGTTTTTTGGGATTTTTTTGCTCTTGTGTATGGATTTTATTGGGTTCAGCCAGCAATACATAGTATTTACACCTTGACACATAACTACTTTTTAGTCAAAAGTTCAACAAAATACCAACCAGCCATTTACTATCATAAAAGCAATTTATGTCCCACATTTCCAAACAAAGTTAAGCAAGAATCTTTATCTTTAAGTCTGTCTCTTCTTGGGGAAATATGGTATTATATAATAATAATACTTTACTTATACCCTGCTACCATCTCCCAAAGAGGGTTCGGGGTGGCTCACATGACGCAATGCCCTGCAATACAGTTAAACAATATAACACAAGAAAACAACAGAAAATAAGAAAATAAAAAATAACACAAGATACAAAAACCAGTATAAATAAACAGAGAAACAATATAAAATCAGAACATTAAAACACAGAAAATTGATCACAATGGGCAGGGCCAATTGCAAAGATTAAAATTTAAAACACTGGGGGAGAGGGCAATGTAATGTATCAGGACAGGGGATCCGGGGGATAAGGTAGGGTTTAATTGCACTAACAAGTAAAATAAAGTGCTTCTGAGGGCATTTTAAGCAGAGTTTGGTCAGGGATTATTGTACATTCAATCATTGAAGGCACACTGGAACAGCCAAGTTTTCAGGCTCCTCCTAAAGACTGCCAGGGTGGGGGCTTACCTAATATCTCTGGGGAGTGAATTCCAGAGCTGAGGGGCCACCACAGAGAAGGCCCTCTCACTCGTCCCCACAATTTGCGCTTGTGAAGGGGATGGAGCGAGAGAAGGGCCTCTCCGGAAGATCAAAGAGATCGTGTAGGTTCCTAGATGGAAATGCGATCTAATAGGTATAGTTGAATATGTATATGTCAACATATACCTATTCAAATAGTACAGATGGGTCAAATATGCATCATACGTCTCCATTTGCCACCATGAGAACACAACAGATATTTCAAACATGTTACTCCTTTATAGTGTAAAGGAGTAACTAATTAGTAGTTAATTTCCAGATTCAAAGAATTAATATTGACCTTTAAAGTCCTAAATGAATTATGATCAGTTGTTTTTTTTAATTGTTTTAATACATATATGTATACTAGCCGTCCCCTGCCACGCGTTGCTGGTGATCTGGAAAATAAACTAATGGTTTCTAATATATGTAATTCCTTTATGCTTGTGGGTAAACAGTATTCCTTGTTGTTTCTATATCAGTGTTGATGTGGAGATTGTCTGGTTTGCCTACTCTAGAACATGCGGCATATAATTGTCCTTCTTTAGGGGTCCCTTTCACATCTATGATACTATATCTATGTGTGTGAATCATATCTCTATCTATCTATCTATCTATCTATCTATCTATCTATCTATGTTTTCTTTCCCTAATGAAGGGAGTTGGATTGGATGGCCTTAAGTATTTTTTGTTGGTCATGGGGGTTCTGTATGGGAAGTTTGCCCTGATTCTGTCGTTCGTGGGGTTCAGATTGTAGGTGAACTGCGATTGTAGGTGAACTTGATTGTAGGTGAACTGTGAATCCCAGTGACTACAACTCCCAAATGTCAAGGTGTATTTTCCCCAAACCCCATCTGTGTTCATATTTGGGCGTATTGAGTGCTTTTGCCAAGTTTGGTCCAGATCCATCATTGTTTGAGTCCACAGTGCTCTCTGGATGTAGGTGAACTACAACTCCCAAACTCAAGGTCGAGGCCCACCAAACCCTTCTAGTGTTGTCTGTTGGTCATGGGAGTTCTGTGTGCCAAGTTTGGTTCAATTCCATCATTGATGAAGTTCAGAATGCTCTTTGATTGTAGATGAACTATAAATCGCAGCAACTACAACTCCCAAATGACAAAATCAGAATTTTTGGAGTGATGGTCACTCCTTGTGTTGTGAGACGTTTTGTTGCCAAATTTGGTGTGATTTCATTCATTGGTTCTTTTGTTTTTAAGGTATTCATTATGCACAGAGCCTTTAATTTATGTATACATACATACATACATACATACATACATGCATGCATACATACATAGAAACATATAATCTTCAAAATTCAGCAGTCAAAATACAAGTATTTTCCCCAATCCCACCACCAGGAACAGTTTACTACTCTTGCTATACTTATTACAATTGTTCAATCATGAGGATAGTCTTATTTAACTCCTTATATCTATCTTTCCCCTTTGTTCTGAAAATGAGACCCTTCCATTTGCCTCCCAGGTTCTTCTGATTTGGCCCTTTCTCTGTTGACATTGACAAAAGGGAGGCGACTCCCTCCACAACAGAAGGGAGAACCAGGCCAGCAACATTTATTTACTTGTTAGCGCGCCCAGGACAAGAGTAACTTCCAATCCGACGCCCACGCTCATTTGTTACTTGTCAGGATATTTACTGGGCGCTCAGCCCACGAAGAGTGTGAGCAGAGGGTTCAGGCAGGCCAAAAGTTCACTTGGAGAGCTAAGGGGGGAATTCTGTTTTGTTTGGGAGTTTTTTTCTTCCCCTTCAGCTCAGCCAATTTGGCCCTGAGAAACATTTGCTGGGAAGGCAAAAGACTAGGTGACAACCTTGCCCCTTTCCTCTCAACGAAAACAAGCCTTCTGAGGCATCCCAATGCGTTATTTGAGCTCTGTGCTTTGTAAAATCTCCAAGTCTTTTTGTTAAAGGCTCCTCCCTAAACTACAAACCCCAAAACTCTTCAGGAGGCAGTAACCGGATTTGTGAGGTCAATATATCAGGCATCCTCAGAGGGTGTGAGGTTTGTTGAATACTAGGGTTTATATGAGGGCTGAATGAAAACGAATGCCTCCATCAACAGATGGCAGTACTGGTATGCGGCAGGTACTGGCTTGTTCAGTAGACTCTCCTCTACAGTTCCATTTTGGCAGGAAGCCTTAGCATTGAACAGTTGTGCTGTTAAAGTGTGAAGTATGGAACCCTGCACAGACAGTTGGTCAATGCGACTTAAGCAGTGTGCAGTCATTGAATTCTTGACAGCAGAAAATGTCATCCCAAAGAAGATTCATCAGCTTATGCAAACTGTGTTGATGTAAGTACTGTGCATCCTTGGGGTGATACCTTCTGCTGTCAAGAATTCAATGGTTGCAGTCACATTGACTAACCGCTCAATGCTAAGGCTAGGTTCTTGTGGGTTTTTTCGGACTATATAGCCATGTTCTAGAGGCATTTTCTCCTGACGTTTCGCCTGCATCTATGGCAAGCATTCTCAGAGGTAGTGAGGTCCTCACTACCTCTGAGGATGCTTGCCATAGATGCAGGTGAAATGTCAGGAGAAAATGCCTCTAGAACATGGCTATATAGCCCAAAAAAACCCACAAGAACCTAGTGATTCCAGCCATGAAAGCCTTCGACAATAGAATGCTAAGGCTTCCTGCCAAAATGGAACTGTAGAGGAAAGTCTACTGAACAAGACAGTACCTGCCACATACCAGTACTGCCATCTATTGAGGTGGAGGCATTACTTTTCATTGAACCCTCCTATATCTGTGGAAAGTCCAGGGTGGGTAAAAGAACTCTTGTCTGTTTGAGGCAAGTGTTAATGTAGCAACTGGCCATCTTGATTAGCATTGAAAGGCCTTGCAGTTTCAAGGACTGGCTGCTTAATTCCTGAGGGAATCCTTTGTTAGGAGGTGTTAGCTGACCTTGTTTTCTGTCTGGAATTCCCCTCTTTTCTGAATGTTGCTCTTTATTTACTGTCCTGATTTTAGATTTTTTAAAAATATGGTAGCCAGATTTTGTTCATTTTCATAGTTTCCTTCTTTCTGTTGAAATTGTCCACATGCTTGTGGGTTTTAGTGGCTTCTCTGTGTAGTCTGATATGGTGGTTGTTAGAGTGGTCCAACATTTCTGTGTTCTGAAAGAATATGCTGTGACAGAAAGGTGTATGCTTTCAAGTTTGCTAGAACTTTTCACCAGCACAAAAAATAGGGATTGTTGTTTTCAAGCTCTGCTATGACTAACTTCTCAGGTTGAGTTAATCTGCGTGCCTTTCATTATTCCTTTATTTGTGTCTGGGCAATCCTGCATTTGGTGGTTCCTATGTGGACTTGTCCAGCGCTGCATGGTTTATGGTAGACTCCTGCAGAGGTGAGAGGATCCCTCTTGTCCTTTGCTGAAAATAGCATTTGTTGGGTTTTCTTGCTGCAGTGGTTCTCGACCATCCTAATGCCACAACCCCTTAATACAGTTCCTCATGTTGTGGTGACCCCCAACCATAACATTATCTTTGTTGCTACTTCATAACTGTAATTTTGCTACTGTTATGAATCATAATGCAAATATCTGATATGCAGGATGTATTTTCATTCACTGGACCAGTTTGGGCACAAATACCCAAAACATTCAAATTTGAATACTGGTGGGGTTAGGGAGATTGATTTTGTCATTGGGAGTTGTAGTTGCTGGGATTTATAGTTCACCTACAATCAAAGAGCATTCTGAAGTCCACCTACAATGGAATTGAACCAAACTTGACACACAAAACTTCCATGACCAACAGAAAATACTGGGTTTGATGGGTACTAACCTTGAGTTTGGGAGTTGTAGTTCTCCTACATCCAGAGAGCACTGTGGACTCAAACAATGATGGATCTGGACCAAATTCGATATGAATCCTCAATATGCCCAAATGTTAACACAGGTGGAGTTGGGGGGGGGGGGGGGGATAAATCTTGACATTTTGGAGTTGTAGTTGCTGGGACCTATAGTTCACTTACAATCAAAGAGCATTCTGTATCCCACCAGTTATAGAATTGGGCCAAACTTCCCACACAGAATCCTCATGACCAACAGAAAATACTGTTTTTTCTGATTGTCTTTAGCGACCCTCACGACCCCCCCCCCCCCCCCAGGGGTCTCAACCCTCAGGTTGAGAAAGGCTGTTGTAGGGGATCTGTAGATTTGTTTGTAGGTTGTGTTTATTCATCAGCTTCCCAATGCTGTCAATGGTTCCCTTGATATATGGACTTTCCACAGATATATAAACCCCTCTTGCCTAGTTTCCAACAGACCTCACAACCTCTGAGGATGCCTGCCATAGATGCAGGCGAAACGTCTGGAGAGAATGCTTCTGGAACATGGACATACAGCCCAGGAAAACTCACAGCAACCCAGTGATTCCGGCCATGAAAGCCTTCCACAACACGCTGTCATAATAGTTTCTGAGGAGAAAGGAACAAGGGTGAGAAATCGTGTGAAAAACTCGAGGTGGAGAGGGATGAAAATGAACCACAACACCAATGCAGGGAGAGATGGCTTAGACTTAGAGAGATGGATGGATAGGGTAGATCGCGTTTCAATTTCGTTTGGGCTCTCCCCACCCCCACCCCTCTTTCAACAAAAGGCAAATTGCATTTCTAACTTTATTTCACAACTCATTAGAATGTTGATTGAATTAAATTGCTCTTAAGCACTCCGCTTCTAGACACAAAGGCGAGGGAGGCGCAGAGCGAAGCTATTCGGGGGCTTGGGATTTTATTTCTATTTTTTTCCCCTTGAAGGGACAGCAACAAAAGCACTTTAAGCAAACTCCATAAACGTGGAAGTAGCTTTTCGGTGATTAATTTCTTGTAACGAGGGGAGGGAAAGCATCCTCTCCTCTGTCGCTCTTTCCTCTTCCCACCCTCGCCATACTGAGTCTCCTCAAGTTGGAAGGGGAGCCAAACTCTTCTCTCCCAATGGAAAGTTGTGATGATTTTTGCCACCTTTATAGGAACTGGAATTCGGGGAGAGAAGAATGGGTTGCTACGAGTTTTCCGGGCTGCATGGCCATGTTCCAGAAGCATTATTTCCTGACGTTTCGCCTGCATCTATGGCAGGCATTCTCAGAGGTTGGAAACTAGGCAATTGGGTTTATATATCTGTAGAATTTCCAGAGTGGGAGAAAAAAACTCTTGTCTGTTTGAGGCAGATGTGAATGTTGCAATTGGCCACATTGATTAGCATTGAATAGCCTTTTAGCTTCAAAGCCTGGGGGAATCCTTTGTCGGGAACTGTTAGCTGGCCCTGATTTCTTCATGTCTGGAATCCCCCTGTTTTTTGAGTGTTGTTCTTTATTTACTGTCCTGATTTTAGAGGTTTTTTTTTAATACTGGTAGCTAGATTTTGTTCATTTTCATGGTTTCCTCCTTTCTGTTGAAATTGTCCACATGGTAGTGGATTTCAGTGACTTCTCTGTGTAGTCTGACATGGTAGTTGTTACAGTGGTCCAATATTTTTGTGTTCTCAAAGAACTCTTGTGTGTTTGAGACAGGTATGAATGTTGCAATTGGCCACCTTGATTAGCATTGAATAGCCTTTCAGCTTCAAGGTCTGGCTGCTTACTGCCTAGGGGAACCTTTTGTCGGGAACTGTTAGCTGGCCCTGATTTCTTCATGTCTGGAATCCTTTTTTAGTGTTGTTCTTTACTTACTGTCCTGATTGTAGAGTTTTATTAATATTGGTAGCCAGATTTTGTTCATTTTCATGGTTTCCTCCTTTCTGTTGAAATTGTCCACATGGTTGTGGATTTCAGTGACTTCTCTGTGTAGTCTAACATGGTAGTTGTTACAGTGGTCCAGCATTCTTGTGTTCTCAAAGAACTCTTGTGTGTTTGAGGCAGGTGTGAATGTTGCAATCTGTCACTTTGATTAGCATTGAATAACCTTTCAGCTTCAAGGTCTGGCCGCCAAGGGAAGTACTGTGCTCTGAAATGAATCAATCAGGGCCAGCTAATACCTGCCCCCAGGCAGTAAGCAGCCAGAGCTTGAAGCTGAAAGGCTATTCAATGCTAATCAAGGTAGTAATAGAATCATAGAATTGGAAGAGACCTCGTGGGCCATCCAGTCCAACCCCCTGCCAAGAAGCAGGAAAATTGCATTCAAAGCACCCCCGACAGATGGCCATATGCCCAGTGGTTCTCAACCTGGGGTCCCCAGATGTTTTTGGCCTTCAACTCCCAGAAATCCTAACAGCTGGTAAACTGGCAGGGATTTCTGGGAGTTGTAGGCCAAAAACATCTGAGGACCCCAGGTTGAGAACCACTGACTCTGTTTAAAATCTTCCAAAGAAGGAGCCTCTACCACATTCAATTGCAACATTCACACTTGCCTCAAACAGACAAGAGTTCTGTCTTCTCAACCGCTGAGGATGCCTACCATAAATGAAGGGAAAATGAAGGAGGGAATGCTTCTGGAATTTGGCCATACAGCCCGGAAAACTCACAGCAGCCGAGACAAACAAAGAGCAACACTAAAAATAAATAAATAAATAAACCCCCAAAAAACCCCCAAAAAAACCAAAACAAAACAAAACAAAAAAAAAACAACCAGGAGAATTCCAGACAAGAATAAATCAGGGGCAGCTAATATCTCCCAACAAAGGATCCCTGGGCAGCAATCAGCCAGGCTTTGAAGCTACAAGGCCATTAATTTATAATAAAGATGGCCAATTGCAACAATTACACTTGCCTCAAACAGACAAGAGTTCTTTCTCCCATCCTGGACATTCCAAAGTTACATAAACCCTCAATTGCCTAGTTTCCAATAGATCTCACAACCTCTGAGGATGCCTGCCATAGATGTAGGTGAAACGTCAGGAAAGAATGCTTTTGGAACATGGCCATACAGCCCAGAAAACTCACAGTGATTCGGGGCATGGAAACCTTCGGCAACACAGAGAAGAGTGACTTTTTAACACATAGAAGGGACCTGGCATAGTGCTAACTTCTCCTCCCCCATCCTTCTTCTATCACTTCCTTTTCTGCCCTTCTTCTTCTTCTTCTCCTCTCTAAGGGGGGAGGGGGGAGAAGAAACACACACACCCCCTTTGACACCTCCGTGTTGTTAATCAGATCGATGGGGAAAAGTTTGATTGAAGTTCCTTTGTCATGCAAATGCCAAGGACTTGATGGATGATGGTAGATATCTGACAAACTTCGGGAGGCCTTTGCTCATTGGGCTCCAAAGCCACCACGTGGTCCGGACCCCCTTTCCACCCTACCCCCAACCCCACACACTCTACACCCCCCCCCAAACCTCTTCCAAGAGTCCCTTTCTGAAGGCTCTAGGAAGGCGGGGTGGGGATATGGGGGCTCCTGGAGTCGAGGTCCATAGATGGGAAGGGACTCTCTCTCCTTCTCCCTGGCTCGCTTCCCTTTCCCTCCCCCCTTTAACTTTGACATACTATCCAAAGGTTGTAGGGCAGAAGAAATCCCCGTAAAACAGGGCGACCCTCTTCCATCATTGGCACCGGAACAATACCTAGAATGAACTTCTTCTTAGACTATGCAATTTGTAACCGTGGGACGAGCGCCTACGCGCCCAAGGACTTCCACCCTCACCAGCAGCAGACCCAACAGCAGCAGCAGCAGCCCTTCGACCCAGGAGCCCCTTCTTTCCCATCTGGTCCCGGTGCTTCTCCAGCTTTTGACAGCTACACTTCAGACGGACGCTATGAGGCGGCTGGGGTGGGCCCTGCTGCTGGACCCAGCGCCCAACAGAGCTTCCACCACCATCAGCACCACCAGCATCAACTGCCTCCCAACCCCACTGGCCTTGGTGTCCCCTTCGCCCGGTCCTCCCAGCCTGGGGCAGGCGGTGGGGGCTTCTACGGAGCAGGCTTCCTCAACCAACAGTTCTACCTCGGCCCCCCAGAGACGGAGGGAGCCTACTTCCACCAGCCTTCGGCCTACCCGGTGGCTTTGGCGGCCCCCTCCACGCCTCCCTCTTCTTCTTCGGCCTCTCCTTCTTCTGCTTCGGGCCTGGGGAGCCTACCTGACAGCTTCTGCGCCGATCCCACGGGCCAGTTCCAGCCACCCCACCTCTATGGGGCTGAACAAGGCGGCTATTTCCCTTTCGGCAACCTCTCGCCCCCTTTACCTGAGCACAAAGACCCCAGGGCTGCCTCTTTGACCCAACACGGGGAGGCTGCCAACGCCACCAGCCAAACCTTCGACTGGATGAAGGTGAAAAGGAATCCCCCCAAAACAGGTAACTCCCAGGCAGCACTTTTGGGAAACCTGGGGCCCTTCCACACAGCCCAATATCCCAGAATAACAAGGCAGAAAATCCCACAATATCTGAGTGTGGACTCAGATAACCCAGTTCAAAGCAGATATTGTGGGATTTTCTGCCTTGATATTCTGGGATATAGGGCTGTGTGCAAAGGCCCTGAGTGTGGACTCAAATAATCCAGTTCAAAGCAGTTATTGTGGGATTTTCTGCCTAGCTATTCGGAGATATAGGGCTGTGTGGAAAGGCCCTGAGTTTGGACTCAAATAACCCAGTACAAAGCAGATATTGTGGGATTTTCTGCCTTGATATTCAGGGATATAGGGCTGCGTGGAAAGGCCCTGAGTGTGGACTCAAATAATCCAGTTCAAAGCAGCTATTGTGGGATTTTCTGCCTTGATTTTATGGGATATAGGGCTGTGCGGAAGGGCCCTGAGTGTGGACTCAAATAACCCAGTTCAAAGCAGATCTAGGGCTGTGCGGAAGGGCCCTGAGTTAGGACTCAAATAACCCAGTTCAAAGCAGATAATGTAGGATTTTCTGCCTTGATATTCTAGGATATAGGGCTGTGTGGAAGAGCCCCAAGAGAAGGGGAGAAATGGTGTCAGGAGCGACTCGAGAAACTGTAAGTCTCTTCTGGTGTCAGAAGCATCCAGTTTGACCCCCATCTTGTCCTACCTCAAAGCATCCCAACAGAAGCATCTGCCTTACTGGAGATGTAACTATGACCAAACTTGGGAGAGGGATTATTTTTGGACTACAACTCTAAGGCCCCTTCCACACAACTGAATAAAACCCCACATTTTCTGCTTTGAACTGGGATATATGGCAGTGTGGACTCAGATATCTCAGTTCAAAGCAGATATTGTGGGATTTTCTGCCTTGATATTCTGGGATATAGGGCTGTGTGGAAGGGCCCCAAGAGAAGGGGAGAAATGTAGGGTTCAGGAAGCCACCTCCTTCTACACTGCACCCAGGGGTTTGTGTGTGTGTGTGTCAGGAGCGGGTTGATAACGCTTCTGGTGTGAGAAGCATCCAGGTTGACTCCCACCTTGTTGTACCTCAAAGCATCCCAAGAGAAGCATCTCCCTTCCTGGAGATGTAACTATGACCAAACTTGGGAGAGGGGTTCTTTTCCGACTACAACTCTAAGGCCCCTTCCAAACAGCCATATAACCCAGAATATCAAGGCAGAAAATCCCACAATATCTGCTTTGAAGTGGGTTATCTGAGGCCCCTTCCACACAGCTGAATAAAATTCCACATTATCTGCTTTGAACTGGGATATATGGCAATGTGGACTCAAATAACCCAGTTCTAAGCAGATATTGTGGGTTATTCTGCTTTGATATTCTGGGTTATATGGCTGTGTGGAAGGGCCCTCAGTCCGCACTTCCATATATCCCAGTTCAAAGCAGAAAATGTGGGATTTCATTCAGCTGTGTGGAAGACGCCTAAGAACACCCCTAGCCAGCATGACTGGGGATCTGGAAGATCCTAATTCTCTCTTGGCCACAAATAGTTCTCTCCTTTGCTTAGATGCCTTTCCAAGACCTGCTTTGCCACCAGTTATATCCAGAATAGCAGGTTTTTCCCTTTGTCAGTCTAACTACTCTAGGGAAGAGGTTAGATTGGGAGAAGGGAATGTATAAGGAAGAGGATGGGATGGGGATGATGCTTCCAAAGATTGTAGAAGGAAGAAAGAAGACCAGCATCCTTGCCTGATGCCCTGGTCCAGAAGAAAAGGGTAAAAACTGCAGGAAAGGGAAGTGTTTGTAACTCCAAGCTTGTCCACGGTTTGTCGGGCTTTCCTAGGCAAGGGATACTCAGGTTGGATGTACACTGCCCTATATCCCAGGATCTTATCCCAGATTATCTGCTTTGAACTGGATTATATGAGTCTACACTGCCAAACAATCTGTGATAAGGTCCTAAGATATAGGGCAGTGTAGGTCCAATCTCTAAGCTTGACTCCTTAGCTCTGAAATATAGTCTACAGCACCTAGTATTCATTGGTAGTCTCCTGTCCAAGTACTAACCAGAGCTGATCCTACTTAGCTTCCAAAATCAGAACGGATCTGACCCTTTTAGGGCATTTAAGAGACTGAATTGGTTCATATGGTAAACCAAGACAGAAAATATTGCTCACCCCAGAGAAATAACCATTTAGTCACAGAACAAGGGTGACTTTCCCATCCCACAATTTGGATATTAGAAACTTTAGTTCCATTAAGTTTCATGTATTTGCCATCCAAATATCACAGTATGCCTTTTTTCGTGGGCTCTATGGAGAGCTCTCAACAAAAAAGAGAGCTTCCACATCAATCAAAGGAGGGGACAGGAGTTGGCTTAGACTAAAGGGAAAGTGCGCCTTTCTCCTCACCCCCAACCCCTCTAGGCCCAACACACACATACACACTGGTATTTCGTTCATTCTTTGCGACACCAACCTTTGGGTCTTTGCTCACTACGAAATAAGTTTGTTTTCCTTGAAAATGGTTCTGTTTGAGAAGATGGTCCATTGCCACAGACCACAACAGAGTTATCTCCAGGTTTAGGGAATGAGAACTATCTTACACAAGATCTAGAACAATAAAAGCTATGGACACAAAGGATCTCAGTGCTCAGGAAAGTTCCCTTTAAGACTATGGATCCCAGAATCCCCAGAAGTAGTTGTAGTTTCTGATCCTAAAAGAGCTTTACAGTGAGTCAAGGTACAAGAATAAGCAGAAAGAGAGACACTTCCCACAAGCATACCTCAATTATTCACTCCTGTAGGCTTCATCAGTTCAAAATGGGAAAGTCCTGATTTAAGGAAAGCCAATTTCAGCACTGAATTTTGTTGGGTACCTTGAGCCCAAACACAATTCTCTATATGGAGAAGGGGAAAACGAGAGCCCTCCACACAGCCATATAACTCAGAATATAAAGGCAGAAAATCCCACAAGATCTGCTTTGAAGGGGATTATCTGAGTCCACACTGCCATATATTCCAATTCAAAGTAGATAATGTGGGATTTTATTCAGTTGTGTGGAAGGGGCCTGAGTTCCATCGTTGTGCAAATGGCTTCGGGATATCTGAAGGCTTCTTTGTGCAAGAACAAAACAAACAAACAAAAACACAAACAATACAACTATAGAGGGTTCCTTTGCACTGTAGAATGAAAGCAGTGTGACACCACTTTAACTGCCATGGCTCAGTGCTATGAAATCCTGGGAGTTGTAGTTTTATTCGTTTAGCCCAACTTTCTAGCTCTGGTCCATTGCTCATCCAAACCAGACTGGAATCAGAAATAACACTTCTGCAAACTGCTTTGATTGGATGAATCTCCTCTAATAGGGATCAATGGGGGTCTAGATTTGAGGTTCTGGCTTTATTTTAACTCCACATAAAGCCAAGGAGGCTCATCCCCAGGATTTACAATGAGATTTAGGGATGGGGTGGTTATGCTGAATTAAGACATTTGGGGTGACTTTAAGGGCAAGCTGAGGACCCATTTGTAATGCCTCCAACCTGGTGCAGAGTTTAATTCCTTCATCACTAAGCAATCCTAGAGTCAAACGCAGCAACGAATAGTCATGTTTCCAGACCTCAAGGTGTACTTTTCTATAATATTACAGAATATTATAATATTACTATTAATGTTAATATTAACAGTATGTAATATTACTACTAATAATATGTAATATTATTATTATTAATATGTAATATTAATAATAATATGTAATATTACTATTGCTTCTATAGGGAGTAGAGGTCTCCTTTATCAGGATATTTGCCAGCTTGGACTGAGGTCCTTTCCATACTGCCCTATATCACAGGATCTGATCCCAGGTTATCTGTTTATCCTAGGGCCCTTCCACACAGCCATATAACTCAGAATATCAAGGTAGAAAAATCCCACAATGGGTTGTTGTGAGTTTTCCGGGCTGTATGGCCATGTTCCAGAAGCATTCCCTCCTGACGTTTCACCTGCATCTATGGCAGGCAACCTCAAAGGTTGTGAGGTCCTCTATCGGATCCAGGAAAAAGGTCAGGAGAGAATGCTTCTGGAACATGGCCATATAGCCCAGAAAACTCGCCACAATCCAGTGATCCCTGCCATGAAAGCCTTCCACAATACATTAAATCCCAGAATATCTGCTTTGAACTGGGTTATCTGAGTCCACTCTGCCATATATCTCAGTTCAAAGCAGATAATGTGGGGTTTTATCAAACGGGGAAGGTGTCCCAGTTTACCTGGCAGTGGAGACTCATATATAAGCAGATAATCTGGGATCAGATCCTGGGATATAGGGCAATGTAGAAGGGGCCTCAATCCCTGGAAGCTAGACCCAGATTTCGTTTCCCCACCTTGTGAAGTTATCGGTTTATTTAGCAATCAATCAAAGGGAAGGATTATACAACAAAACAATTACATTTGTGATGCAACATGGGGCGAGGTGTTTGGTTGGTTAATATTAACCTTAGTCTGATTGTTTGCTTCAGTTAGGGAAAATCAACTATATAAATACTGGGCTGCTGAGAGTTTTCCGGGCTGCTCCAGAAGCATTCTCTCCTGACATTTCACCCACATCTATGGCAGGCATTCTCAGAGGTGGTGAGGTCTGTCGGAAACTAGAAAACTGTGCAATGTCCAGGGTGAGAGAAAGAACTCTTGTCTGCTTGAGGCAAGTGTGAATGGTGCAATTGGCCACCTTGATTAGCACTGATGAGCATATATAAATATTGATTTATCCATATATATTTTTCTTATATTTTTAATTTTTAATATTTTAATACTTTATATTATATATATTATATTATATATTTATATATTTCATTTTTAAAATATTTTAAATATTTTTATATTGATTATTTTATATTATTTTTATATAAATATTTTTTGCAATGAGTTCTTTTTCGTTTGGCTGCCTCATCACACTCGAGAATGACTTTAAATCCGATTTCTACCTCTTGCAAAATTCAGGGGCTTGTTGTTTAGTGAGGCTGTTAAAGGCACCTCCCTAAACTACAAATCCTAGAATTCTGCAGGAGGCAGAAACCGGATTTACAGTGGGTTCATTCTCTAATGTGATGAAGTCCCGAGCTTTAGCCCGTTGTAAATCGTCTTTATGAGCTGATGGGGATTTTAAAAAAGGCGGAGGGTAGAGAGAGGAGAGGAAGGCGGTCAAATAGTTTCTCAGCTTGCATCATATTGCAGAATTAATGCTGTTTGATGCCACTTTAACTTCCCTAGCGCAATGCTACGGATGTCTGGGAGTTGTAGTTGGACGAGGCACCACAATTCAGTGATTTCATGGCAGTTAAAGTGATGTGAAAGCGCATTTATTGGACTGAATCTATGTGTATCTCTGTAGAGGGAGTTCCTTCCCGGTTTGGGGTTTCAGAGAGCTTCCAGATCGTAGTGTAGGTTGGGGTGAAGTTGGGGCAGGACCAGAAACGTGAGGTCGGCTATTCTAACGTTGTTTCCGCCCCGCTCCTCTCTCTCGTTGCCCAGCGAAAGCCTCCGACTACGGCCTGTGCGTGGCTCCGGGCAGCGCCCTCCGGACCAACTTCACCACCAAGCAACTGACGGAGCTGGAGAAGGAGTTCCACTTCAGCAAGTACCTTACGCGGGCCCGGCGGGTGGAGATCGCCGCGACGCTGGAGCTCAACGAGACCCAAGTGAAGATCTGGTTCCAGAACCGGAGGATGAAGCAGAAGAAGCGGGAGAAGGAGGGCCTGCTGGCCGGAGCCCCCCTCGCCAGCGCCAGCGCCGCCTCGGCCAAGGAGAGCGCCTCCGACGAGTCCAGCGGATCCTCCACCCCCGACGCCTCGCCCGGCTCCGGCTCTTCTTGAAGGGCAAACACCCACCAGACTGGGTCCTTCTCCCCCACCCTGAGAAATGCCCCCCCCCCCTTCTAACATCCACCAGAAAAGCACCAGCTCTTTGTCGAAAGCTTTCACAGCCTGGAATCACTGGGGTGTTGTGTGGTTGCCGGGCTCCATGACCTCTGTAGATGCCAGCCACAGATGCAGGCGAAATATCAGGAGAAAATGCTGCTAGAACAGGGCCATACAGCCCGGAAACCACACAACGCCCCATCAGCTGTATTGTAGAAGGCTTTCATGGCTGGAATAACTCTCCTGACGTTTCGCCTGCATCTACTCCTAGGAAGGGAAATTTTCTCCTGACAGACTTATCATGGGGAGGTGTCTCAATGGAAGCTTTCTCACTAATCCTTGTTTCCACAACAAGTCAAATATTGCAAAATCAAATTCTCCCAGGGACAGAAAGTGAGGCAAAATCTTCTGAATTTGCACAGGCAGCAGAACAAATGCCACAGGGATGTTAACTCATCCCTGTGCTATCCAAAGCTATACTAGCTATGTTAGCTGTGGATAGCACAGGGGTGGGTTAACACCCCTGTGGTGTTTGTTTTACTGTCTGTGCCCCTATTCAGAAGATTTCACCTCACTTTCTGTCCCTGGGAGAATTCGATTATATATATATTTGGCTGGAGGTAGATTTAAGAACAAATCTACAGAATCTATCTTGTTCGTAACTTGGGGACTGCTTGTCCATACCTGTTACTTCCATAACACTCTGCTCTGTGGCCAAGAGACACATGGGATGGGAGCAAATATGAGAGAGGCACCTATATTCATCCCCACCCAGGAGTGCAATGAGAATGTTTGGCTCTCAGGATACTTCAGTTTTCTTGCTGTCCTGCATCTTCAAGCCAAGATCCAACATGCAGACCACTGCACCACCTTGGCTCTGAGTTTCTTCCACTCCATGGTGGTTCACAGAGGCATCTGCCCCCATTGGTGGGGCACCACCACATATTCTCATCTCTTTCATACTCCAGAATTACAGCACTTTGTAATTTTGTGAGGTGCCTCATCCTTTTGGTAGAGAGTTCTAAATATCTCACAAAACTAGCCAGGCTTGCTTAGGATAGAACCAGGGCAACCGAAGCGGCATCAAAATTCTATAATTGTACAATGTGAAAAAGATCTATGACCTAAAGACTTTGACAATAGGGGAATGACCACTCAAGAAGGTCCTCCATCAACTTCTTTCCGGTGCCCACTTCTTTTGTAACTGGGGTAGGAGTCAAGGAGCTGTCCAGATATTGTTGGAGTACGCATCCAGTAGCCTTGGCCAGAACAATTTATGCTAGGGAGTGCTGGGAGATGCAGATCAATAATATGGGACAAGGGGAGTATATGATTCCCACTTCTGTGTTAGAATTTTCTAGTTAATCCCAGTGCCTGCCTCATACAGTGCCCATGCTAGCAATAGTAATTGATCTCAGGGACTATTTTGCTTTGCCTATTTCCCTCCCCCCAAATTAGGAGATGCACTTTCAACAATAGAAAACAGAGGCAGGAAGGGTTCAGTGTTTTCTTGTTCTGAACATGTAAGATATTATGTGTGAATTTTTGAAACAGAGATTTTTTTTGTTTTGTTTTGGATTTTTTTTGCTTCTAATGATTTCTCAGCAGTGTTTTAAATAGCTGATTGTAAAAAAGTGTTGAAATGTATAGTTTGGATTGACAGACATTCCTTAGTTATATTAACACCAGAGGCCTTGGAGAATAATTTTCTCCCATCTTCAGTTTTCTATTAGAAGAGAACAGTGCCTCCACCTGCTAACTACTGCTAGCCTGAAATAGTTTTGTTCCATGTTGCTTCTTTCACAGACCTGGAATTTTAACCAAATTTGTTCTCCAATTTTGTAAAGGATTTTTAGAATCCAGCTTCCAGCTAACTTCAAATAGCCAGTCAGTTTAAGTCTAGCAGTGACATTAAGTCTAGCAGTGTCCGATTCAGGGGGTTGGTGCTCATCTCCATTTCTAAACTGAAGAGCCGGCATTGTCCATAGATACCTCCAAGGTCTTGTGGCCAGCAGGACTGCATGGAGCGTGGTTACCTTCCCCCCGGAGCAGTACCTATTGATCTACTCACATTTGCATGTTTTCAAACTGCTATTGGCAGAAGCTGGGGCTAAGAGCGGGAGCTCATTCCACTCCCCAGATTTGAACTGCCCATCTTTCGGTCAGCAAGTTCAGTAGCTCAGGGGCTTAACCCTCAACCTGTCCTTTCTCAGCAAGAAACACTCCAACTAGTCGAAGATCTGCTTTACACTTGGAGATGCTGAATCCATAGCTTGGAAATTGGAATGTGTTTAAAATCCATTGGAGAAAATGAAATACGATACACCCTGGATTATTCTACATGGGCTAAGGTACTCTGGGTAACAGGACTCCTGTAAATGAATAATTCTAGCAGCCATAGTCCAGCAAAGCCACTTTTTCAAGTTTTACTTCTAAATCGGTGTCAGTTTGCTTTTGAAAACGCAATGAACTGGATTGATCATACATTTGGGCTTCTCACACTAGAGAATGAATCCACTTTAAATTCAGTTGCTGCCTCCTGCAGATTTCTGGGGTTTGTAGTTTAGGGATGAGCCTTTAACAGCCTCACTAAACTACAAATCCCAGAATTCTGCAAGAGACGGAAACCAGATTTAAAGTGGATGCATTCTCTAGTGTGATGAAGTAGTTGGGAGTTGACTAACTGAAATTCATGAGATTTATGCATTGAAAAGATGACATTTGAATGTGTTCATGGCTGTGTTATCATATAGAATGAATTGCTCAGCATACAGCTAGCTGTGCCAGACTATACTTACAATCCCCCCTTTTTGTATTTATTATTCCTTCCCCACAGATCAACCCCTTCTCCCCGCAAAAGTGGGGCAACCTGGCATAGACTGTGCAGACTTTCCCTCAAATATTAGCCATGAACAGAACTTTAACAAGTGAAAACTTTGTTGAGTTTGTTATTATTGCTAACTATTATAGTTATTTAGATTTTAAGAAAAATATGCTAGTATTTTAAGCTGGAGAAATTTTCTTTTCCTCCTGCTTTATATTTTCAACCAAAACTACCTCAACCTAAATAAAGTTTACTATTCCCTTCCAAGTTTCTGGAACTCATGACTTAGCCTCTTTTGTTTTTCTTCTCTTTTCTCCCCATTTTTCTCTACAATGCTAACTGTGTGTGGAAAGGTACTTTTAAGGATAAGAGGAAAGTCTCATATATGATCTCTCTCTCCCCAAGTAGATCTCTCCCCCCAAGTATGAGATCTCTCTCCCCAAGTAGACTACACTGGTTTGTCTTTCCCAGTGTAGTCTACTTGGGGAGAGAGATGTGGACTATCCAGATTTATTTATATCGTATCAGAAGTGAACTAAGGGTACAGTTGTAATGTATTTGAAAAACACAAGGTTTTAAACAACTTGGCATTGTACTAAATGTCATTTGACCAGTAGCTGGACACTTGGAATGCCGCTGGTGTTGCTATGTGGCAGGGCTCAGACTGCATTGTAATACTGTTTGTTCCTCTCCACAGTCACATGTTGTGGACTCCACTTTGTGACCCCATGTCTTAAGGTTGGCTTTGCATCCTGTGGTGCCAGAGTGCAGTCTGTTCAGTGCCTTCCAAATCACCCAGTCTTCTGTGTGCCGAGGAGGGAGTCTCTCATTCAGCATCAGCCATGGCTTGAGGTTCTGGGTTTTCGCCTGCCACTTTTGGACTCTCGCTTGCTGAGGTGTTGCTATTGGATTACAGTTCCTATCATCCTTGGTCAGTGGACTAATGGAGATTGAGCTCTAGTGACACATGGAGTTGCTCAGCCCAGCAATTTCCAGATAGCCTCTTAATGGAAAATATATTGTTTGCACCTGGAACCTGCTACCGTTCGCTTCATGAGCTGCATCTCCTTCTCATAACTGTTTCTCATAACTACCAAGGCCCAGACTTAATTCCCTAGTGAGACACTGACATATTCAGTGGTGTCATGAGGGGAAATGGTTAGGAATTGAATCATTCCTATTTTGCTAGTGTCCTACTGTGATTTTTTCTCTCCTAATGCCACAATCAGAAATATGTATTACTCTGGATATTGTTGGATTGGAACCCCCAGCATTCTTTACCAGCGCTGCTGAGAGCTGACGTTCATCAAGATCTGGAGGGCCCTGGAATTTCTCATCCCTGCCTGAGGACTAGCAACCTCAGCTGGTGCAGTTCAGAAAACACTCCTCTAGTGACTCTGTGGATTATATGATCTGGTTCTTCATACTTTCACAACTATTATTCTCTCTTTTTTTGCCCCACATCCTTTCTTTTCAGCAACTCATCTCCCAGGATGTCTCTATTATTAATTTTGGAAATTGGAAACAATATATTTCTGGTACTACATACAAGTCCCAGGATCACCAAACAATACAATCAATGGCCATACTGGCTTGTTATTCTACAGATAAGGGCT
The DNA here is from genome assembly GCF_037176765.1 of Anolis sagrei. Classification (NCBI taxonomy): domain Eukaryota; kingdom Metazoa; phylum Chordata; class Lepidosauria; order Squamata; family Anolidae; genus Anolis; species Anolis sagrei. The sequence goes on from NC_090026.1 coordinate 33,324,725, forward strand.
GGCTGCCACTTTGGTCCTGGGGGATATCCCATCAAGAGAGGGCTTGGTTTGGAAAGTGTCTTCTGATGCACACCAACAGAGCCAGGTGGCAAGAGAAGGTCAATCCTATGTCAGCTTGTTCAGATAACAAAAACTCTTCTGGGCTCCATCTGAAATTCAAAGGGAGTTTCTGGAAGAGCTTTTGAAGCAAATGCTTCCTGGTCATTCTGCATCTCTAAAGCTTTTGGTTCCTTATACAGCAGGATTCAAGCAGCTCCTTTCTTATTCCCTTTGATGTTTTTGAGTTGATCCCAGGGTCAGAGTGGCTCCTGTAGGGCTGAACTATTGGGCTCTACAAGTCAGGTCCTCACCCTGAAAGCAGTTGTTTCTTCTTCTTTTTGTTTTGGGTGTTAAAAACCCACAGAATCCTGTTGCCAGCCTGTTCAGTAGCTGGGGCATTCTGGGAGATGTAGTCTAACAGCAACTTTTTTTCTAGTTGTACTAATCACTATTTCAAGAACAGAAGCTGATTAATGTATTGTCAAAGGCTTTCATGGCTGGAATCACTGGGTTGTTGTAGGTTTTTTCAGCTGCATGGCCATGTTCTAGAAGCATTCTCTCCTGATGTTTTGCCTGCATCTATGATAGGCATCCTCAGAGGTTGCGAGGTCACAACCTCTGAGGATTCCTGCCATTGATGCAGGTGAAACGCCAGGAGAGAATGCTTCTAGAACATCGCCATACAGCCCGAAAAACCTACAACAACTCAGAAGCTGATTAGATCAACAACAAATACATATGTGAAACAATTTGAACACAGTCACACCCAGTTCTAGTCTAGAACAGTATTTGCTACACCAAAATGGCTTCCACCTTCTTCCATTCCTCAAATGCAGCTAGATATGGTGCCCACAATGTGCAAAAAGAAGGTATTTAGGCAATTTTTATTTATTTATTTATTTATTTATTTATTTACAGCATTTTTACCCCGCCCTTCTCAACCCCTGAGGGGGGACTCAGAGCGGATTTTTACTAAGGTGGGAAGGACTGCCCTAAAACATGAAGAAGGAATATATTCAATGTTGACAAGCGAAACCTGACAACCACAGTGAGGAGAGGACTAGAAAGAAAGGACACAGTTTTCTCTTCTGCAGGTGAAACATACTGGGCTCTCTAAATCATTCCTCTTTAAGCCATCCCTCAAAATAGTTGACTATTCAGATTGTCCTCCTCTGGACACTTTCCATTTTGTCAATATCTTCCTTAAATTCTGGTGTCCACAACTAGCCACAGTATTCTAGGTTGAGTCTGACCAAAGCAGAGCAGAGTGACAGTACTACTTCCCTCCATCCAGGCACAACAATTCTGACTACTGCACCACACTATTGACTCATATTTAACTTATGGTACATTAAGGACCATACAGGTACTATTCTCTAGAAGGTGCCACCCATCCCATATTTCTGCATTTCTTTTCCCCTGTCTAAATAGAGATAGATGTTAAATAGCATAGGCAGGGTTGTATACTCTCACCCGACCTATTCAACTTGTATGCAGAACATATCATGCGACTTGCAGGGCTTGACAACTCCAAGGCTGGAGTTAAAATTGCTGGAAGAAACAGTAACAACATTAGATATGCAGATGGCTGAAAGTAAGGAGGAGCTGAGGAACCTTATACCCAAGGTGAAAGAAGAAAGTGCAAAAGATGGGTTGCAGTTAAACATGAAAAAACCAAGATTATGGCAACCAGACTGACTGATAACTGGCAAATAGAGGGAGAAAATGTGGACACTGTCTTTCTAGGAGGAAAGATGACTGCAGACGCAGACTGCAGCCAGGAAATAAGAAGACCTTTACTTCTTGAGAGGAGAGCAATGACCAATCTTGATAAAACAGTGAAGAGTAGAGACATCACACTGGCAACGAAAATCTGCATAGTTAAAACAATGGTATTCCCTGTAGTAACCTATGGCTGAGCAAAGGAAGATAGATGCTTTTGAATTGTAGTGCTGGAGGAAAATTCTGAGAGTGTCTTGGACTGTGAGAAGATCAAACCAGTCCATACTCCAGGAAATAAAGCCCGACTGCTCACTGGAGGGAAGGATATTAGAGGCAAAGATTACTTTGGCCACATAACAAGAAGACAGAAAGCTTGGAGAAGATAATGATGCTGGGGGAAAAGGAAGGAAAAGGAAAAAGGGCCGACCAAGGGCAAGATGGATGGATGTTGTCTTTGAAGTGACTGACTTGACCTTGAAGGAGCTGGGGGTGACCATGGCTGATAGGGAGCTCTGGTGTGGGCTGGTCCATGAGGTCATAAAGAGTCAGAAATGAGTGAATGAACAAAGATTAGGAAAATGTTAACAATTTTGGCAGAGCCATGGTTATCTCTTTCAATACTGAAGAAAAATAATTAAGGATGGAAAAGGAGTCTTGGAGCACCTCTAAGACCTCCATATCTATCCAACTTTCCCCATATATATCCTCCTTCTTCTTATTATACCTTCACTTTCATCCATAGCTGAAGACTTTCTGTATATATTTCAGATTTCAATATTAATGTCAAGAATACGTAATATAATTTTACATAGGATTTGTGCTACATTAGAACAGTAAAGTCCTCTTCTCTCATTTGTTTCTTTCCTTACATTTACTCCATAACCTCTCACTATTTTCTCCCTTTCTTCCTAGGAAGAAAAAAATGAACATGTATGTTTAGATTCGGAGCCCCCGGTGGCACAGTGGGTTAAAGCGCTGAGCTGCTGAACTTGCTGACTGAAAGGTCGCAAGTTCCAATCCGGGGAGTGGTGTGAGCTCCCGCAGCTTCTGCCCCAGCTTCTGCCAACCTAGCAGTTCGAAAACACGTAAATATGAGTAGATCAATAGGTGCCGTTCCGGCGAAAGGTAACAGTGCTCCATGAAGTCATGCTGGCCACATGACCTTGGAGATGTCTATGGACAACACTGCCTTTTCGGCTTAGAAATGGAGATGACCACCAACCCCCAGAATCGAACACGACTGGACTTAATGTCAGGGGAAAACTTTTACCTTTATGTTTAGGTTCAAAGATATACCCATGTCATTCTGGAATATCAGTATACAAAGGGATCTTGGAGAACCTTTGAAACTGAGAGAACAAAGTTAGCAGCATGAAGTTGACTTAGTCTATAAAAGCTTATGCTGTGATCTCTGTTCTCTTAGTTTCTTCCTCTTAAATTACATTTAACTTTCATGCCAGATAAAAAAATGTCTATGAGCTTTGAAAGCTTTCATAAGCGATTTTGTCCCTTTTGGTTGAGTTAACAAAGCTATAGCTGCAATAAGTTTTTTGGATCTTGTTATGCTTTGTTGCATAGCCAAGATGGCCACCTCTGGGAATATGTTTTATGTATCTCTATAGTAATATCTGTCTGGCTGATCTATTCATTAGCTCTTTGTAGTAAGCGACTGCTGTATATCTATGTCAAATATACCCGGCATGGATCTTCAGGCAAGTTATCAAAATCACAGGCTCTATCAGAATCTTTGAAAGCAGCTGGGATTCCTTCCTTATCACAAACAAAAGAGGAATTCCCAACTTTTTGTAGTGTGCTTGTGATTGAGTGGGTGAGTGTTTTGAAGAAGGGCTTTGAAATAATTTACCAGACTGGTTCTGCTCATCCTCTGTCCCAAAGTGAAATTATGCAGAAGGTATACAGAACTAAATGATACTCTAAAAGTACCAGATTCTGCCTGATCTAAACAGGATCAGCTGTGGCTATTATTTCGATGGGAGACTGCCATTGAATATTAAATGCTGTATACTATTTTTCTAGAAATTAACTAGAAAGACCATCTCTATATACTTGCCTAAAGCACACACTATGAAATTCAGTGCCTGTAAGTCAACAGGTAACATGAAGGCACATACACACACATGCAGATCTGAATCCCATCCCACCCCCCTCAACAATCTTCTGCCTTTGATCAAAAGTAGCAAATTGGTGACAAGGAAATGAGGAGGAGTCTAGGAGTCCCTTTGGTACCTTGGCAAAAATGTCCATGCCATCTGTTCTTAGCCCTGCTTGTGAACCTCCCTCCTTTGCACCTTAAAGCATTTGTCCTCACAATGTGAGTTCTTTTGATCTTCAAAAATCACTTTCTATGTAATGAAAGGAAAGAGAAGGCTTTAAAGTTCCTTGAATCTTTACCTATGAACTGACTCATCATTTTGCAGTTTAGCTTTTTTTTATCCTATCCTTCTGAATAATAGGCTCAGGCTATGATGCAATGGGAAATTGTGTTGTTATTTTCTTTTTTTCCATGCAAATGTGTTTTCCCCTGGTGGAACCCTTCAGAGTTTTAACTTAAGCCACTGTGAAAGGCACTGCAGAATAATTCAACCAGAGAAGTCAGCCATAGCAGAGCACCTGATGAACCAACCTGGGCACAGCATATTCTTTGAGAACGTAGAAATGCTGGACCACTCTAACAACCACCATATCAGACTACACAGAGAAGCTATTGAAATCCACAAGCATGTGTACAATTTCAATAGAAAGGAGGAAACCACAAAAATGAACAAAATCTGACTACCAGTATTAAAAAAACTCTAAAATCAGGATAGTAAATAAAGAACAACACTAAAAAAAAACCAGGGGAATTCCAGACAAGATTCAATCAGGGCCAGCTAACACCTTCCAATAAAGGATTCCCCTCACAACCTCTGAGAATACCTGCCATAGACATGGGTGAAATGTCAGGAGAGAATGCTTCTATATCATGGCCATACAGCCCAGAAAACACAATAACCCACCATTGAGCTGTCTAACAGTAGATATAAAGAAGGAACCAAAATATATACTTCCCTCCAGGCATGTACAAAGTAATTCATTTTCTTTACTACTGAAATATCTTCAACCCAAATTTTGTCTCTTTGATAGAGTCATCTACATGCCATCTCAATGGTAGGACATTTAAGAGAGGTCTACTTCATGTCTATACCAGCAGTGGTAGTTGATGGCTTTAAAATTAGCATGGCACTGAATACACTCTATATTTCAGTGTCAACTTTGAAAAGAGTTATCTAAGGTGTTTTAGAAGCTGAGCCCATACAATTAAACTCATAGAGTTGGAAGGGTCCATTGGGTCTCCTCTCTGCTCAATATAGAATTTCCAGATAAAGCATCCACATCCTCTTTTGGGAGACATTCACCATTTCTGTATCTTGGATGAATAACATGGTAAAATGTCCTAGGAGCCAAATCCTATAAGGCAGCAGTTTCTCAACCTGTGGGTCCCCAAATGTTTTGGCCTTCAACTGCCAGAAATCCTAACAGCTGGTAAACTGGCTGGGATTTATGGGAGTTGTAGGCTAAAACACCTGGGGACCCACAGGTTGAAAACCACTGCTATAAGGAATGATTGAGGGTGCTTTCAGATAGGACTAAATTACAGGTTTTAAATAGGAGCAAAAAAAAAAATCCCAGGATTTCAGAAGAGGTCCACATACAGACCTGTTGGTTCTGGGATTTCTGCCTCCATTGCTCAGAATTGATGCTTTGTTGTGAGATTTAGAGGCTTCTAGGATTTCCACCGGAAAACTTTGGTGTTGCGGATATGTGGATATGTAGAGAATCACTGCAGCGAATCACTGCAATAGTTCCGTTCTTTGTCCTGGCCAGAAGAAATGTGCCCTCCACACGTATCATGAAGTTTCTGGCACATAAAAAAGGTTTTTGCCTTCTACTCAAGAGTCACCTTTTTTTAGGAACCAACCGATCAGGAACGAACATCTAAACATTGGAACAAACCCAGATAAAAAATCCCATGATTTCTGACTGCAGGGGCATATAGACATGCAAAGATCCACATATTTGGCTCAAAACCATGATATTCATGCACCTGGAAATCTCGTGGTTTTTGCCTTTTGTAGCTTCCATGTTTACAAGGAATGGTATCTGGCCACCCTCCTGTTTGCTGCCGAAGCTCCTGGAATAAAGATACTGTCTGGCCCTGAGTGAGCTAGGTATGTTTAATCTATAGAAAAATCATAGAATTGAGTTGGATATGACCTTCTGCCTTATTATGACAGCCACCTTCAAATATCTGAAGAGTTGTCACATGGAAGATGGGACAAGCTTTCCATCTACTGCTCCAGATGATATAGGTTGTCCAGGTGTCCCAGGAACCTGTATAAAGACATAGTTAGAAGCTAAGCAGCTGGGATCTGCTGTTTAGGGAAGGAGAAATTGCCTTCATGCATCCCCAGATTGCATACCTCAGGATCCCATAGAATGATGCTGAAACTATAACATATGAAAAGTCCCCTGCTGGCATCTCTTTCACCTCCACTCTCAGTTTAATCCCCAGATTTTGAAAACATCATTTTTGGACTATAATTGCCTGAAAGCAATGTTGATAGTGTGGACTCTGGGGATCAAAATGTAACTTCACTCCCTCCAACTCTTGACATTCTAAACTTAGCAGGAAAGTGTCAGTAGCCGGCATGCTGTTTGTGACACACACATGTACAAGTCATGTTATGCATACAGACTGAACTATTCAGAGTAGATGGACATAGGTTTTTTTCGGGCTGTATGGCCATGGTCTAGAGGCATTCTCTCCTGACATTTCACCTGCATCTATGGCAAGCATCCTCAGAGGTAGTGAGGATGCTTGCCATAGATGCAGGCAAAACGTCAGGAGAGAATGCCTCTAGACCATGGCCATACAGCCCGAAAAAGCCTACAACAACCTAGTGATTCCGGCCATGAAAGCCTTCAACAATAGATGGACAAATTCTGCTGCCTGTGGAAGAGGCATAGCTGCACATATAGTAATGTGCATTGCCATTGCACATCATGCACTGTGGTTATACATTCTGCATTGCACCATGGCACCCAGTCAATGAAATGTGTGGTAAAAGTGGATTGTTTAATTCTTTGTTGTTGTTCATTCATTCAGTCATTTCCAACTCTTCATGACCTTGTGGACCAGCCCACGCCAGAGCTCCCTGTCGGCCATCACCACCCCCAGCTCCTTCAAGGTCAATCCAGTCACTTCAAGGATGTTATCCATCCATCTTGCCCTTGGTTGGCCCCTCTTCCTTTTTCCTTCCATTTCCCCCAGCATAATTGTCTTCTCTAAGCTTTCCTGTCTTCTCATGATGTGTTTAATTCTGCCATATCGTATTTACACATACAGATATTTATGTTGCACTGCTGGGTTGCAGCTAGTATGAATATGCTCAATGACACCCCTTTACAGACCTTGGGAAAGCCCTTCCACCGAATCCTCCAGAAAGTACAGCATATGGTGGCTGGGGTTTTTAAAACAGCAACTTTTCCAAACTCTGCTCTCTTGTTTGGTGTAACTATGGATGTTACCGAATTGGCCCCTGTCCTTTCCTGATATAAAGATTGCGGAAGGGGGTGGGGTGGGGGACGGGACGGGACAACAACTCCCATGTAGATTTGAACTGCAGCTCTGTTCATTTTAGAATGAATAGGAGGCCCCTTTGCAGCTTACCTGTTCCTTCCTCAGTTTGCATACTGGTCTGACAGTTCCATTTCCAAGCTCTACCTCTCATGTGGGCTTGTTCAATATTTACTCAGGTTGATAGGTTTGCCTAGAGCTTCACTCTTCTGTCTGCTTTGCCCTGCTAGCTCCTCTTCCCCTTGAGCTTCGGTTCACAGAAAGTTCAGCTCTAAATGAATTCACCGAAGGACAGGCTCAGGCTGTCCAGAGGACCAAAGATGGGGTCATGCGTAGGTCTTCCCACACAACCGGTGCTTTCCAAGGCCCACCACTCCATCAGCACTCCAGGCAAGAAGTCTGCTTTGAAAAATTATTTTGGGTTACAGGGGTGGGGTGAGGGAACAAGCCGCAAGCTGGTAACAAGAGAATGCCAAGCATATTCTGGGGTAGGCTTTCAACAAACGGATCAGAGGTCAAGCCTTCAGGGAAGGTGAGAAAAGTTCACCAGTGTCCTGAGGTTCATATGATTCCGGAAATGTGTAATTGTCCACAAATTGGTAGTTGTACTGAGAGATGTGTCTATATATTTAAGTATATGCATATTTGTGCTATACCATTCTGCAGCATAGCATGCCAGCTATTAAGCTATAGTACGGGCTGGTCTGAGACGTTTTGCTTCCTAAGATAAAGCAACAAATCTTGCTCCCATCCATTCAAGTCAAAGCACATTGGTCTCAAACTGAGCCAAATTATTTTGATACAAGAGGTAGAGCATTTCTCAAATATCCCTCTCCATCTCTAGTAATGACAATACAATAATAATACATTAAATAGGTCATAATTTGCTGCACTTTCGTGTCATTCAAAATGTGAAGTCTGAAGTAGCTGTTTGGTAGCCAATCTCAAGACAGGGACAACCTAAACCAGAATAGAATGTGGTATATTGGTTAGAGTTTTGATGGGTGCCTTTATGTGGATTTTGGATGAAATAAAAACTGAATAGTGGATGCCTTATTAATTCTACGCTCACGAGATTTGCACTGTTATGGTAGTATACAGTGCAGGATGATAATTTGGCAGGATAACTAGTATAGCTGGTTCATGGAGGGAATGCAAAGCAGCAGCAGGACACACACACATCATGTGATAACAACCAGCAACAAACAAGATCCCGCCTCCTTTGCAGGTGCGATTGGTGGGGAAAAGAGACATGGCATTCTCAGTGGTGGCCCCTTGGCTATGTAATTCCCTCCTGAGTGAAATTAGATCAGTCCCCTCCCTCCTGACCTTTAGGAAAAGGCTAAAGATGTGGATTTGCGAACAATATCAGTGCAATAAAAAAATTATGGAATAGCGCAGTGACAGATTGGAATGGCTGTAGACTATGATATTGGATTGCATGATTTTAAATAAGTGGTTTTAAGGTTGTATATGTTTTTAATTATTGTTTTAATGTATATGTTGTTATTATGTGTGTTTTTGGCATCGAATTGCTGCCTATATATGTAAACCGCCTTAAGTCCCCTACATGGTTGAGAAAGGTGGGGTATAAATATGGTAAATAAATTATTATTATTATTATTATTATTATTATTGTTATTGTTATTCTGCTGCAGTCCCATTTTGCCAGCCTTGCATAATAATTGGAGAGAGAGGCATGCGTGTTTACTAGAGGAATGATTGAGATTAATCATTCCTCAAGCAAACACATATCCCTCATTCTCTGACTTTTTATTTGGTGTGTATGTGGGGTGTGAAAAATGTACCACGTAGCTGGTAAACTTAAGACCTTCACAAAATTTGCCATCAATTTTCTCTGAGGCTGAGAGAGTGTGCCTTGTGCAAGACCAGCCAGTAGATTTACATTGCTATCGAGGATTCAAAGCCTGGTCTCTGAGAATCTTAGTCCAACACTCAACAAGCCACTACTCCACAGTGCTTTTCAATTGAACAGCATCCTAATACAAATCCTTGCTAATTCACAGCTGCATTTCCAAATCCCTTCTGATCTTGAGGAACTGGTGTTACTTGAGACTTTTGTTTTGAGATTTCTGAAACGGAACTGAAAGCTTCCTGAACTACAAAATAGCCAAGCAGAGTATTGTAATATTACTTTCTTTTGGATAATGGCTTTAGGAATCATTATGCTAATATGATCACAATCCATGCTTGTAGATTTTGGAATCTGTAAGTAGATCTGCACCCAAAAAGCCAAGCCAAGGTCACGTTTTCAACTTTTACCCTAGGGAAACAAGTAGTACATTTAGAGGTGTGCATATTTCACCAAACCCCGGATACATTTTTCCCTTTTGTAAAAATTTAGTGACATAGAGGAAGAAGTGTCCAAGCTAAAGATTGATGTATCCAGGGAAGAATGAACAAAGTTTGTAAAATTACTTTTTGGGGAGTACAGCTTCTGGAATCCCATAACCAGCATGGCAACCAGCCATGAAAGCTTGGGTTTCTGAAAATTATGATCCCCAAAGTAAATTTTCCAAACTCTGAGCCTGAACCCCCTGCAAGTCTCTTTTGAAATCAGCTATTACTCAGCAGAGGGAGGTTAGGTCAGTTTTAAGAGTCTTTTCTGTCATTCCTTCTTTCCATCATAACTACCTTTTGAGCTCCTGTTGTTCTTCCAGCGTTAAATCTATGGTGGCATTTCCCCCCTCTGAGCCATTCCCCCTCCACCCCTCTGGTGCTGACCCTTCATAGGACAAGCCTCTTATTCATCAATGGTGGAATTCTAGAAGGTACCAACCTTGTATGATTTGCAGCTCACATTTATCCCTCTGCTGGACAAGCCAACAGATCCCATATTTATATGCTGTTGGGAAACAGCAGGGATATCTTTGTGCAAGTAATAAAAAGGGGCATTGAGTTTCAAAGGCAAAATTCACACCCTCCTCTCACTCTCTTCTCCGTCCATAAATTCTACGAGCAACACGTGAGAACAGTATTATCTAGAATGGCAGCAATCTAATATTGGAGGCCATCGTGGAGTTGCCAGGAAGCACTAAACCATCCACTGACTAGGTCCCCCGCAGTAAGTGAAACACAGGGGTTAAAATAATAACACATATGTATTAAAATATTTCCAGTCAAAATTCTGTGCCATAGTAACCTACATTGCTAGGTCAAGAAAAACCGAATTCTATCAGTTAATGTTCAGGCTGGCTGACTTACTTAGGCGATCCCTTGTAGCCCAAGGATGATGGTCCTCCAAGTGTAGTGTCTTGGTGGTGGGTCCTTAGGTGACTGTGCAGCCCTATTCTTGATCCGCATGTTCTCCAGCAGTTAGGACATTGGTTTCCAGGTGGAAGGTGTTCCCAGTCAGGGTTGGCTTGATGCACCTTCCTATCAACATGTTTCTCCCTTACACCCTACATTTGTGCCTCTTTGAATTTTGCAGCATTGCTGGTCACAGCTGACCTCCAGTTAGAGTGCTCAAGTGCCAGCGCTTCCTAGTTCTCAGTGTCTATGCCACAGTTTTAAAGGTTGGCTTTAAGCCCATCTTTAAATCTCCTTTCCTGTCCACCAACATTATGTTTCCCATTCTTGATTTGGGAGTATAGTAACTGCTTTGAGAGACAGTGATCGGGCATTCAGCAGAGTTGATGGCATAAAAGCATTGCTTCAATGCTGGTGGTTTGTGAGTCTTCCAGCACACGGACATTTGTCTTCCTGTCTTCCCAAGAGATTTGAGGGATTTTTATTTATTTATTTATTTATTTACTATACCTGTATACCGCCTTTCTCAACTGTATCGGCGATTCAAGGCAGTTTACAACAAATCAGTACACATAACAACAAAATAAAAATTAAACATTAAAACAGTATAAAACCACAATAGAAGCAATAAAAATAATAAAAACCAACATCATTATAATCAGCATCTCCTAGTTAAATAACGTCCAACTTCCATTGTCGAGTGATTCCATTTCCTATTCAGTTACTCTGCATTTGTAAACGCTTGCTCATATAACAATGTCTTAACTTGTCTCCGAAACGTTAAGAATGAGGGAGCCGATCTAATCTCCTTAGGGAGGGTGTTCCATAGCTGAGAGGCCACCACACAGAAGGCCCTGCTTCTCGTCCTCGCCAAACATACTTGTGATGAGGGCGGGATCGAGAGCAGGGCCTCCCTGGACGATCTTAAAGTCCTAGATGGTTCATTAGGGTTTTTCCAGAGGCAGCACTGATGGAATCGTTCCCAGAGTTGAGTGTGACATCTGTATTTAGTCCACATTTTGCAGGCATATAACAGGGTTGGGAGGACAATAGCTTTATAAACAAGCACCTTGGGTATCCCTACGGATGTCCCAATCCTCAAACACTCTCTGCTTCATTTGGAAGAATGCTGCTGTTGTTCAGAAGGGATAGACTGAAAATATTAAAAAGCAAATAAAATGCAATACATTGTGATTTAATTAGATTTATATCCAACACCCTTATGAGGTAAACTGTGAAAGAGGGACCAGATCAAGGTCATTAGTGAGATTTTATGGCTGAGGGGTAACTAGAACCTGATCTCTAGAGCCCTATTCCAACACGTTAACAAACACCATGGCTCTGTTCAACCTTGGTATATTTTTTGAACAGTTGAAACATATCTGCATTCTAAGAAATAAACAAGTGTTTTTGTAAGAAATATGCCCTGCCCCCAAGAAAAAGTAAAACAAAACCAAAAAACCACACACACTAAAGGGAGGTATTTCAGCTAAAAACCTTTGCAACCCAACCCTTAATATCCTTATCACACTACACTTTTATAGACCTATATCTACTTTAGCTACCATGGCTACATTCTAAGGGATTCTGGAGATGGTAGTTTGCTGAGGCCCAAGAGCTCTCTAACCTGCAAATCCCATCAATCTATAGGATGTTGCCATAGCAATGAAAGGCAATATAATGCTATCATTTATAATGAGCCCCTGGTGGCGCAATGGGTTAAACCCCTGTGCCGGCAGGACTGAAGACCCGACAGGTCACAGGTTCGAATCCGGGGAGAGCACGGATGTGCTCCCTCTATCAGCTCCAGCTTCTCATGTGGGGACATGCGAGAAGCCTCCCACAAAAATGGTAAAAACATCAAAACATCCAGGTATCCCCTGGGCAATGTCTTTGCAGATGGCCAATTCTCTCACACCAGAAGCAACTTGCAGTTTCTCAAGTCGCTCCTGACACGACACATTTTATTTATTTATTTTAAATTTATTTATTTACTGCATTTATATACCCCTTTTCTCACCCCTGTGAGAGGACTCAAAGCTGTGTACATCAAGTAATGGCAAGATTTAATGCCAACATATATACAAAACCAAAGCATAATAACTAAAACGATGACATTTGACTATAAATTACAACCATTAAAATAATTTAGATAATTAAAACATAGAATTAAAAACATCTTAATATTGACATTAAAATCACATGATCTAAAATCGTAGTCCGAAGCCATTCCAATTGTCAGTTGCAATTATTTCCTATTCATTTTTTGTACTGCATTACTTACTGTCCGAAGTCATGGTCCCATAGGCATGTCTTTACATTCTTTCTGAAGACCAAGAGGGAGATGCTAATCTAATTCCACTGGAGAAGGTGTTCCAGAGCCGAGGGGCTACCACTGAGAAGGCCCTGTCTCTCGTCCCCACCAGTCACACCTGTGAAGGAGGTGGGAGTGAGAGCAGGGCCTTCTCCCACAATCTTAACCTCTGAAGTGGATCATAGAGGGAGATATGTTCAGACAGGTAAACTGGGCTGGAACCATTTAGGAGTGCTAAAGTGCTAAAGCCAGCACTTTTAATTGTGTTTGGTAACAGACTGGTAACCAGTGGGGTTGTATCTTTCCCGTATGCTGCTCCAGTGAGGACTCTGGCTGCTGCTCGTTGGACCAAACAGTCTTCAAAGGCAACCACACATAGAGCACATTGCAGTAGTCTATTCGGGATGTAACAAGAGCATGGATCACTGTGGACAAGTCTGACTTCCCAAGGTATGGGCGCAACTGGTGATAGGAAAATAAGTCAGCCACACCTAAACATCCAAGCTTTTATATATTGTACATGATTTTTGTGCTGTAGCACACTTTGAGTTCACATTTGAAAAATATAGGTTGCTAATAATGATATTATTAGTGTCACTGGTGTTGTTATTAGATACATTGTGAACTATGTTTCTTTGACGGGGCCTAAATAGCCACTTTGCAGTCATTACTCTTCGGGGCCCGTTTTGGAATGCATGAATGTAAAATAATGTTCCCAGGTTCAAAGGGTTGATTAGAAGATGTTCTGCTCCATGCATGACTCGCCTTTCTCGATTACGTAATCAGAGCTAGCAAATGAAATTTTGGAGCCTGGGGCAAAAACAAATCTAAATGGCACCTTTCCCTTCCATATAATGAACATGTGGGGCACAGTCTTGAAAAGGTCTGGTTCATTTCACAAAAGAGAACTCCTTGGAGGATTATTCAGCCATTACTTGGATACAGGGATGTAGTTACAGTAGGGGCGAAATAAAGACAATATTTCCCCCATAAGAATTCTGCCTCTCAGTGAAATTTTCCTTCAGTTCCCTAATCTCTAGCATTCAAGAAAGTGAGACACTGGTAATCGTATATACCTAGTAATCTAAGATTTGACATTCCCTTGTTAACTTTTCCTGATCCTTTTTATTGGATGCATTAACAAAAGGCAGCCATATGCTGCCTTTTTAAATGCAATGTTCAAATTTGGAGACCCAAAAGCTTTCATGGATGGACCTTATTTCGGGGAGATCATCATGTTCCTTATGTCTATAGCTCTGATCTTTAAAGGTAAAGATAAAGGTTTTCACTTGACATTAAGTCCAGTCGTGTCCGACTCTGGGGGTTGGTGCTCATCTCCATTTCTAAGCCGAAAAGCCGGTGTTGTCCATAGACACCTCCAAGGTGATGTGGCCAGCATGACTGCATGGAGTGCCGTTACCTTCCAGCTGGAGCATTACCTTTTGATTTACTCACATTTGCATGTTTTCAAACTGCTAGGTTGGCAGAAGCTGGGGCTGACAGTGGAAGCTTGTGCCGCTTCCCGGATTTAAACCTGCAACCTTTTGGTCCACAAGTTTAGCAGCTCAGTGGTTTAACCCACTGCACCACCTGATCTTTACAAGCACCAAAATATACTCCGTGAGGTGACCATTTATTACCCTGCCTCATGCAAACAAAACTCTGAATTTGGGGAGTGAGGGTGATAGAGATGGGAGAGACTGAGAAACCAGGAGAGAAACATATTATGTTTCCCCTCTTTCTTTCCTCCTGTCCATTACTGTTATAGAAATACTCATCTCTCATTTTTCTTCCTTTTTTCTCATTTGGTCTTTCTTCTTCAAATTTATTAATGGGTTTGGCAAACGTTGTCAGCGTTTCCCCAGATTATGCCAGCAAATGTAAGGCTTCCCTTGATGAATGAGGAGCAGCGCTTTAAATCAGTCCCCAACTGATACAAATTATTTTAATGTGCCCCTTTTATGATTTATTGGGATTTTATTAAGTAGCCGGCTATGTTGTAAGACTTGATTATGGACTCGGGTTGCCTTAAAAGATAAAATGCTCTCCAAGGAGAAGAGGTCTCCCCTCCACACACACCTTTTAAACAAATGGTACCTAGATGATTCAGAGAGTTCACAAAAGCCAAGTAGTTTGACTGAATACATAGCAAATTTCCCACTGTCTGGTTTTGGATAGGTTTTGCTATATATAGAGAGAGGGGGTGAGTGTATGTGTACATGCACATGTGTGCTTACTCCCTCCATCAATTAAAACTGAGCAAATTTCCATAAGCTTGTGTTTCCTTACATGTACATTTTTACAGATGAATAACATTAAATGCCTCTATAGTCTATAAGTGTTCTGGTTTCCTTCAGTTCTTTTTCCAGCCATAGTTAGGTAAACAAGCAAACAAAAATAGTTCTTGTGCGCGGTTTTCCTTATGAACAACAACAACAACAATGCTTAATTTATACCTTGCTCTATCTCCCTGAAGAGACTCATGGCACCTTACAACCAATAAAACACAATGGCAAGCATTCAATGCCAAGAATAACAAATCAAAAACAAGTTCAATAAAAATTCTAAAAGCAACTTAAATAAACAAGGCATAATACAATCCACACAATTATGACATATTAAAACTTTAAAAACCCTTACAATTCAACTAACATTGGGTTGTTGTGTGTTTTCCAGGCTGTAGGGCCATGTTCTAGAAGCATTCTTACCTGATGTTTCGCCTGCATCTATGGCAGGCATCCTCAGAGGTTGTGAGGTCAGACCTCTGGAACATGGAGATATAGCTTGGAAAACACACAACAACCCAGTGATTCTGACCTTGAAAGCCTTTGACCAGGGGTCCTCAAACTAAGGCCCGGGGGCCAGATACGGCTCTCCAAGGTCATTTACCTGGCCCTTGCTCAGGGTCAACCTAAGTTTGAAACAATTTGAAAGCACACAACAACAACAATAATCCTATCTCATCAGCCAAAAGAAGGTCCACACTTCCCATTGAAATACTAATAAGTTTATGTTTCTTAAAATTGTTCTTCATTTTAATTATTGTATTGTTTTTAAGTGGTTTTTGCACTACAAAAAAGATATGTGCAGTGTCCATAGGAATTCATTCATGCTTTTTTCAAATTATAATCCGGCCCTCCAACAGTTTGAGGAACTGTGACCTGGCCCTCTGTTTAAAAAGTTTGAGGAACCCTGCCTTTGACAAGACATTGACTAAAATTATTAGAGTGAAGATTGGAGCCCCCGGTGGTGCAGTGGGGTAAAGCGCTGAGCAACTGAACTTGCTGACCGAAAGGTTGCAGGGTCGAATCCAGGGAGCAGCGTGAGCTCCTGCTGTTAGTTCCAGCTTCTGCCAACCTAGCAGTTCAAAAACATGCAAATGTGAGTAGATTAGGTACCATTCCGGCGGGAAGGTAACGGCGCTCCATGCAGTCATGCTGGCCACATGACCTTGGAGGTGTCTATGGAGAATGCTGGCTCTTTGGCTTAGAAATGGAGATGATCACCAACCCCTAGAGTTGGACACAACTGGACAATGTTAGGGGAAAACCTTTACCTTTACCTATGGTACACAGCAGATTACCCACGTAGATGTCAACAACTAGGCGAGGATGCACATAAAGTGTAATTAGTCCTCCTCCTCCTTTCCATAGGCCAAAGGGCATAAGTGTGTCTTTGACAGCTTTTTAAAGGAGAGGAGAGAGGGGGCCATTTTTAATTCTTTAGGGATGGAGTACCAGAGGCAGGAGCAGTCATGGAGAAGGTCCCCTCTCTCGTCTCCACTAAACCATTTAGGGCTAGCACTTTGTATTTAGCCCAGAAGCAGACCAGAAGGCAGTGGAGCTGCCATAACATTGGAGTTGTCCGCACCATGTACTGCGCTCCAGTTAGTAATCTGACTGCCGATCTCTGATCCAGTTGCAGCTTCCGAACTATCTTCAAAGGCAACCCTACATAGAGAACATTGCAGTAGTCCAGGTGGATGTGACTAAGGCATGGACTACCATGGCCAGATCTGGTGACTCAAGCTGTCCTGAGTCCCTTCAGGGAGAGAGGTGCAGGTTAGAAAATAATAATAATAATAATAATAATAATAATAATAATCATCATCATCATCATCATCATCATAATACTGCCACAGCTGGTCCACAAGTTCTAATTGTGCAAAGGTGCACCTGGCCACTGCCGACACCTAGGGCTCCAGAGTCAGTGTTGCATCCAGGATCACCCCCAGACTGCGGACCTGTGTTTTCAGGGGGAGTGTGACCCCCTTCATCACAGGCTATAAGCCCACACCTTGGTCCACCTTTTGACTGACCAGGAGTACCTCTGTTTTGTCTGGATTTACTCTAACTTATTAGCCCTCATTCAGTCCATCACTGATGACAGTCACTGGTTTAGGGGCAGGACGGGAGTGAGGAGAGAATATTTTGAGTAGGGAAAGTGTTTTACTATTTGTGGTATAGAATGAACAAAAGAGGGGGTGTGCTTTAGCTATACTGCCTCTACCAGCAGGCAAAGGGAGGCAATGGATTTAGGGGGTCCCAAAAAGGCAGCAAATGACAGCAGTGTTCCCTTGGTATTGCCTGGGTTTTGGATCCAGGACCAGACCCACCCCTCATGGATACCAAAAGAAAGAAGTGGCTGTGTGTTATTTACTTTAAAATAAAACAGAATGTAATCTCAACAACCTCTTTGGAGTCCAAGAGGTTATCAAAGTGTAAATGCCTTTGCCAGAGTGCGCTGTTTGAGAAGGACCATGAAATATTTTAAACATATTTATAGACCTTGTTCTTTTCAGCTTCTGTGCCTCTTTCATCTGAAGTTTCACAAGTAAAAGGTGCGATTGTAATCGTCAAGCTGATAACACCCAAAACTGCTTCAAGACAAGGACTTGAACTGAAGTGGCAACCTGGACAATGTTGTTTAGCAGACAATCCAGCACATGTTTATTCAGAAGTAAATCCTGCCAGTCTCTTTCCAAGCACAAGTTTAAAGTGTTGGTGGTTATCACCTAACAAAGCCCTAGAGGATTCAGTTTATCTGAAGGACTATATTTTCCTATATGAGCCTATGCTTTGAGATCATCTATGGATGTCCTTTCTGTCCCACTACCTTCATAATGGGAACACAGGGAAGGGCCTTTTTGGTGGCTGCTCCCAGACTCTGGAACTCCCATTCTATAGAGGATAGACTGGTGATTTCCATAGGCAAGTGAAGATCTTTTTGGCCCAACAAGTCTTTAAGATTTGATTGCTCAGGGGAAAGGGGCTTTTCAAAATGCGCTGCAGTTTATTGGATGTTTTCTTTTTAATGGTCTGTTTTGAATGCTTTCAGTCCAATTGCTAATTTTAAAATATTTATAAATATTTGTATAATGTGTGTTTTTAGCTGCATCTTTTTAACCTTTGCAACCTCTTAACCTCCATCTGATGAGGTAGCTTTCCTTCTATGACAGCTTATGCTGCCAACTTCTTTAATTTACTCTCAAAACTACTACATGATTTTTTTAATAGTGACCCAGACTAACACTCTGAATGTTTGAATTTTTAACCTCCTTGAATGACAGGGTATGTTGGAAATAGCAATCTCTTCAAGCCTCCACTAGTAATTTATTTGTATATGACCCTGTTTGCTTGCTGTATTGTACATGTTTGTTTTGGTATGCAGCTTTCCCTTCACTCTATGTTTCTTGAGGTTGTGGGAGGGGCTGCAGACCACATGATCAGATCTGGGACTGCTCTGAGCTCAGACTCTATTTTAGAAGACACAGAGACACCATGAAACTTTGGACTGTTAAGAACAAACTCTTGTTGCTGTTGATTATAAGAGAGATGTCCTGTGTTATCTGCACAGAGAAACCACTTCAAATTCATCTGTAACTGGATTGACAAGCTATGTATTGTATGCTGAATACATGAAGGTTGTGAGTAAACCAGATATGTTACTTTTAACAAAGTCTACTTTACTTTTGTCTCTTGAGAGCATGATATAGAAACAATATATTTTATGGGAGATTAGATGTTTTTGGGCACTGAAAATAACGCTTCTGAAACTCTGCTATATTTTGTGCATTGGCATAATCTCTGTTCTTAACAGATCAGAAACAACCAAGTTATCTATGTAACAAATGAAAACCAAACTGGCTTGCATAAGTGCGTGAGATGATAGACCACTAAAAAGAAGATTTTACTCAAATGAGTTTTTTTGGCACTTTTCTGGAAGATCATGCTTTTACAAAAAGTTGTGATTTTCAAATGGTTGTGAATGCTATTATTCTCCAAAAGGTTATGGAGATTCTGGTTTTCCAAAAGGTTATGATCTCTAAAAGGTCATGCCTTGCCAAAAGGGTAAGAAATGAATTGTAATAATAATCATAATGATCATGGTAGTGGTGATGATACCAGTAGAGTTCAATCAGGCCCCTTCCCCACTGCCCCTATAACCCAGGATCAGATCCCAGATTATCTGTTTATTCCAGATTATCTTGCAGTGGGGACTCATATAATCCAGTTTAAAGCAGATAATCTGGAATCAGACCCTGGGACATAGGGCAGTGCAGAAGAGGCCTCAGACTTACTCCAAAGGATTATTGCCACAGCATAGTTATGGTAAATGTTTTTAAGTTTTGGGGAGAAAAGCAATGAAATCTTCTTGCCCTGATAGCATGCAAGCTTTCACAATTCAAGAGACTGCATTTTAGATTGAATGTAACTATAAAAAGTAATCTGAACTTTAAATGAGCTACTAAAAAAGCCAAAAACCCTCAAAATTTCAGCATCTTGAACAGCTATTTTGAAATTCATACTACTCCCTGCCTCCACCAAAATGTGAGCCACCAACACTAATGGATTATTATTTTTTGAACTAGAACTCCAAGACCCTCCCCAGTGAGTAGCCATGTTGGCTGGGTAATTCTAGGAGTTGCAATGCATTAACATAGTTTGTATCTTCAAGTTGCCCGTTGACTTGAATTTCATATGGTTTTCTTAGGCAAAGAATATTCAGATGTGATTTTGCAGATCCTTCTTCTGAAACATAGCATACCACATCTGGTGTTGGGTGGCAATCTCCCATCCATAAACTAAACAGGGCTGGCCCTGTTTAGCTTCCAAGATCAGGTAGAATCTAGTGCCTTTAGGGTTATGCTACAGCTGTCCTAAAAACTGAACACTGGTGGGCCTGCCAAAAATATCTTATCAAAAAAGCCCATCAAATATTTTGCTTTTGCTGTTTCCAGGTTCACAAGGGAGGCGGAGTTGTTTACATATCAGATGTCTTTTCAGAAGGCCCAGTGAGCCAGTGTTGAGTAATGGCTGAATTCCACAAAGCCTTCTTCCCTGTTCCCCCTTGTTTTCTTTCTTTTCTTTTTCTTCTTCTTCTCTCTCTTTCTTTCTCTCCCTCTCTTTTAGAGAGTGTTATCAGGGCTGCCCTTTAGCTTTCCAGGCAGCCTAGGCAAGGAAGTATCATTTTCTTAATCTCATACCTCAGCCCTGAAGCTTTTTCTGTTCAAAATAGAAGATTGTTTACAGAAGATGAAAGATTCTTACCAACCACCTGGTTTCTGTCTAAAGCTACACTGGATAAGAGATGAAGGAGCTGCTCTATTTATCTTGTTCTGCTGCTCTCATAAGGAAAAAAAACCCCTATGTTGGCTATATGGGATGGCTCTCGCTTACATGTAGAAAGAAGATGAAAAGTTGAGAACGAAATTAGAAAGGTATTTAGCAAGGAAAGCTTTCTCCTGGTCCCACCTCCATCACTATACTTTTGGTGAAAACATGGGAGAGAGCCTTTTCACTGGCCACTCCTTTCCTTGGAAGGCCCAGTTGGTGCCTTTCTTCCTTGCTGTCTTTCTGCTGCAAGTAAGGAGCATTTTATTATTAAAAGTATTTGGTTTTTGAAATGCTGCAGCAGAGCATTTTTTGGAAAGTAGAAATCTCTAGAACCTTTTGGAGATTTTATGATTTTTGGAAAGCAAGAACCTGTTAGAAGTCATAACCTTTTGAAAAAGATGATCCCATAACCATTTGGGAAAATCACATTCATGCAAGGCAATTAGGTTTCTCAGCTGTTAAACTGATGTACCTAGGTATGTCTTTGAACTGTTAGGGACAAAGATATGCCAATGCACAAAAACACATTTATACGTATATAGCAGAGTTTTAGACGTGTTCTTTTTAGTTTCCCAAAACATCCACACTCATTTAAAATATATTTGCCTTTAAAGCATGTTCTCAAGAGACAAATAAGCAGACTTCTTTAAAAGTAACATAGTTGGTTTACTCACAAACTTCATGTATTCAGCATACAGGTATTTTGCTTATCAGCCCAGTTACAAATAGATTTGAAGTAGTTTCTCTATGCAGATAACACAGGGCATCTTACTTAGAATCAATAGTACACAGTCCAAAGCATCACTCTGTTCTAAGAGTCTAATAGAGTCTCTGTCTAGTCTGAAAGTCCAATGGAGTCTCTAAGCATATTATTACTACTGAAGTCTAAAGCAAAACAGTTTCTAAAATAGAGCCTGAGTCCTGAACAATCCCAGTTCTGATCACATGGTCTGCAGCCCCTCCCACAACAAAGACTTAAGGTAAAACTGCATAACAATACACACACATACAATACAGTAAGCAATCTGAACTATATACGTAAATAACTAGTGGAGACTTGAGAAGGTTGCTATTTCCAATAGCTTTAAGTGCAGGTCTAGTTTAAGTATGTTTTAAAGACATTTTAAAATTGCTTTTAACTTGCATTTTAAACTTGTGGATTTAAAAAACTGAAATGTAGTTTAAATCTATTTTAACTTATCTGAGCTTTTTAATGGTATTGGGTTTTTCAAAAGGGTTACAATGCCTTGGATTCTATGTTGGGAGAAAAGTGGGATATATGAATTAAATAAAAAATGATAAATCTGCAATACCCAGAATTTGGGAATGTTACTTTTCTGGACTTCAACCTCCTGTGTTCTTTTGCTTTCTGGGAGTTGTAATCCAAAAGATTAGCATACCCAAACTCTCTAGGTATGCATGTGTGAACAGACCTAGTCATGCTATTAGGTAGAGCAAGTCAATTGCCACAAGGAGCAAATGTCAAAGTACTGTACATGGAATGGCAGTCACTGTATATGCTGTAGAACTTGCTCTATGGTCTCTTCTATGCTGCCATATAAAATCCAGATTATCTGCTTTGAATTGGAATATATGGCAGTGTAGCCTCATATAATCCAGTTCAAAACAGATTATCTGGATTATATGGCAGTGTAGAAGGGGCCTGTGTTCCCTTGACTTCATTACTACCATTTGGATGCAGAAAATGACAGCATATTCTCTCAGTGACTGACATAAGATTCTGCTACCATTCTAGCCAGTGTTTAATATAGGACTGGGATAAGGCGTCACACACCATTGCTTCAGGGTAGCATTTTCTTGGCCTCAGCACTGTGTAAACAAGTAACTAATGACAGAGATCAAAGCAAAAACAAGGTAATATCCTCTTGCTTTTGAGTGAGGACTCAGTTATAACCAAATAATTGTAATTTCAGTTCCCATAAAAACTTTAGACACGCATGCAGAGTCACTGGGCTTCCTATATCTGCCATCAGTGGAAACAGATGTTGACTGGTTTGGAATTCCATTCAATATAGTTTCCTCTGGGCTAAAATGATGGATGGCAGCATTCTGGATCACAGGGAGAACCTACACACAGATAAAAGACTCTTCTTTTCATTTCACATGAGACTAGAATAAGTTCATGAAGAGGCTACTATGTTTCTGGAACTGTATTAGGGACATAAACACGTGTAAGTTGTGCTACATATATGGGGACAAAAAGTCACAATGTATATAAAACTGATGGTCATAACAGAAGCCAAAATTTCAGACAAAATATTAATCTGTATCACATATTTGAAAATGGCACACTGTGCATTGCGCATTCTGGTTGTACCTCCTACATTTTGCAGTGTGGTGTTGCATTCTATATTGTGCATCCCTCTACTTTGCTTTGAAGTTGGGCATTCTATACTTTGCATTACAGTTGTACATTGTGTGTTCTGCATCGTGCAATTGTACTTAGCCACAATATCCAGCTATTCAGCATGTGGGTTTCTTACAGCTCACCTAGATTATTTATGCATGTGGATATTTACTCTACACTGAGGGGATGTTGGATTGCAGCCCATGTGTGTTTAGTCGACTGAGCACACAAATACAGCTCAAGTAAACATCATACTGGGAGACCAGACATAATTGTTTTTCAATTCTAATGGTCCTAGTTTTGGAAGAGGAGGAAAAAAGAGATTTTTTAAAATCTTTATATCGTGCAGCTAGTCACCAACCAGTAAGTGGTTAGATGTTGTAGGATCACAATTTTTGGAATCCTTGGTCATTGGCTTCTGGGCTTAAAGTATAAAATTTGGGAACCCTAGTTTGGCAACTATTGATCTAGAGCACCTCTTCTTATGTAGTGGTCCAAACCCCAAATGGACTCCTGTAAGAGAAAATGGGGAGCAACAAAAACAATAAAAATAAAAATGGCAGGAGTAAAAGGTTTCTGAATGCCACCTAGTGGCTGTTTTAGAAATTTACATAAATTTGTTAGCAAGAATGTGTCCTGTTTACAGTGGGTTCTGTAGAAAATGCTTCAGCTATATTTCATAAAAATGAGAATAAGCCTGTTTAGCAAGCCTTGCAAATGCTAATTTATTTTTATATCTATTTTTATACCTATCTACCCCAGAACCGCTTTATACATTCTCAGGCAAAAAGGGTTGTGAATGGAAAAGGTTTAAGGAGACAGATCTAGAACAGAGTTTGAAATTATCAAAGGCTTTCATGGCCGGAAGTACTGGGTTACTGTGAGTTTTCCGGGCTGTATGGCCATATTCAAGAAGCATTCTCTCCTGACGTTTTGCCCACATCTATAGCACGCATCCTCGGAGGTTGTGAGGTATATTGGAAACTAAGCAAGGGAGGTTTATATATCTGTGGAAAGTCCAGGGTGGGAGAAAGAACTCTTGTCTGTTGGACCACCAAACATTGTGCCCAAACATGAATCAAGGAACATGAAAAAACACTGCAAACTAATTCAAACAGAGAAGCCAGCCATAGTAGAGCACTTGATGGACCAAACTGGATACTGCATATTATTTGAGAACACAGAAAATGCTGGACCACTTTAACAACTACCATGTCAGACTACATAGAGAAGCCACTGAAATCCACAAACATGTGGAAATTTTCAACAGAAAGGAAGAAACCATGAAAATGAACAAAATCTGGCTACCACTATTTTAAAAATTCTAAAATCTGGACATTAAATAAAGAACAACACTCTGAAAATGAGACATCCAGACATGAAACAATCGGAGCCAGCTAACACCTTCCAACAAGAATTACCCTAGGCAGGAATCAGCCAGGCCTTGAAGCTGCAAGGCCATTCAATGCTAATCAAGGTGACTAATTGCAGCATTCATACTTACCTCCAACAGACAAGAGTTCTTTCTCCCACCCGTGACCTTCTACAGATATATAAACCTCCCTTGCTTAGTTTCCAATGTACCTCACAACCTCTGAGGATGCCTGCCATAGATGTGGGTGAAATGTCAGAAGAGAATGCTTCTGGAACATAGCCATACAGCCCAGAAAACTCACAGCAACCCAGAGTTAGGGATTGTATAGCCCTTCAGATGGCACTGAAATACAAGTCTCCGCAACCATTACATTAGGCAATGGTTGCTGACAGAATACCCTGAGAGTCACTTGAATCTTACAAATGTAGTACTGTATCTGTTCAATTTGTGGCCCAATCTGGTCTGAAATGTGTGAGTTGTGTTTGATGCTTTTGCTGAGCTGTAGTCAAGTATATTGATTGGTCAATATGAAAATTTGGCACCACAAAGAGACATAATTTTAAATCTGGGAGAGGCAGGATATTGGTTGGGAGGAAGTTTAACTTGGCACTCAGAAGCTAAATAGACAGAGGCATGAAATACTCTTGTCCAGCCTAATGCAGCTTCTCCAAACTGACAATTGGTTTTAGGAGCACCTTGTTCTGCAGACAAGGCACAGATAAAGAATAACAAGCCCTCATAATGAACACCAAGTTGTCACTAGATAAACTGTCACCACTTGCATGTTGCCTCATTCCCTCTAGTCCCCTCTTCCGCTCCTAACTCCCAGAACTCAGGAAAACAGCAGTATTACAAGTTTTAAATGATTCAGTGATGTGATTTAATATTTAAATATGCATAGAGTGTAAGGGTTGGTGAGTAGTAGGTGAATGGGTTAGTAAAACCAGATCAGTTAAATTATGCCCATTTCTGGCTGTATGAAATATAGTGCTTTACTCTCCATGTTAGACTTGCTGAAATAATTTGAGATGGGGAGGAATTCTTAACTTCATTGTTTTAGCACAAAATTTAAATTTAAATTGTTCCTCTTATTTATTATTATTTATTTATAGTATTTTATACTGCTTTTCTCACACCTGGGAAAGACTCAAAGCTGTTTACGCAGAAATAGTGGCAAAATTCAATGCCTTACAAACGTACAAAAGTCACAATCAACGCCATATAACAAAATATAAAATCAATGGAACAATTCATCATAAGATACAATAAAAACACATTTAAAACATGAAATATAAGAATTAAAATATCTAATAAATCATTAAAATCACATGATCCAAGTACATTTAGCCTGAAGAAAAGAAGGCTGAGAGGAGATATGATAGCCATGTATAAATATGTGACAGGAAGCCACAGGGAGGAGAGAGCAAGCTTGTTTTCTGCTTCCCATGAGATTAGGACGTGGAACAATAGCTTCAAACTACAAGAAAGGAAATTCCATCTGAACATGAGGAAGAACTTCCTGACTGTGAGAGCTGTTCAGCAGTGGAACTCTCTGCCCCGGAGTGTGGCGGAGGCTCCTTCTTTGGAAGCTTTTAAACAGAGGCTGGATGGCCATCTGTCAGGGGTGATTTAAATGCAATATTCCTGCTTCTTGGCAGGGGGTTGGATTGGATGGCCCATGAGGTCTCTTCCAACTCTTTGATTCTATGATTCTATGATTCTACGTAGACCAGGCCATTCCAAATGTCAATTGCACATGTTCCATATCTGCTTCTTGTACTGCATTCTTCACTAGTCAAAAGCTTGGTTCCATAACCATGTTTTTGGTTCACTTTCTAAAGGCCAGGAGGGAGGGGGCTGATCTAATCTCACTGGGGAGAGAGTTCCAAAGCCAAGGAGCCACCACTGAGAAGGACCTGTCTCTCATCCCCATCACCTGCACTTGAGAAGCCGGTGGGACTGAGAATAGGGCCTCCCCAGAAGATCTTAACCTCCTTGATGGTTCATAGAGGGAGATACGTTTGGACAGGTAAGCTGGGCCAGAACCGTTCACAGCTTTACAGGCTAAAGCCAGCACTTTGAATTGTGCTTGGTAGCAGACTAGTAGACAGTGGAGCTGGTGTAGTAAGGGGAGTTGTGTGCTCCCTGCATTTTGCTCCGGTGATAAACCTGGCTACCACCCGTTGGACCACTTAAAGCTTTCAAACAGTCTTCTTAGAATCTGTTATCGCAAAAACTAGTACATTAACATTAACGTAACTTTTAAAAAATCTTATTCTCTGATATTTACTCCTTAATCATCAAGAAAAGGGAATGTTAACACTTTACTAATATGTTGCATTTCTGTTGTTTTTTTCAATCACATACACATTCCAAAAAAATCCAAAATGACCCCACAACATTTTCAATTAATAATTATTGCTCATAACATCCAATTACTACTGTGATAATAATTGCAAAATTTACAATTTTTTAAAGTACAGGCAGTCCCCAAGTTACAAATATCCATCTTACACTCAAGAAGGGAAATTCAATCGTGGAAAGGGATCACGGGGAAAAGGTGTCTCCACTGAAGCTTTATCACCAATCCTTGTTTCTACAATAAGCCATTTTTTTCAAAACCCAATTACCACAGGGACAGGAAGTGAGGTGAAATCTTCTGAACAGGGGCACATACAGTAAAACAAACACCACAGAGGTGTTAACCCTTCCCTATGCTATGACTGGAGTTATGTACCTGTCCCAACTTACAAACAAATTCAACTTAAGAACAAATCTACAGAATCTATCTTGTTAGTTACTTGGGGACTTCCTATATTATCACTGCAACTTCATTGTCAATCCGATACTGTTCTATAAGTGTCATGGTTATTTGCAATGTATTACTTATTTACAAGCTGAGATTCCCACAGGTGAATAATATAACATTTAGATATTTTAATCTGTTTTGTTTTTTACTCCAAGTTACCTGTTTCAGCTTGTTGATTTATTTCATTCAAAGTTACTTTCATGGAATTTGAAGCAACATATATATAGTCCCCAGGTGCTTTCCATCCAGGCACTGCTCAGGCTTAGACCTGTATAGCTATCAACTTCCTATGGTATGTCAGGCTGTAGCTTGGAACTCTTACTGAAAACCATTCACTTCTGAATTGGGTCAAACTCAACTACTACACTCTAGTACAATGTGCTTTTCCAAGCATTCTCATTATACCCAGTTTTAGCCCCTAACACATTGAGCCATCCATGCCTACAGAATCTGGATGTCAGGTCATTTCATTTAACAATTATTTTAATGTGGTGAAGCAAAGGAGTTTATTTTTGTGTATGAAAGGAGTGATTTGTTTGTTTCAGAGGCAGCATGCCAGGATTGCACTTCATTACTTCAGGACTGTTAAGTATCATGTCATCGTAGTAAAGAGGGCAGAAAATGACAGCTGCGATTCAGAGGATGTGGAGCTGTGTCTCCAACAACTAAATTGCAAAGTTGTTCTAGTGGGCAGAGGAGCAGGGCTGCACTATTGGTCCCAAAAGCAAAATACAGTGCCTGATGGGAGACTAGGGCAACACATATGTGAGAGTAATAATTTCCAAACAAATAATAAACAAATAATTTCCACTCTATAGAGACAAGTAAGAAATTATTATTAGTATTATTATTATTATTATTATTATTATTATTAGGTTGCTGTGAGTTTTCCAGGCAGTATGGTCATGTTCCAGAAGCATTATCTCCTGACGTTTCATCCACAACTATGTCAGGCATCATTGTGAGGTTGCTGCAATAGATGTGGATGAAACATCAGGAGAGAATGCTTCTGGAACATGGCCATACAGCCCAGAAAACTCACAGCAACCCAGTGATTCCGGCCATGAAAGCCTTCAGTAACTTCTTCTTCTTCTTCTTCTTCTTCTTATTATTATTATTATAATATTTTTATTGATTAGCCCTTAGGCCATAACACAATACCAAACCAAACAACAAGGCTTGATAAGACTTGATTGCACTCTACATAGTAAGTTAAAATAAGCCACTTATAACAATGCAGTAAATAAATACGATAAAACTGAGTATATACATCATATTTCCTTATTACCCCTACAATTTACCCCAATGTGCGTATTGTTTTGCTTAAATACAGAGCTGTTATTTTTGAGTCTTAGCCACACATAAAATGTGTTGTTCTGATGTGAGATTCCCAATACATTGTTAATTTGATATATGGCCCAAGGTACAAATATCTCACCTTCTGACACAATTTACAATCAAATAGTATGTGTGCTATATCCTCAATTTCAGGTGTCCCTCAGATACAAATCTGTTCATTATAAGGGATGCTATTAAATCTCCCATATCTGACCATAGTATCAAGCTGATCAAATCTAGCTTGAGTGAATACCTCCCTAAAATGTTTTGATATTTGCATTTTTAGATAGTTCACAATTTGAAAGGTACATTTATATTGACTCAAGCCATTTTAGGTTAGCAACCTTACTGAGGATTGTCTTTTTGTGCTTCCATGTCCAAAATTCTATTATTCCCTTTGTCAGCTCCGGCTCCCCATTTGGGGACATGAGAGAAGCCTCCCACAAGGATGGCAAAACATCAAAAACATCCGGGCGTCCCCTGGACAACATCCTTGCAGACAGTCCATCCTCTCATACCAGAAGGGAATTGCAGTTTCTCAAGTAGCTCCTGACATGAAAAAAAAATGGGTTGCCATAAGCCATTGACTTGAAGATACAGAACAACAACATCAAATAAATGAACGGGTAGCAACAGTTAAAAGCAGTAGGATGAGAGAGCTGAAATTGGCAGAAAAAGAGATTCTAGAGATCACTGGGGAAAAGGATGAGATATAGCACGCCTATTTCTACTGGATTGTAGGAGTCTGACCCTTCTTCTCCAGTCCTTAGAATGAGGAGGAGGATTCTCAGAGGATTCACACATTTTGTGTGTGAAAGAGAATGTGTAGGAAGAGAATTTTTCTCTGCACAATCATGCTTAAGGGGACGTCTCGGGGCTTGGGATAGTTCTGACCTGGCAACCCTACTCACACCTCAGCAGTCCCATTAAAAAAGCAAAAGTAGCAACAGTGATCAGAGGGTTGGAAACAACAAGGTGAAAATAGCAAGGGAAGTACACAGCCAGAATCCAGAAGTCACATTTAGCCTATGGACCATTATGGTGTGTCCCTAATGTAGATAGGGCACAATTCAAAGTGCTGACATTAGCATATAAAGCCGAAAGTCCTAAACGGTTCTGGCCCAACTTACATGTCCGAACGCATCTCCCCTTATGAACCATCTAGGACCTTAAGATCTTCTGGGGAGACCCTGCTCTCGTTACCGCCTTCGTCACAAATACGTTTGCGGAGATGAGAGACAGGGCCTTCTCAGTGGTGGCCCCTCAGCTGTGGAACACCCTCCCTATAGATATTAGATTGGCCACCTCCCTTTTAACATTCCGTAAAAAAAGTTAAGATGTGGCTTTTTGAACAAGCGTTTGCAAATGCAAAGTAACTGACACTGGAAAATGGAACGACTAGACAATGAGTCCGGACAACATTTTTAACAAGGAGACACTATGAATTTATATTTTATTGATTTGTTTGGTTTTTATTATATGTTATGTTTTTAATTATATTTATGACATTGTAAGCATTGGATTTTGCCCTGTTAACCGCCTTGAGTCACCTATGGACTGAGAAAGG
The DNA here is from genome assembly GCF_037176765.1 of Anolis sagrei. Lineage (NCBI taxonomy): Eukaryota > Metazoa > Chordata > Lepidosauria > Squamata > Anolidae > Anolis > Anolis sagrei. The sequence goes on from NC_090026.1 coordinate 33,354,781, forward strand.
CGGTATACAAATACAGTAAATAAATAAAAATAAATAATAGATGAAGACAGCTATAGTGTTTGTAGTTGTTGGTGTCCAAAAGATAAAATACTTTCTGAGGTTCACCAGATGTTTCCACTTCCAAGAATGATCTCCAACACACTCCATTATGAGAGTTTACGGGTCCTAAAACATATGAATAGCCACAGTTGCTCACCCCTTGTCTTCAATAAATGAGTATGGCACTTGATACACTATTGCAGTCTCTTAGCACAAAAGCAAGATTTTGTCAAACCTTTGATAGGCCACCAACTGAAGCTGATGGGCTTGTGATCAGATCACAAGTTGCAGAGGTCTGGACTACCTAGGATGGCTGCTTCATAGTGGCCATCAGCCACTAAGAATTCCTCTTGTCAGTGCCTTTGGCCTAGGAAACCCACACAGGAGGCAGGGAGTGCAAATAAACTATAAATACCTTGCTTAAAAATAAAGTTGCCCATAAATCTCCAGACATGTTGAGTGAGACAGTGGAAAAGGAGCATTAAACTGAAGGCCGAAAATACCCCCTGTCACCACAGCGGAGGGCGAGCCAAGCCGTCAGCCTGTCTGCCGGGCATCTGTCTCTCCCTCGCTCTCTGTGGTTCCCTCTAACAGCTTTTAATTCACAAAACTGAAATGAAGCAATCAGTTTTCATTTCAAATGCAGCCAGGCTTTGAAAAGAATGAAGTCATTTCCCCCTCTTTCCCTCCCCCATATCCACATTTTCCTCTCTCTCTCTCTCTCTCTCTCTCTTTGCACTCTCTCCAAAGTTCTTTTTTAAAAAGGAGAAGAAGAAGAAAAAGAAAAAAAGAGAGAGAGAGAGAAGGAGGAGAAAAGCACATAAGACATTTCTCTGCTGAAATTGGGCAGCTGGTAGTTGATTTATGAAGTGCTGAAAAGCATCTTCAGAGCTGTCATTTATCTTAAAGCCTTCTGCCTAAATAAACAAAGATCACCCCCTTCCCTTCCCCACACTAATTATAGTTACAGTAGAAACACAACCCTAAGGCCCATTAACAAGCAACTTAAAAGGACAGCACCTTTGAAACATCCAGCTTCTACCTCTACGCAAAGGTAACACTAAGTTGAAACTTGTCTAAGTTTCTGACAAACTAAATTCTGGCATTAGTTGAACCAATGCAGAGAAACCCTGGCCTATGATTGTATGACTCTGAGTTGTCAAAGGGCTTGAGATTGTGGGGGAAGCATGTTCCCCTCTACTACAATTTATTTATTTATTTATTTACCATATTTATATACCACCTCTCTCAGCCCGAAGGCGACTCGAGGTGGTTTACAATCGGCAATCAATGCCACCAACAACATAAACTATAATTAAAAACGTTAACATATAATATGGACCATATCAAAGCAGTAGAAACAATAAAAGCCATAAAACACAAGTCCTCAGCGTCTCATTACTAAAATCATTTTCCCATCGCATCGTCCAATTGTTCCGTAGCTCTAGATTAGTCTGTCACACTGCATTTGCAAATGCTTGCTCAAAGAGCCAAGTTTTAACTCTTTTTCAAAATGTTAGGAGGGAGGGTGCCAATCTGATATCCCTAGGGAGGGTGTTCCATAGCCGAGGTCACCGCTGAGAAGGCCCTGTCTCTCGTTCCTGCCAATTGCATCTGCAAAGAAGGCGGGACCCAGAGCAGGGCCTCCCCAGACGATCTTAAGCTCCTAGATGGTTCACAGGGAGAGATAGGTTCAGACAAGTAAGCTGGGCTGGAACCATTTAGGGCTTTAAAGTCTAAAGCCAGCACTTTGAATTATGCCTGGTAGCAAGCTGGCAGCCAGAGGAGTTGGCACAACAGAGGAGTTGTGTGCTCCCTGTTACTAACCTGGCTGCCACCTGTTGGACCATTTGAAACTTCTGAACAGTCTTCAAAGGCAGCCCCACAAGACATTGGTGTGTGTGTGTGTGTGTGATATTTTGCAGGATGCTAATACTGGCTAAGGGTTTCTGAGAATTGTACTCCAAAGACATCAACTTCTTTATTAATGACTTAGATGAAGGGTTAGAAGGCATGATCATGAAGTTTGCAGACGACACCAAATTGGGAGGGATAGCAAATATTCCAGAGGACAGGAGTAGAATTCAAAACAATCTTAGATGGGCCAAAACAAACACAATGAAGTTCAACAGGGACAAATGCAAGATACTCTACTTAGGCAGAAATAATGAAATGCAAAGATAAAGAATGGAGGACACAAGGCTCGATAGCAGTACTTGTGAAAAAGATCTTGGTGTCCTCGTGGACAACAACTTAAACATGAGCCAACAATGTGATGCGGTGGCTAAAAAAGCCAATGGGATTTTGGCCTGCATCTATAGGAGCATAGTGTCAAGGTCCAGGGAAGTAATGCTACCCCTCTATTCCGCTTTGGTTAGACCACACCTGGAATATTGTGTCTAATTCTGGGCACCACAATTCAAGAGAGATATTGACAAGCTGGAATGTGTCCAGAGGGGGGCGACTAAAATGATCAAGGGTCTGGAGAACAAGCCCTATGAGGAGCGGCTTAAGGAGCTGGGCATGTTTAGCCTGAAGAAGAGAAGGCTGAGAGGAGATATGATAGCCATGTATAAATATGTGAGAGGAAGCCACAGGGAGGATGGAGCAAGCTTGTTTTCTGCTTCCCTGGAGACTAGGACGCGGAACAATGGCTTCAAACTACAAGAAAGGAGATTCCATCTGAACATGAGGAAGAACTTCCTGACTGTGAGAGCTGTTCAGCAGTGGAACTCTCTGCCCCGGAGTGTGGTGGAGGCTCCTTCTTTAGAGGCTTTTAAACAGAGGCTTGATGGCAATCTGTTGAGGGTGCTTTGAATGAGATTCTCCTGCTTGGATTGGATGGCCCACAAGGTCTCTTTTAAACTCTATGATTCTATGATAAATTTTCCCTAATCTGACTATGATTGACAGTTTGGCTTCCTTGCAGAATTCCTCTGCTGTTATATCCTCTTTTCTGTAGTGAACTTGTTCTCTTCTTGTTGGCACATGGCATTGCTTGCTCTGTGCATGTTACAGTGAGCCATAGTCATTTTGAGTCCCCATGGGAGAAAGGTGGGTTATAAATATTTATTTATTTATTTCATGTCAAAAACATTGCATAAATAAGTATAAAACTGATAAAATAATAATAATAATAATAATAATAATAATAATAATAATAATAATAATGTGTTTCAAATGATGATGATGATGATGATGGATTGTCCTGGCAAAAGTTTGCAGCAGGTGCATGCATGTGGAATCTTCTCCTCCAACTTTCAGATTTCCACATTTACCTGGGATAAAGTCTCACTGCACAAAGTGCGCAAAGATGCACCACATGTTGCCCTAAGTGCAGAATTCAGCCTCCTGAGAATTTCACCTTTCACAAAAAAGCAAACAAACAAGTTGGCAAAGTAGAAGGAACTCCCACAAGTTTCTAGCCAAGTGTATGGTTTTATGGTTTTCATTCATTTTCATTCAGTCATTAGGCGATCCCTCATTGGCTGAGTAGGATAGGGCTTCCAGGATCAGAATTCTTGTGAGTCTGTAGATGGCTGTGGAGCCCTATTCTTGATCTGCATCTTCTGCAGTGAGGGCATTGGTTTCCAGGTGGAAGGTGGTCCCAGTCGGGGTTAGCTTGATGCACCTCCCTCTTGGCACGTTTCTCTCTTTCATCCTCCATTCATGCCTCTTCAAATTCTGCAGCACTGCTGGTCACAGCTGACCTCCAGCTGGAGTGCTCAAGGGCCAGGGCTTCCTAGTGCTCAGTGTCTATGCCAGAGTTTTTAAGGTTTTATACCAAAGGGAACTCAATGCGGTTTACATATTCAATGCTTTAGTACACATACAATTCCAATAACATTAAAATTAAATTAAAATTAATACATATTAAACATTTAATATGATTTAATTTCATTCTGTCCATCATTTTTGATTACCAGGCATGGTGACTGTGGGTAATGGGGCTCATGGTCCACATCGCTGTGAGGATCATGGCTTGGATATGATATTTGGCAGTACAAGAGGTATGCCTAATGGAATTTTGGAAGACAATGTGAGAAGACACAGTTTGAATAAGAATCTCTGTAATTTGGAGCATGGTTTTAGAATCCTACATGGCCCGAATGTATGTGCTATTAAATTATACCAGTCATACAACCTATCTTTTATTAGCTCAGAATCTGGATTGCATGAGTAAAACTTTTTTTCTTTTTTTTAAAGCATAAAATACACCCAGCTTTAATCTCAAAAGCCCTTGCCAAAGCACAAAGATCTCACATTCTGAACTTCTTGGACTTTAAATCAATTTTCTTCTAAAGGGTCTGGAATGATCTGTTTTCCTTTTCTTTCTTTCTTTCTTTTTGCATTCAGGCATACTTATGTGTACACATGTTCCCTTTTTGCTGATGTGGGCCTCTCCAAATGTAGTTTTTGAAACTCCAGACTTTCTGAAGTAGTTTATGAAACTCATTTCTTTCTTTCTGTACACAGCAGGGACCACAAAGATTTTTGTGGTTCACATTATCAGTTAACACATATATTATTTTGGCAGATTGGAGTCTACAAAAGTCCATAAGATAATAAATGTGATAATCATTAAGGTGCTGCCACAGACCAACATGGTTACACTTCAAGAAAGTTACCATTATTATACACACTGAAACCCTCCAGAGAAGAAAGGAAAGAACTGTTCATACTTTTTAGGATGACAGGAGCAGAAGAACAAAAGAAGAGCCATGTTGGGATCAAACCAAAGAACTATTTAATCTTCTAGGTTCTGGTGGGTTTTTTTTGGGCTATAGAGCCATGTTCTAGAGGCATTTCTCCTGACGTTTCGCCTGCATCTATGGCAAGCATCCTCAGAGGTAGTGAGGTCTGTTGGAATTAGGACAATGGGTTTATATATCTGTGGAATGGCTGGGGTGGGGCAAGGAGCTCTTCCCTGCTGCAGCTAGGTGTGAATATTTAATCTTCTGTTTACTCACTGACCTATCAGGTTTTTAAAAAATTATTAATATTATTATTTTCAGATATTTTTACTTCGCCCTTCTCGACCCCCTAGGGGGGACTCAGGGCAGCTTCCAGCCTTCACATATTCAATGCCTACAATTAAACACAATGAAATACACAACAAACAGTAATTATAAATAATTAAAATATTAAATTAATACAATAAAATCTACTAGAAAAGAAGCCAGCCTGATGGCCATTGTTTCACCGAGTTCTGTAATTAGTGAGTCCATTCAGCTTATCATAATCCGTTTCCAAAGCTCTTGTTGTCATTGTCCTTGTCATTCTGCCAGATAACCCAAAGGCCTGGTCCCATATCCATGTTTTTAATTTCCTTCTAAAAGAGAGGAGGGATGACAATGATCTAATTTCCCTGGAGAGTGCATTCCACAGGCGGGGGGCCACCACCGAGAAGTCCCTGTCCCTAGTCTCCGCCAGTCTCATTTGTGACAAGGGCGGGGCTGAGAGCAGGGCCTCTCCAGAAGATCTTAAATTCCTAGGCGGGATGTAGGTTCGGACAGGTATGCTGGGTCGGAGCAGTATAGGTTTTTATAGGTCAAGACAGTTGCCCATAAAAAATCCAATGACAAGACATGAGTGAGGCTGCATCCTCCACCTCATGTAATGCAGAATACTGCCTCTGATACCAAAGGTGAAGGAGGTTTCGGTCAGGGTTGGTTTGACACGCCTTCCTCTTGGCACATTTCTTTCTTTCGCCCTCTATTCATGACTCTTAAAATTCTACAGGACTGCTGGTTACAGCTGACCTCCAGCAGGAGCACTCAAGGGCCAGCTGACCTCCAGCTGGAGCGCTCAAGGGCCAGGGCCTACCAGTTCTCAGTGTCTATGCCAGAGTTTTTAAGGCTGGCTTTAAGCCCATCTTTAAATATCTTTTCCTGCCCACAAACATTCAGTTTTCCATTCTTGAGTTTGGAATAGAACAATTGCTTTGGGAGATGGTGGTCGGGCATCCGGACAACACGGCCAGTCCAAGGGAGTGGATGATGGAGGACCATCGCTTCGATGCTGGTGGTCTTTGCTTCTTCCAGCACACTGACATTTGTCTGCTTGTCTTCCCAAGAGATTTGCAGGATTTTCCGGAGGCAGCGCTGATGGAATAGTTCTAGGAGTTTCATGTGACGTCTGTAGACAGTCCACATTTCGCAGGCATATAGCAGGGTTGGGAGGACAATAGCTTTATAGACAAGCACCTTGATCTCCCTACGGATGTCCCGGTCCTCAAACACTCTCTGCTTTATTCAGGAAAATGCTGCACTCGCAGAGCTCAGGCGGTGTTGTATTTCTGTGTCAATGTTGGCTTTTGTGGAGAGGTAGCTACCAAGGTAGCGGAAATTATCAACATTTTCTAATGTTACACCATTAAGCTGTATTTCTGGCATTGGAGAGGGATTGGCTGGTGACTGCTGGAAGAGCACTTTGGTTTTCTCGATGTTCAAAGTGGACAGTATAGCACCTCCCTCCCTGGGAGTGTTATAATTCCAGACCTGCCTTCAATTTAGATGAGTCCAGGGTCACTCTGGAAGATCTAGAAATTCTAACAAGGTACTCAACATTTTTAGAGGTACTTCAGCCACATAATGAGAAGACAGGAAAGCTTGGAGAAGATAATGATGCTGGGGGAAAAGGAAGGAAAAAAGAAGAGGAGCTGACCAAGGGCAAGATGGATGGAAGTTATCCTTGAAGTGACTGGCTTGACCTTGAAGGAGCGGGAGTGGGTTGGGGATGGGGCGTCTGTGGACAGGGAACTCTGGCATGGGATGGTCCATGAGATCATGAAGACTGAACAAATAAACAACAATATTCTCTCTAGTCATCCAGCACAATTCTACAGCATACTTCCACCAAAAGTAATTCATTTTAATAGGTTTCATTATTGTCTGCAGTTTCGTGTTTCCACTGCCAGTCCAGAAATATATCCCCATTGGATATGGGGGTTGTACTATACAGGCAGAGAGTTTCTGAATGCCAGAGTCCTCCCCCCCCCCCCCAAAAAAAGGGAACTTTCTTGTGGCAGGATGCTTGGTTGGGGGGAGTCTTTTGGGGGCACAGAACTAATGTTGCCTGATGAGAAGCAGGGCTGAGGGCTGAAGAGAGAAGGACAAAATCCCAGGGCTTCAGATTTCTAGACAGCCTGGGCCTCTGTGTCCCTGGGTAATAAAAAAACAAATAGTACAGTACAAAAAATGTTGATATCTTAACAGCCCAGACAGTAGCTATAATGTCTGCTGCTAAATTTAAGAAGCAGGAGTGATTATGCATTTTCCCAGCTCTCTGTCACCTTGCTGAGATGAAGTCGGAAAACTGGTCTGATTTTCTGAAGACAGGAAGTTGGTCTACCCCAGTAGAATAGGTCTGATTTTAAATAACATGGGATTGGAACTAGAAAACATTTGTTTGGATCTCAACTCAGCTATGTAATCATTGGTCTGTTCTGAGGTCTGGTAGTATTTTCTGAAACAGACAGGAATCCAGATCTGATACATTCTTGCTAGGCAGCTTCATCTGTTGTTTCTCACTTACTATCAGCAACACAGTGTGTTATCTGATTTGTAACTTCTTTGGATGCTTGAAATACATGCAATGTGACTCCCACCCTACCCTCCTTCAAAGTTATGGCAGGTCTTCTGGCCTTTGACAGGACATATTTTCATCTCACATCACTGCTGTTTTGCTATGTGTGTCCCCTAGTTTTTAATTTTATACTTATATTTTAATGCATTTACATTGCATTTACATTGTTTATTGTTAGCCACTTTGAGTCCCTGCATGGTGAGAAAGGTAGGATAAAAATAAAGTAAGCAAATTGGAACTCGGTGTGGCTTTTTTGTTACATGCCTTCAAGTCATTTCTGGTTAATCGAGATCCTAAGGCATCATAGGACCATAGGGAAGGCTGAGCGAAGGAAGATAGATGCCTTTGAACTGTGGTGTTGGAGGAAAGTTCTGAAAGTGCCTTGGACCGCTAGAAGATCCAACCAGTCCATACTTCAGGAAATAAAGCCCGACTGCTCGTTGGAGGGAAGGATAGTAGAAGCCAAGATGAAGTACTTTGGCCACATCATGGGAAGGAAGGAAAGCTTAGAGAAGACAATTATGCTGGGGAAAAGGGAAGGACAAGGGAAGATGGATGGATGGTATCCTTGAAGTGACTGGCTTGACTCTGAATGAGCTGGGGGTGGTGACGGCCGACAGCGAGCTCTGGCATAGGCTGGTCCAGGAGGTCTTGAAGAGTTGAAAACGACTGAATGAATGAACAACAACAACAACAAGGCATCTCTATCACAAGGAGCCATGGTGGCATAATGGGTTAAGCCCTTGTGTTGGCTGAACTGCTGACCTGATGATTGAAGGCTTGAATCTGCAAGAAGGGATGAGCTCCTATCTGTCAGCCCCAGTTTCCCATGCGGGGACATGAAGCCTCCCACAGGATGGTAACACATCTGGGCATCCCCTGGGCAATGTCCTTGCAGATGGCCAATTCTCTCACACCAGAAGCAACGTGCTTCTGACGTGATAAAAAACTCTATTACAAATTTCTTGGCAAAATTTCTTCAGAAGAGCTTTGTCTTCCTCTGAGGATGAGAGTATGTTAGCAACCTGGTCACTGACTTTTGTACCAATTGCAATTTCCGGGCCGTCTTCAGGCAGCACATTACAGTCATTAATCCAATCTGGAGGTAACTAAGGCATGGACCATCGTGGCCAAGTCAGGCTTCTCAAAGTACGGTTCATAGTTTTGACTCTGTTTCACTTGCATGTCTGTATGTCCTTTTAATTCATTTGGATCTTGTACTTTAACCAAAGGATTGAGGTCCATGTGATACTCGAGAATCACAAACCAGTGACACCATTTGCCCATTGGCAGACAATGAAATGCATACAGAAAGAGACTGCCTTTTTCATTATTTACACTATTAATATTGCTTTACCTCTACCCCCTTTAATTACTAGGAGACAAGAAGCCTGCTTGCACTAACAAAGTCATAGATTTTCAATCTCCCATTGCATGTTAATGCCTCTGGGTTGGGAACCCAATCCAAAGCACCAGATGCTTGTCAGCTTCAGAGCTGGTTGAGATGAACAGATGAAAAGACATCTCCGCTTCGGAGTGAATTCCATCAGATCATACGCAGCTGCTCCTGGTTGCTCTGAAAGCACCAAATACTCATGAATAAATATTAAGTGAAAAGCTGGGAGGAGGGATTAGGCAGTCAAAGAACAAAAGGAAGAAAATGGGAGATGATGCCAAGAGAGTCTGTGATCTTTAGCATCAGAGAAAATGTACTTTTCTCATCAACGCACACACACACACACACAGAGCCCTCCCTCCACACTTGCTGCAATGCATGGAATGCCTAGAGAATTGTTGGATATAAGCCCCAAAGACCCAATAGTAAGGAATGCTGACAGTTGCAGTCCAAAAATCTCTGGAATTCTTTATGATCCATACCCCTGACCTAGATGCATACAGAAAGGATGTCAGGTCTGTAATCACACATCAGTACAAGTAAATCTTGTTAACAAGTTCTCTGACATAGAAGATCCTTATTACGAAGTCTTTTTATTCCCACTCTTTTCCTCCTAGCTGGATATTTTTCAGCAGCATCAGCACTGGGAAGATTGTGAAGAAAGGCTGGAGAAAACATAGACTTTCAGTGTTAGGTTGCAGTAGTGTGTCAACGCTTAAGAGGGAAATAAGAGACCTGAGGGTTGGACTACAACTCTGGAAACCAAGGTTTGAATCCCACTCAGGGCCCATCCAGACAATACCTTTTTTCCCAGAAGCTTCCGCAGCAAACAGCAGGGTGGCCTCTAAACCCGGAAGCAATCGCTACAAAAGGCAAACACTGCAAGATTTCCAGGTATGGGAATATCACAGTTTTGAGCCGAATATCTGGATCTTCGTATGTCTTTATATCCCTGCAATCAGAAATCACGGGATGTTTATCTGGGTTTGTTCCCAGGTTTTAGATGCTTGTTCCTGATTGCTCGCTTCCTAAAAAGAAGGTGACACTTGAGTAGAAGGTAAAAACTTTGTTTGTGTGCCAGAAATTCCATGAAGCGTGTGGAGGGCACATTTTCTCTGGTCACGACAAAGTTGTAGCCCACTAGTCAAATGTTGTACATCTTTTCACAAGAAAAACAATCAGGAACAGCCATGATTAACGCAGGAACAGGACCCTGTTGTTCAATGCCACAAGGACACAACCAAATCTGTCTGGACAGATGGCCAGGCAGCCAGTCTCTAAAAATCGTAGACAACAACAAAGTTCTCTTCTTGGCTTAAAAGTGTGTGTTCCAGTTGTGTACCACTGACTTGTGCAGTAATGATCCTACCCCATGAGGTTTGTTTGTGTGAGAGATACTTCATGAAACATCTGGAGGCCAGTTTTTCTGGCCAGGAAAAAGAACAGAATTTTTGTGATGATCCACACATCTGAATTGCCCCATATCTGCATCTCACGGGATTTTTAAAAAACTGCCAGTTTCCGAAGGAAGTGCTGCGGTGGCCATCTAGGGAGCTTCTAAATCTCAGAACAAAGAATCAAGTCTGAACAATGGAGGCAGAAATCCTGAGACCAACAGGTCTGTATGTGGACCTCTTCTGAAGTCCCGGGATTTTTCCCCCCTCACTAAAACCCATGATTTAGTGCTGTCTGGAAGCACCCTCAGCCAAAACAAAAAACAAAAAAACCTACCACTGAGGACTTTGGGTAAGTCACATTCTGTCAGTCTTAGTGGAAGCGAAATCTTGCTAAGAAAACCCCAACAGAGTAACTTTAAGATTACCAAGTCAGAAACACCTTGAAAACACAGAACAATAAAAGCTGAACTAGAAAAGAATGGGATTCTGCTCTAGCTTATCTAACTAGCAACATGCATAAACAGAAGAACAGAGAGGAAAGAGGGAAAGGAGATATATTTGCCTCACCAGCTCCCCCTAGCACGTTAAAAAAGCATTGCTCTAGAAATCTGAGCACTAGGAAAAGTGGAGGCTGGGAAAGAAAAATAAATAATCTCTAGATGTATTTTGAAAGAAACTTTGAGCTGCCCTCTAGAAAGTTCAGAATGTGATACTCATGTAAAACAGAACTGGTTGTTTTGGATAAAAGGTTCATTGAAACATGTTGAACTGCTTTTCATTTTTGATGACATAGGAACATTCCTTATGCTTTACATGCCATTTCTCACTTTGCTACAAACTTTTCTGTTAAAGAAGTAACACATCTACTTTGTAACTAATGCATGTATTGTCAGGCTCCTGGTGATGATCCACAGACTCAGAAGTGCTAGCGCTGTTCATGCCTCATCCATAGGGTGTATTATCGTAGAATCATAGAGTTGGAAAAGACCTTGTAGGCCATCCACTCCAACCCCCCCTGTCAAGAAGCAGGGAAATTGCATTCAAAGCACCCCCAACAGATGGCCATCCAGCTTCTGTTTAAACGCCTCCAAAGAAGGAGCCTCCACCATACTCTAGGGCAGAGAGTTCCACTGGTGAACAGCTCTCTGTACCTGAACTATAAGAACTTCCCAACTGTGAGAGCTGTTCACTAGTGGAACTCTCTGCCCCAGAGTGTGGAGCAGAGAGTTCCACTGGTGAACAGCTCTCACAGTTAGGAAGTTCTTATAGTTCAGGTAAAATCTCCTTTCTTGTAATTTGAAGCCATTCTTCTACGTCCTAGTCTCCAGGACAGCAGAAAACAAGCTTGCTCCTTCTTCCCTGTGACTTTCCCTCACATATTTTTGTATTATATACATTATATTAATTCTACACAGTTGACACCACTTTAACTACCATGGCTTGATGCTATGCAATCATGGGAGTTGTAGTTTGATGAGAGTCTTGCAATATTGTGAAACTGTGAAACTGCAAACTCCATGATTACATAGCATCGAACCATGGAAGTAAAAGTAGTGTCAAACTGCATGAATTCTACTGCATAGATGCACACTTAGAATCCTGCTGCTGAAAGTGATAGTCACAAAACCAATGCTGGCTCAGAAGCCATCTTCGGAGAATTTCCAGGAAAGAAAAAAAACATGTTTGCCTATGGGAACAAATATGGTGCCAATTCCTCTCCCGTTGAAAAACAAGTATCATTTCCTCAGATTAGTAGGCTAAGGCCACATCTACACTGCCATATAAAATCCAGATTCTCTGCTTTGAACTGGATTATATGGTGGTGTAGAGTCATATAATCCAGTTCAAAGCAGATCATCTGGATCATCTGCTATGATAATCTGGATTATATGGCAATGTAAATCCAGTTTCACTCAGGCCCCATCTACACTGCCATATAATATCCAGATTATCTTCTTTGAACTGGATTATATGACAGTGAAGACTAATATAAACCAGTTCAAATAAAATAATCTGGGATCAGATGCTGGATTATATGGCAGTGCAGATCCAGCCCAACAATCACCTTTTCTCCCTTTCCTGAACACAGTATACCTGACGTGTCTCTATTGTCAGAGCTGTGCTGGAGATGGTTACTTGCTGCCACTACCACAATCCCACATAATTCCCATTCCTTCTTCCTGTATGTGTTGGCTCCATTCATGTTGCTTTTCATGGGTGCAGAATCACTTAATCAGTTCAGGTCTGTGGAAAGCACATGCATACCAATTGCCCCCATTTGTCAAGTATAGTCCCAGTTGATCTTGTTGTCATGTGTCTTCAATTCATTTCTGAATATGGTGCTCTTGAGCTGAACCTATCATTAGAGAATTTGTTCAGATGAGGTTTGCCTTTACTTTCTTCTGAATCTGAGAAAATGTGACTTGGCCAAGATCAGCTAGTTTCCATGGCTGAGCAGGGATTTCAACCCTGATCTCCCAGTGTCCTAACCCAACACTCAAATTACGACACCACACTAACTCTCTACTTAATCACCCATCTTCCTACTTTTTCAGCTTCTTTTTCAGTTTCTATCTAAACTTCCAACTTCCACCTTTTGTCCTCAGCTTACTTCCATTGGTGCACACTGAGTCCAAAGTCTAAACTACAATGTACAGGATTCCAAACCATTGAATCATTACAGTTAATGTGGTGTCAAATCACATTCATTTTATAGTGTAGATGGACCCAGATAATTGTAGTAGGTGGTCTGTGGTTTGCTCTCATGTCGTGGACTCCACTTTGTAGCCCGATTTCTTAAGGCTGGCTCTGCATCTTGTGGTGCCAGAGCACAGTCTGTTCAGCACCTTCCAAGTCGCACAGTTTTCTGTGTGCCCAAGAGGGAGTTTCTCATCAAGCACTGTTTGAAGTTCTGGATTTTAGCCTGCCACTTTTGGACTCTCACTTGCTGAGGTGTTCCTGTGAGTATCTCTGTAGATCTTAGAAAGCTATTTCTTGATTTAAGTTGTTGGCTTACTGGCTGATATCCAGACAGAGAATGGACCAGAGATGTCAATGCCTTGGTCCTTTCATTACTGGCTACTACTTCCCAGCAGATGTCAGCCACATGCACAATGGAGAACCTTCTCACAGCGGCACCAGAGGCATTCCAAGTGGTCAAAGTAAATCTAGTATAATGCCAAATTTTAAACTTTATTTGTGTTTTTTTAATACATTATAATTGTACCCTCAATTTGCTTCTGACACTATAAATAAATAAATACCCAGATAATTGGATTTTGGCTGTTCTATCCTGGGCTACTACTTTATTTGGGCACTGAGCAGGCAGTATAGACATTAATCAATTTGAGTTCCACTGCATTATGGCCTATGAAATCTTGACGTGTTGAAGTGGAACTTGAAAGACTACGACTCCCAAAATGTTCTAGCCAGGATTTCCTGTCACTATGTTGTCTGGGAATTTGGGAGTTTTTATCCAAAAAATGAAACACAGACATTTGTCAGATCTGTTTGACAGCAAGCTATAGTCAGCTGAATCCAACACTGCAGTAAATTTCTTAGTTCTTAAGGTGTCATGGATTTTGGGCTTTTTTTTTTTTTGTTATCCTGTATAACAGATAAAAATTGTACTCTGAACCCATCCTGCTCCTTAGCAACACCTTAATTTTCCAGGAAGTCCACTCTATAGAGGAAAAGTAAAGTAAATGAATGTAATTAACTAAGTTCAAGAGTTTCTTTTAAAAAATAACCATCAATGGACTGCCCTTATTAGGATAGTTGCAGCAACATTCTGCCCAATGATTTAATGTATTTATAATGACATATCTCATTAATTTGATTCCACCAAGTAAGTTCTTTTGTTTGTCCTTTAATGGAACCATCTACATGTTTAAACCCCACCAGTAGCAAATGAGATCAGCGCCTAGAATTTCACATATTTTCCAGAACCAGCCAGGATAACTGGGAGGTGGTGGCATTTGCAGCTTAAATGTAACTTTTCCCATATTCTGTTGCAAGGCATCATATCATATGCCTGATGGCAGAGCTGGCTCAAGAGATTTTGCAGCTTGAGGCATCATACCACCAGCAGCCCTTCTGTTGGAAATAGAAACCTTCTCAAGCCTCCACTGGTTATTTGTTTGTATATAATTCAGATTGCTTACTGTATTATATATGTGTATATTGGTTTGCAGTTTTACCTTAACTCTTTTGTTGTGGGAGGGACTGTAGATCATGTGATCCGAACTGGGCTTGTTCAGGACTCAGACTCCATTTTAGAAACCCTTCAGTTCAGATTCAGTAGAAACAGATGTATGCCTTTAGAAGACTGCAGGAACAGTTTTTACTTTAGACTTCAGTAGGAACTGTATGCTAGACTTTAGTAAAAACAGATGTATGCTTCTTTTTTAAATAGCCCTCTTTTGAGACCACATGTTCCTCCGCAGTAAGGTCATTGGTTTCCAAGTGGAAGGCAGTCCCATCAGGATTGGCTTGACGCACCTTCCTCTTGACACATTTCTCCCTTCCGCCCTTTATTCGGGCCTCTTCGAATTCTGCAGCACTGCTGGTCACACTGCTGGTCACAGCTGACCTCCAGTTAGAGTGCTCAAGGACCAGGGCTTCCCAGTTCTCGATGTTTATGCCACAGTTTTTGATGTTGGCTTTAAGCCCATTTTTAAATCTCTCTTCTTGTCCACCAAAATTACGTTTCCCGTTCTTGAGTATAGTAACTGCTTTGGGAGGTGGTGATTGGGCATTCGGACAATGTGGCCATTTCAGCAGAGTTGATGAAGTAGGAGCAGGGACTGGCTGGTGCCTGCTGGAAGAGCACTTTGGTTTTCCAGTAAATATATTTGTTTCAGAGGTGCAGAACAGGTTGTCTTGAGCACATGCTTTATGCCTTCCATGGGTGTATCTACACTAAAGAATTGATTCAGTTTGACACCTCTTTAACTGTCATGCCTCAACGCTATGGAATCCTGGAAGTTACTGTCTCATCCAAAGAGTGCTGGTGCCTCGCCAAACTACAACTCTCATGATTACATAGCATAAAGGTGAAGATAAAGGTTTTCCCCTGACATTAAGTCCAGTTGTGCCCGACTCTGGGAGTTGGTGCTCATCTCCATTTATAAGCAGAAGAGCCAGTGTTGCCCATAGAAACTTCCCAGGTCATGTGGCCATCATGACTGCATGTAGCGCTGTTACCTTCCTACCAGAGTGGTACCTATTAATCTACTCACATTTGCATGTTTACGAACTGCTAGGTTGGCAGAAGCTGGAGCTGATAGCGGAAGCTCATGCTGCTCTGCGGATTTGAACCTGCGATCTTTTGGTTAACAACTTTAGCAGCTCAGTGGTTTAACCCACTGCATCACCAGGCAATTAAAGTGTTGTCAAACTGCATTAGTTCTACAATGTAGATGTGCCCCAAGAGAGAGGAATGACCAGCAGACTCAGATATAATAGCTAGGGAAATCTCACTGATGTCCTACCAATATGTGCCTCCTTAGGTAGCTCTCTCATATGTTCAGTGGTAGGATCAGCCATTCCTGGAGGATTCTAGAAGGAGGAGAATGATTAATAAATCTTCATTTGAGTATTTTCATTTAATGAAAACTTACTCAATGTTCTTTTTCAGAAAGAAGCCACACCGATACTGCCGGTTCCATTTTCGTGAAATTCCTGCCCAAGAGAGCTGTTGAAATATCTTCAGTCTGAGCCTTTTTGTTAGTATTATTTTCCTCCATATTGCTTATGAGTATTGGGGTACTGTTTGTACTTCAGCATACTCTGATGTTTATATGTTCTTTGCTTTACTATGAGGCCTCTTGTGGTCAAAGAACAGAATGTATATTTTTAAAAGGAAATCAGTCATCTCTTTGGCATAAACGTCTATGATTCTTTGATTAACATTCAATGCAGTTTTACATCAGCATAGTTAGCTAGAATAGTATCCTTTCAAAAGACAAAGCAGGAGAAAATAAATATGTCCATGAACACTGTTGTGATTGTTAATCATTAACCAACCATCAATTCAAGTAATTTTGAATTTAACTTAATTCTAGCCTCCATTAATTGCATTGTATTTTATTGTTTTTCAATTGTATACCCTGTTTTGCTGGGCCAAGTAGGCCAACAAGGTCATTTACATTCAAAACAATTAAAATGTAGTTAACTCATCAACGAAACCATGACAAACACTATTGACTATCCACATTAATTACTCTATCAATGAAATAGAAAGGTCCTGAATTTTGTTTTCTCTGTTTTGTCACCTCCATTTTTTTCTCTTATGCCTGATGAATTTTTCTCTTATGCCTGATGTTTTTTTCCTCTTATGCAGCACATACTCAAAAACACACAACTCTTTTCACATTTCAATATATACATTTCCATTTCAGAAATAATCTCCGTCAAGTTCAATTGGACTTATTCCAGATGAATATAGATAGATATTTGGGGCTCCTTTTCTCTGCTCATCATCTCATGTATCTGGTTCCTTGATGTGATGTCTTCCAGATAATTTTTGGACTACAGCCTCCCCCGCCCCTTAACTATAGACTATGAATGTGGAGACTGATGTAAATCATAGCCCATAATGCCTGGATAGCATCTCATTTAGGAAGATTTAGGAATGAAAAGTAATGCCTCCACCTTCATTACTTGGGTTTGGATGGGAATATTTTAATAAATCAAATGCCGAAATAATCCTTAGAATGTGCTTGTTAACTACCACTATTCACTTTTCCACATAATCACCAGACAATTGGATACATTTCTGCCAACGATGAACAAGTTTTCTGAAGCCGTCATGGAAGAAGGCGACACTCTGTTTCTGCAACCAGCATTTCACAGTTCTCTCATCTTGGGTACTCAACGTGCACAGATCTTCCAATAGCTAAGCAAAGCAATAATTTGACCCACACATTCTTGTGAAATGCTGATTATGCTTGAAATTTCTCTCTGAGTGATACGACAATCCTGAATCAATCTGTCAACCTTTTGCTTGTGAAACTTGGTGGTTGCTGTCACAAGACGCCCAACTCTTTCTTTGTCATGCAAATCAGATGTTCCCACCTCAACATCTTTAAACTTACTTGCCCAATGAAGCACAGTACTCACATCAACACAATCACCATAAACAGCTTGCATTCTCTGATGAATCTCCTTTGGGGTGACACATTCTGCTGTCAAAAATTCAATGATTGCACATTGCTTAAGTCGCATTGACTGATTGTCTGCCCAGGGTTCCATACTTTTCACTTTAACAACACAACCATTCAATGCTAAGGCTTCTTGCCAAAATGGAACTGTAGAGGAGAGTCTACTGAACAAGCCAATACCTCCTGCATACCAATACAGCCATCTGTTGAGGAGTTACGAAGGTGGAGGCATTAGTTTTCATTCAACCCACATACTAGGCATGGACAAACTTTGGCCAATAGGCTGTTAGGAATTGTGGGAGTTGACGCCCAAAACACCTGGAGAGCTGAAGTTTGCTTATACCTGTCATATACAGTACATATCGTAACCATTTTCTACATGAGGAGTAGGCGATGTGTGCCTCTCGAGATGTTGTTGGATTGTTGTTGGACTGCAACTCTCATCAACTATAGCCAACATAGGCAATGGTGAAGGGAGCGGCAGTCCAGCCAAAATTGAGCAAGTCTACCCCACAAAGAAACTCACATGTACAGTTATTATTATTCAGCACATAGGTGAACAAAGGAATGGGAAAAAGAACTCTCGCTCCCTGAAATGTTTTATTACGCTATATAATCAGATCAACACTTTTGTTTTGCGATAACTTACTAGGCCTCCTTTATCTGTCAACTGATATTAAGACATTGAATCTGTCAGCAAAACCTTCAACAGTAAGGCTCCCCCTTCCACCCAGTACCAGTTTTCTTTTTGTCAAAAAATATCTCTATCCTCAAAGAAAAGAGTGTGGTCTTCTCTGCATCCTGCAACTTTCAACCATGTGTAGCTCTCCTCTTGTCAGGCTTAATAACAATAAATCAGGAGAATTGTTCCAATGCTGGGAGCAAAAAGGAAAGTGAGAGGAATTACAACATATATGACCTTCACTCTTAGAATTTTTCTTGTAAAGATCTCCACATCTGGACTTCATTCAGTGGAAGTGATGACAATCTCCAATAAATGCTAATGGGGAATCCTGTACAGTCTATACATTGAAACCATAATTCAGTGCCCATGCCCATCTGTGGAACATTATAACAAGCCAAACTATAGAGACATCATTACTGGGAAGCCTAGCGAGGCACTATCTCAGGTAGTGAGATTGGAGTGCTGTGAAAATCAGAGAACAGGGAACAGGGAGCCCCCTAAATGTTGATAGAATGTAGCTCACACATCCAGGATAATTGAAGTAGTGTAACTCTCTATTTATTTATTTATTTATTTATTATTTATTTATTACTTGCACTTATTTACCGCCACTCTCAGCCCAGAGGGCGACTCGTGGCGGTGAACAACAACATAGAAAAGACAATTTACAGTAATCAGAACAATACAGACATGCTACTACTACTTGACATATACTTATACTAAAAATCCGCTACGTCATATCATGGGTCATAGTCAGTCTCATAGTCGTGGTCCATTCCGGTCATCATTGCCAAAGATATAGCACTCAATTGAAGGCCAACTCGAAGAGCCATGTTTTCAGGCTCTTACGAAAGGCCATAAGGGAGGGCGCCTGTCTAACTTCAGCAGGGAGGGCGTTCCACAGCCGGGGGGCCACCACCGAGAAGGCCCGCTCTCTCGTCCCCGCCAGGCGTGCCTGTGAGGCAGACGGGATCGAGAGAAGGGCCTCCCCGGATGATCTCAAGGTCCTCGTGGGCTCGTAGGCCAAGATGCGGTCTGCAAGGTATTTTGGGCCGGAACCGTTTAGGGCTTTGTAGGATAGTACCAGCACCTTAAATTGGGCCCGGTAGCAAATCGGCAGCCAGTGGAGCTGGGACAGCAGGGGCGTTGTGTGCTCCCTACGCCCTGCTCCTGTTAACAACATGGCTGCCGCGCGCTGGACTAGCTGGAGTTTCCGGGCCGTCTTCAAGGGCAGCCCCACGTAGAGAGCGTTGCAGTAGTCGAGGCGGGATGTGACCAAAGCGTGTACCACCGTGGCCAAGTCAGACTTCCCAAGATACGGGCGCAGCTGGCGCACGAGCCTAAGCTGTGCAAATGCTCCCCTGGTCACCGCTGAAACCTGGGGGTCCAGGCTCAGCGACGAGTCCAGGGTCACACCCAAGCTGCGAACCTGAGCCTTCAAGGGGAGTGCGACCCCGTCCAGCACAGGCTGTAACCCTATACCCTGTTCGGCCTTGCGACTGACCAGGAGTACCTCTGTCTTGTCTGGATTTAATTTCAGTTTGTTCGCCCTCATCCAGACCATTACAGCGGCCAGGCACCGGTTCAGGACTTCGACGGCCTCCTTAGTAGCAGGTGGGAAGGAGTGACAGAGTTGGACATCATCTGCGTACAGATGACACCGCACCCCGAAACTCCGGATGATCTCACCCAGCGGCTTCATGTAGATGTTAAACAGCATGGGGGACAGGATGGAGCCCTGAGGAACCCCACAGGTCAAAGGCTGTGGTGTTGAACAGGAGTCCCCCAATAACACCTTCTGGGTACGGCCCTCCAGAAATGACCGGAGCCACTGCAAAGCAGTGCCCCCGAGACCCATCTCTGCAAGGCGCCCCAGAAGAATACCGTGGTCGACGGTATCGAAGGCCGCTGAGAGGTCCAGGAGCACCAACAGGGACACACTCCCCCTGTCTAGCTCCCGGCGCAGATCATCGACTAAGGCGACCAAGACCGTCTCGGTACCATGTCCCGGTCTGAAACCAGACTGTGCCGGATCCAGATAATCCGTGTCTCTCAAGAATACCTGGAGTTGTGAGGCCACCACGCTTTCCATGACTTTGCCCAAGTAGGGGAGATTGGAAACAGGCTGAAAGTTTTCGAATTTGGTGGGGTCCAGTGATGGCTTCTTCAACAGCGGCTTTATAATAGCCTGTTTTAGGCTCGCTGGAATCTTGCCTTCCCGAAGGGAGGCATTCACCACCACCGTTACCCACTCGGCCAATCCCCCTCTGGCCTCCTTCAGAAGCCAGGATGGGCAGGGGTCTAGGATGGACGTAGTGGGCCTCATTCCTCCAAGTATCTTGTCCACATCCTCAGGCTTCACAAACTGAAAAGAATCCAACAAAATAGGACAAGCAGGTGCTTGTGTCACATCCACCGAGACTGCACTTAATGTGGCGTCCAGCCCAGCGACTTTGTCTGCAAAGAACCGAGCAAATGCTTCACAGCGCGTGGCCGAATTGTCAGGGCTCCCACCTGAGGTAGGGGGAGTTAAAAGACCTCTGACAATCCGAAACAGCTCCGCCGGACGGTTCTTTGCAGACGCAATAGTAGCCGCAAAGAAAGTTTTCTTTGCGGCTTTTATTGCCGCGGCATATGCCCTTAGAAAGGACACAAACCGTGTTCGATTTGGCTCGCTTGGGTCCGAGCGCCACACGCTCTCTAGTACCCTCTTCCTTCGCTTCATCGCTGCCAGCTCCTCAGTGAACCAAGGGGCTGGTTTAGCTCGGTTACTCGAGAGGGGACGTTCCGGAGCGATCCTGTCAATTGCCCTGGTCATCTCCCCATTCCAGAGAGCGACCAAGGCCTCGACATGGTCACCTACCGAGGTGGCGGGAAAATCCCCAAGAGCCGTCAGGAATCCATTCGGATCCATAAGCCTCCTGGGGCGGACCTTCTTAATGGGTCCTCCACCTCTGCAGAGGTTAGGGGGCGCAGTGAGCCTAAATCTGATCAGGAAGTGGTCGGTCCATGGCAACGGAGAGATAGACAACTCCTCCACACCGCCACCCTGCTCCCATCCCTGGCAGAAGACCAAGTCCAATGTGTGTCCAGCACAGTGGGTGGGGCCAGTTATCCGTTGGGACAGCCCCATGGTTGCCATGGCGGACATGAAGTCCCGAGCCGCTCCTGTGAGGGTTGCCTTGGCATGGATGTTGAAGTCCCCCAGCACAAGGAGCTGTTGGGACTCCACCGCCAGGCTCGAGACCACCCCCGCTAGCTCAGGTAGGGAGACTGTAGTGCAGCGAGGTGGACGGTACACTAGCAGAATCCCTATTCTGTCCCGGTCACCCACCCTCAGGTGGACGCATTCAAAATTTGTGGTCTGCGGGATGGGGCTCCTGGTCAGATGGATGGAATCTCTATAGACCACTGCGACCCCGCCTCCCCGTCCTCCGGCTCTTGGTTGGTGCTGCACGGAGAAACCTGGAGGGCAAAGCTGGGAGAGATTTAAGCCCATTTGAACTCCATGATCTTTAGGAGAGGCCGCTCTCTTTTCCCACTACCATCCCAGGTCTTCTTCTTCTTAGGCAATCCCTCATTGACAAAGTAAGATTGTCTTCCAAGTTTGGTGTCCTGGCAGTGGGTACATAAGTGACTGTGCGGCCCTATTCTTGATCTGCATGTTCTCCTGCAGTGAGGGCATCAGTTTCCAGACGGAAGGTGGTTCCAGTCTGGGTTGGCTTGACATGCCTTCCTCTTGGCACGTTTCTCTTTCGCCCTCCATTTGTGCCTCTTCAAATTCTACAGCACTGCTGATCACAGCTGACCTCCAGCTAGAGTGCTCAAGGGCCAGGGCTTCCCAAATCTCTGTGTCTTGGCCACCGTTTTTAAGGTTGGCTTTGAGCCCATCTTTAAATCTCTTTTCCTGTCCTTCAACATTCCATTTTCTGTTCTTGAGCTCGGAGTAGAGCAACTGCTTTGGGAGACAGTGGTCGGGCATCCGGACAACATGGAAGGTCCAGTGGAGTTGATGGTGGAGGACCAGCATTTCAGTGTTGGTGGTCTTTGCTTCTTCCAGCAAGATGATATTTGTCCATCTGCCTTCCCAGGAGATTTGCAGGAGTTTTCGGAGGCAATGCTGATGGAATCGTTCCAGGAGTTGCATGTGACCTTCCCAGGTATCTTTGATGGAAACAAGGGAGACAGTCTTCTCAGTGGCAACTCCTAGATGTTGGAATTCCTTCTTTGGGGATACCATCAGGCACCCCCCCCCCCCATTCTTTAGAATAGGCTTGTAATGTTATATTGCTTTGCTATTTTTCTATACGCTGTTCTTAAAATTAATTTTAAATTATTTTAGCTCTATAGTTTGTTTTTAAATCTCTCTCTTTCTCTGATGTTGCAAAAGAGAAACAGAAACAGCTGCCATCACCACTTGCTCCACAAAACATTTCAACCTAGCCTTGTCAATAGTAAAGAATTATGGGAACTGCTGTCTAATGGCATATGAGGGGCTGTACATATCCTTTTGAATGACAAGTACCATATTTTGAGATGGGCAGAACTAGCCCAAAAGCAAGTGGGAAACTATCATGCTCAAGTTTAATGCTGGGTGGAGTTTCTGAGACTTGCCATCCAACAATATCTGCAGGGCTTCTGATTCTCATCCTTGCCTTCTCTTTTCTCCTACAGTGAGCATGGCAGAAATGGAAACATGGACTGCAATTCAATATCCCTTTAGCATAGCCTAAATATTCAGCACTATGTATCTCTCATGTTGAATAGTTACATTGTGCAAAGCGATCAACATCTCCAATATGCAATGCCAAACCACAATGCACAAATGCAGTGGTCAAAGTTGCTGTAGGGAGAGCAGAGTATGTCCACTGTGCTATGGTAAACAATTCACATCTATGCATGTAATGACACATATATGTATGTTACTAACAAAATGCAAGTCATTAAGTGTTTGGAATGCACTAACAGTCCTTAACAGGATCTTCTCCTGTTAAAGAAAAAGGGACTGTTTGGCGGCAGGATACTTGCTTTGAATGCAGAAGGCCCCAATCTCTATCTCCAGGCAGGGTTGAAAAAATAACTCTGTCTCAGGGCCAGAGAAGTCCTTGTTGTCAGTCTGCTTCAACAGTAATGGATCAGATCACACATGTAAAATGTAATGCCTACCTGCTGAATCTAACCCACCATATCATTTTATGTAGTTCACGAGGCTTTCAATACCAGGGCAACATAGTAATATTTATACAATCCTACAATTACAGGCAAGCCCTTTGAAGGCAATCCTAAGGCTGATGCGGCCCTCGGTGAAAATGTGTTTGAGACCCCTAGGTTAGATAGACAAAGAGTCTGGCTCACTATAAGGCAACTCCCCTTTAGAGGTATGTGAAAGAAATTGGTGTTGCGTGTGCAAGTGCGATACACCTCCCACAGCCAACCCAAGAAGTACACTCACACAAGGTGTGGGATGAACTATGGCCACAACTCATTTATTGATAACAGGAACAAGGGTTGGCAGCCAAGCATGGGTCCTGGATCATGATCGGGCAGCCCAATACTGCCCAATCCCGCACACTCACCAGGGTGCCACCGGCACAATACCAGGCAAACGCAACCCGGCACCCCTGGGACCACCGGGCACCCCCCCTAACCGCTAGGGGGGGATACCAAACCAGATCCAGGGCCCATGCCCCTCACCAACAAGGAGTTGTGACAAGGAGCATAACACAAACAAGTAACTGTTAACAGGCAACCATGACAAGGAAACACAACCCCAGTTAACTTCCAATAAAAGCATTAACTACATGCAGGGTGGGTGGGATGGATCAGCTGTTGCAGGCTGAGTGCCTGCTGAGAAGCCCAGGGCAGCCTTATGAAGGCTGCCCCCGAGGAGGGAGAGGCCACCTCAGGCCTCACCTGCGGTTGGCGTGGTCAGTCGGCCATTGGCCCCTTGACCTGCTAGCGGGAAACCTTCCCGCCATCAGAGGGGGGGCTTCTGGGAGGAAGAAGCCCCCCTCAGGCAAGAATGGCAGTGGGGAAAGCCCAGCACCGCAACTTCTTTGGCCCGGTAAGTCTGGCCATGCCTTTTATGCAACGACATGTTTTGCCCAGGGTCCCAGCGCCCAAAGTCCAAATGCAAAAGACTCTCAGACAAGAGTAAAAGTGAACGGAAAAATCTTTACTCTTTACTCAGCAGAAATGAAAACATAAATTGGCAATGTTGCATACAAAAACAAGCAGTGCAACAAACTTTACACAGTCTTTGTAGGAAACACAAAATAAGGCATCTTCATCTTAAAGCAAATGAGAGATCAAAATAAACCTTCACCATAGCCTCCTTCAGAGTAGCTTCTCCAAACTGCTCCCCAGGGCAAAGCCTTTGTCCATAGGTCTCCACAGAGAAAATACTCTTCAGAAGCTCTCCTTCAGGATCTCTCCTTCAGGATCTCCTGCTGGAACTTCATGCTGGTACTCCAGAATATATTCAAGAAAACTCAAAACAGATACAGCCCCTTGGGCCATACCCAGGCTTGCTAGTTGACCTACATTCCAGTTGTACATGATAATTAAACACAATAAGGTTTTTCTTCACACACATATACTTGGTCCTGCAAAGACTTAGCGTAATAATTCGTTCTGTTTTCATTTTGAATTTTGGTTCCCGTCCCTCCCTGGTTCTGTTTTTGGGAAGATTCTTCTCAAAATGGAAACAGAACTCCAGAACCCAAATTACAAATCTGAATTATGAATACTGAATTACGAAACTGAAATACAAATTTTAAATCTTCCCAAAAACAGAATGGGGAGGGGCATCCGAAAACAGACCGAAAACAGAGCTGATTTCTGTTTCCTACACCCCTACTCCCTATAGACCTAAACATCTGTAATCCTTGACTAAAGAAGCCTGCAAGTTTCTACCTGGACAGGACAGCATTTCTTCACCAAACAGAGCAGCCCTGAGACTGGCAAATACATGGAACGTATCCCCAACTCCCTGCTTCTGGGTTTCACTCCCAGCACCTGAGGCAGGGGAGTTCAACGGGAGTTTCTTTTCCTGCCCAGTTAAAATGACAAATTGGTACATGAGTGTTTAATGAAAGATGCTGGAAACGTCCACGAAGATCAGAAAAATCACCTCACGGAACTGACAGGCGGGCCATCTGCATTCCCGTGTCCCTATTAATTCCCTAACGATAAACGACAGGGGAGCCTAGAGGGTTAACAGCTTAATTCAATCTTCCTCAAACTCCCCTTCCAAAGCCCTGTCTGTATCTAGAATTAGAAATGCATTTATAAAGCATTATTTGCACACTAGATGCTTATTTTCATGTGGCTCCTTGCATCAGATATCAATCACAGCCTTCTCTCCACTTTTGCCATCATTCACCTATCAAAGCCCTCTCAGTAGCAGCAATCTATGTTGCCACATATCACACAGGCACTGCAGAAACAAACAAACAAACAAAAATGTGCCTTTTGTGACTTTTTTTATCCAGGTGAGTCATCTCTTATACAGGTGGATCACCTTGTGTTTCATATGGCTCTACGCACTGGCTGGCTGTCTCGGGCAGGCTATGAGCATCCCATTTCTGTGATGATTTAATCTATATAAAGAAAAACGTAATGTTAGTTTGTGGGATTATCATAATTCAAAAACCACTGGGTGAATTGACACCAAATTTGGACACAATACACCTATCAGGCTAATGAGTGATGACCACTCATAAAAACACTGGAAAACACAGCGGAAGATACTTAAAAAGCCAAAAAATAAAAAATGCATTACAATGCATGCACAAAACCACATATATACAAATATACACATATATACACACACAAAACACATATACACAGACTGGGCCACAGCAACATGTGGCAGGGGACAGCTAGTTCATAGTAAAAAAAAGGAGGGAGTGAAGAGGCATCTTGTGATTTTTATAAGACTATACCATTTATTTTGCCATAAATTTGAGATGAAAGGTGAAAATAGTCGTCATGATTGTTAAGTATGTGGGAATCTAAAGCCCTGTAGATCTACTGCAAAGCATCCAGCATTCCACTGGCAGATCCCAATCTACTTTCTGCTCACACCGGGATTAAGAGGAAGAGGGAAATGCTGTGTACAGGAATGGTTGTTATGATCAGTTGAAAATCTGACAAAAAGCAGAAAAGACCCAGGAGTTATTGGGGCTGGGGACAGTAAGCTGATCAGAAGATGATGTAGAGAAAGAAGGTAAAGAATCATTGCCAACATTTCATAGACTGTAATGGGTTTGCCAGCAATTTGAGGATGCATGCTTACAACAGCTAATCAGCCACCAATGAACAAATATGAACAAATGTCTCAAGGAAAGTCCAATATGACATAAGTTCAGTATGACAGTGAGTCGCAGTGCTCTCTGGACCATTCTCCAGAAGATCGGGTGCCCTGACAAATGTGTGAACATCCTGCAGCTCCTCCAGGATAACATGATGGCAACAGTCTTGGATAGCAATGGCTCCCAAAGTGACCCATTTAAGGTGGATTCAGGAGTCAAACAGGGATGTGTTATTGCCCTAACCTTATTTTCCTTATTTCTATTGGACAGAAGACAAGCTATTTAACCTCAGCAGACTGAAAGCCAAAACCAAGGTCACAACAACATCTGTTATAGAACTCCAATATGATGATGATAACATAGTATGTGCGCATTCAAAAGAAGACCTACAAGTCACTCTAAAAACCTTTGCAGAAGCATTTGAGAAGCTTGGGCTCTCATTAAACATTGAGAAAACCAAGTGCTCTTCCAGCAATCACCAGCCAATCTCTCTGCAATGCCAGAAATACAGCTTAATGGTGTAACATTAGAAAATGTTGACCATTTCCGCTACCTTGGCAGCCATCTCTCCACAAAAGTCAACACTGACATTGAAATACAACACCGCCTGAGCTCTGCAGGTGCAGCATTTTTCCAAATGAAGCATAGAGTGTTTGAGGAACAGGACATCTGTAGGGATACCAAAGTGCTTGTTTATAAACTATTGTCCTCTCAACCCATCATATTCAACTCCTGGAATGATTCCATCCGTGTTGTCTCTGAAAAATCCTGCAAATCTCTTGGGAAAACAGGTGGACAAATGTCAGTGTGCTGGAAGAAGCGAAGACCACCAGCGTTGAAGCAATGCTTTTACGCCATCAACCCCACTGGACTGGCCTCATTTTCAGAATGCAGTTACTATACTCCCAACTCAAGAATGGAAAACAGAATGTTGGTGGACAGGAAAAGAGATTTAAAGATGGGCCTAAAGCCAAACTTAAAAACTGTGGCATAGGCACCAAGGACTGGGAAGCCCTTGAGTGCTCTAACTGGAGGTCAGCTGTGACCAGCAGTCTTGCTGAATTCGAAGAGGCACGAATGGAGGGCGAAAGAGAGAAACATGTCAAGAGAAAGGCACATCAAGCCAACCCTGACTGGGACCGCCTTCCACCTGGAAACCGTTGTCCTCACTGCAGGAGAACATGCGAATCAAGAATAGGGCTGCACAGCCACCTACAGACCCACTGCCAAGACACTACACTTGGAGGACCATCATCCTCATGCCACAAGGGATCGCCTAAGTAATATGACAAAGAAAAGCAGATGTACCAAATGGCCCAAGATTGAACAGAGTCTCCCATCAAAGTACTGAACAAGGTATTTCCTGATATAAGTAAATCACAAAAAAAACAAAAAACAAAACAAAACAAAACAAAGAAACTTGGTAAATCTCAAGAAGTGGACAAAGTGGCAGTTTATACTGAATATAAACAGTTGCCTTCTGGTGTACTTTTGAACCTACACAATTTAGATGTGGTGGTACCAGAGAACTGGAACTTCAGGATCCTTGGGACAAAGTCTTCATTAAAAGCCAAAGCAAGAAGAATTCCCTCAGGATATTTCTACCAGTAAGCATTGGGGATTCATACTAATCAAGCCTAAACTGGTTATCAGGAAAAATTAACTGGGTTATCCTTGACAAAACTGTAGGAAGGAGAATCTGTGAACATCTTATCAGTCAACTACAATCTGAATAGTGCAATCTAGGAGCAAGGGAAACCTCTCAATATGTTTCTTCTGATAGTATATCTCAAATGTTTGACTAGACTTTATGGATGAGAATTTAAAAAACCTGCCTTGCCATTTGTATCCTAACTGTGGCAGTCCTTCCCAAAGAAAGTCAGTTTAGCATTATCCTTGCTGAGCTTCCAGTTGGATAGCCAGACCTTTAATATTCTAGCTATGTTTTGATTTTAAAAAAGGCATTTATATTTGTTTTAAAACTGGTTTTACATAAAACAAAATATATGTTTTAAATATTTTATTGCATATAACTTAAGAGAGTAATAGGAAGAAAATGGCTAATGTTTGCTTGTTTATAAATAAATAAATACTTTTAATAATTGATAATAAGTTTGAATAAATAATAATGAATAAATAAAGTGACTTATGACCCTTCCATAATTGTTATAATCCAAAAATGATGCAAACCTCTTCAAGATTGTGTGTATGAGATATAACGGGGGAAAGGATGGGAGCAGGCTTACGGTGTCTACCATTTCTTACTCAATATAAACATAGTTTCAAATATTGCTTTGCACAGAGATACTGTTCTTGTTGGATATTTTGTGTACAGCTAGAGGGAGCTTATCTAGATGCTAGATTCAGACAAACTTTCAAGGTAGGGTTTGAACTATGGGTGGACATATACATCAAAATCAAGATACAGGATTGAAGATTTCCAACCCATGTCTTTATGGTTTGTTACCAGCCCAGCATAGCATAGTGGCCTGAACATTGGATTACAACTGTGGAGACCATGGGCAAAGGCAAACCCATTCTGAACAAATCTTGCCAATTAAAGGCCTTGCATGGTCTGGGGCCGATGTATCTGAGGGACTGCCTCACCCTCTACCAACCCCAGAGATCCCTCCGTTCTGAGGACCAAGATCTATTGGAAGTCCCAGTGTCAAGACCTTGCATCTAACAGCAACCAGATGCAGAGCCTTCACAGCAGTGGCACCATCACTCTGGAATACTCTGCCACCTGAAGTCCGTGCCTTGCGGTACTTACCAGCTTTCCGCAGGGCATGTAAGACATACCTGTTTCGACAGGCTTTTAATGTTTGATATTGTTGTTTTTAAATTGTTTTAAATTGCTTTTAAATTTTGTTAGATTTTAGCTATTCTTGTAAGCCGCTCCGAGCCCCAGGGGAGTGGGGCCCAAATAATAAATAAATAAATAAATAAATAAACCCCATGATAGACTTGTCTTAGGACCATTGGGAAAATGACTTGGAGGTACACAACAATAACCACCAGTTATTGGCAAGATTTGTTCAGAATGGGTTCAGAATGGGACCACTTGATCAGGGACCACTTTGACCAGGGACCACTCTCTAACATTAGTACCAAAAGGGTTACAAATCAGTTTTTGGTCAACTTTTTTTGTTGAGCCCCCGGTGGCTCAGTGGGTTAAAGCCCTGTGCCTGCAGGACTGAAGACCAACAGGTCGCACGTTCAATTCCGGGGAGAGGTGGATGAGCTCCCTCTATCAGCTCCAGCTCCTCATGTGGGGACATGAGAGAAGCCTTCCACAAGGATGATAAAACATCAAAATCATCCGGGCGTCCCCATGGCTACGTCCTTGCAGACGGCCAATTCTCTCACAACAGGACACCCCTGACACGACCAAAAAAAACTTTTTTTGTTGAACAAATTTTTATTAAACACACAAGAAATTTTATTTACATAAAAAGAGGTGGAACAACATGGTTATAAGAGAAGTAGGAAAAACAGACTTGACAAACACGAAAGAGAGGGAAAAAAAGAGAGAGGGTTCATGTTGACTTCTATTCCATGCTTTGTGATTCAATTAATCTTCTTAATAATCTTTTCTCCTCATTTTACCTTGTTCTTACATACTTCTTCTTAGCTTGTCATACAGCTGAAGCAAATTCCAGTTTGTCCTTTTTATTACCTTCCCCAAATTTTTCTTTAAAAAGTAAGATAACTTGTAGTCATATATATAAATAACCTGTCCATATTTTCATTCAAAATCAGTTCTGAGTCCGTAATGCCTAGTAAGTAGTACTCTGGCTTTTTGGGAAGTTCATTTTAAATATTTTTTTAATTTCTTCATGAATACCTTTCCAATAGTTAGAACAGTGGTTCTCAACCTGTGTTTTGGCCTACAACTCCCAGAAATCCCATCAAGTCTACCCGCTGTTAGGATTTCTGGGAGTTGAAGGCCAAAACATCTGGGGACCCACAGGTTGAGAACCACCGAGTTAGAAGCTACTTTACAAGTCCACCACATATGGAAAAACCTCCCATTGTAGTCATGACATTTCCAATAGTTGAGACATTTTTATACATCAAGCCTAATTTCTTAGGCATAATGTACCATCTATGGAACATTTTAAGCCAATTTTCTTTTAGATCTGTTGCGTATGTATATTTTAATTTTTTATTCCAAATCTGTTAAAGTTTTTGGTCAACTTTAGATTTGGTTTGGTTATTTGGGGTGCTGATTCAGAAAACTGCATTGGATAAACCACATACAGATACAGAACATATATGTCAACCAGTAGTCATCACCTACTTGCCCACAGAAAACCATATTTAATAATATAGGGCTGATGTGGTGGAAGTAGTAATCTTTTGTGGGTAGTCAGCCTCTCCCTGACATCTCCGTTTATTTATTTTATTTATTTATCTTGTCAGAAGTGAATCAAAACAGTTGAATTGCATTAAAAACAATCAAACAAACAAAACACAAAGTTTGCAGACTTGGTATTTTATTAAATGTCCTTTGACCAGTAGCTGACCACTTGGAGTGCCTCTGGTGTTACTGCATTGTGCATGTGGCAGGTCTCAGGTTGCATTGCAGTAGGTGATCTGTGGTTTGCTCTTCTCCACACTCGCATGTCGTGGGTTCCACTTTGTAGCCCCATTTCTTAAGGTTGACATCCCCGTTGCTTCAGCACTATAAGAGGGTTTTGTGAGACCAGTTGCTCTCGTTGCTGCATGGTTTCAAGGCAACAGTGTTGTAATGGTGAGGCTGTAGACCAGGGGTCCTCAAACTAAGGCCCAGAGGCCGGATACGCCCCTCCAAGGTCATTTACCCGGCCCTCACTCAGAGTCAACCTAAGTCTGAATGCATGCAACAACAATCCTATCTCATCAGCCAAAAGCAGGCCCACACTTCCCATTGAAATACTAATAAGTTTATATTTGTTAAAATTGTTCTTCATTTTAATTACTGTATATTTTAAGTGTGTTTTTTGCACTACAAATAAGACATGTGCAGTGCGCATAGGAATTCATTCATGTGTTACCGGGAAGTCAACGCCAGAATCAACATGCATATCCCACTCCCCCCACTCTTTCCTCACAACTCTCTTCCCAATTCTCGATTCTCACACCTGGCACATTATATATATATATATATATATATATATATATATATATATAGTTTCAACATCCATTAATCACACTACTTTCTATCCCTTTCTACGCTTTTACCCTCCCCCCCCCCCCACTACCCTATATCCCCTCTCCCACCCTACCCATCAGCTATTGTATGTTTTTAATGGAAAATTAATAAAGATTTTTTTTTTAAAAAAAGAATTCATTCATGTGTTTTTCAAATTATAATCCGGCCCTTCAACAGTTTGAGGGACTGTGACCTGGCCCTCTGTTTAAAAAGTTTGTGGACCCCTGCCGTAGACCATATTTTTTGTTATTGCGCACTACTGGTTGTTCACAGACCACAGTTTGGGAACCACTGGTCTAGATGAAGACAGGTGATTCCTATCGCTAGTGAAAAACAATGAAGTTCTAGTCTCCTTTCATGAAAAGTTTTGCAATACTTCAGGCCAATGCATGGATTTCATAATACCTGCAAATCAGAGTGATAGTGATGATCCCTCTAGCATGAAAGAGAAAGTATGCTAACAGGGCCAGTCCTACCATTAAGCGAAGTGAGGCAACCCACTGTAGCACTTTGTCACTCTGGATTTTGCCGTACTCTTAAATATTACCAAAGTTTCCCTCTATCACACTCTAATCCTGCAGATACATGTTATCCCCATTTTGCTCTTCTCGAGCAGTTTGCTGAAGCCTGAACAATATGAGCAAAACATGGGTTCTTTCCGCTGCTTGGCCAACTTGGCAATGCCTCTTTACCTTTAAATATCAGCCACCCATGGTGAAACAACTCTGACTCCATGTTGGCAATGCACAGGGTTTCCATAGAGACAGAAGCGCAGGTCGCAACCTCTGTAAATGTAATCAGAGCGCTGGAGCTGTTTGTGTGTGTGTGTAGACAGGTTTAATTCTCTCGGTAGTAGGAGTTCAGTAATGCGGCCGTGTATGTATAAGCAGCTCTCGGTGACTGACAACCTGTTATCTTCAAGATGGCTCAGCTCAGAGCACAGCCACCAGTCCATCTTTCAGAGCTGTCTCCTCCACTGCCTTTTCATACACTAATTCCACCCCAGACCCCCACTGGGCCTGCTTGTCACCATGGAAGAGCTTGAAAATATAATAACCATTCCAGCTATACTCCATCTGTCTGGGTTTACAGCTGCCTCTTCACAATGCCAATTTTGTGAAATCAGATTGGGAGGCCCTGGTTGCCTCCACATTACCACAGTCAATTTTTTTGGAGGCAGGGGGTATTCATTTTTCAAGGGAAAAGGATTGCATAAAGCACCATCAACTACTGCCCAACAGCTGTATCTTGCCCCGGCTAACCTCTTCCTGAGGTGTTGTCATCTATACTTCTTTCCTTCTTTGCCTCTCCCCACCTAACTGACTAACAAAGGTATAAATCACCTGAGACATGTGACCAAGCAGCATTAGAGTGTGGTCAATATGGCAACAGTTATTGATGAGGAAGAACAGATAAGATTTCAGCATTGTCTTACAAGAAAGGCAAGATTCTGTCTCCATTTCTCCTTACCCTCAGTTTGCAGCAACAGGACTAAGTTGAGAACAAAGGTGGAAAGCAGATAGAAGAGAAAGAGAGAAACTGGGACATTTTGATAGCGAAAATGTAGGGCAACAGAGGATTAATCAGTATTGTGCCTGCCAAAGCAGAACAGTTGGAAGCTAATAATAGAAGAGGAATAATAATAATAATAATAATAATAATAATAATAATAATAATAATAGGGTTGTTGTGAGTTTTTCAGATTGTATGGCCATGTTCTAGTAGCATTATCTCCTGACTTTTTGCCTGCATCTGTGGCAAACATCCTCAGAGGATTGTTCAGAGGTCTAATTCTTTTGAACAGGCCTCTGAACAAACCTCTGAGGAAGCTTGCCACAGATACAGGTGAAATGTCAGGAGAGAATGCTACTGGAACATAGACATACAGCCTGAAAAACTCACAGCAACCCAGCGATTCCAGCCATTAAAGCCTTCAACAACACAATATTAATAATAACAACAACAACAATAATAATGGAAATTTTACTTTATTGACTACCATGATATCTTAAAAGCACTAGATCCTCTCTGATCTTGAAGGCTAAGCAGAGTCAACTCTAGTTACTACTTGGTTGGGAGGTCATAATACCAGGTGCTGTAGGTTTTATTTCACAGGAAGGAATACCTCTCTGAGCATTCATTGCCCAAGAAAATCTTATAGAATTCATAAACTGACAGGCAACTTGAAGGCATATTATTCAAACAACCCAGAAAGTAACATTTCAAAATTAAAATTTAATTGTGGGCAATTTTAGTAGTTGCAATATCTTTTCCAATCTGCTCTGCAACTATAATAATTTCAGCTAGTGGCAAAAAAAAAAAAAAAAAGCCCACACAAATTAGGATTAAAGTGGATTTCAAAAAAAATCCTTGATATTTCAATTTGGGTACAAAATTAGTAATGTATAATCTCAAAAAACTATTGTTTTCAACATTCATAAATATATATATTTAATTTAGGGTGTGTAGAGATTGCATTTGCACTTCAGGTCTTTATTGCCTTGAAATTAATCAGCAAAACTCAACATCTAAGCATTATTTTATTGAAAATATCCTTCAGAGCAGCTCTCAAAGGAATTAGAAACCATGTGACAAAGTGATAGTTTTACATTAAATCCAAGCAAAAGAGGTGGAGTTAAACACAAAGACTTGGAGGAGCTAATCGATGGCTAATGTGCAAGTGTCCAGAATTTCTAGACTGCAAATCTTTCACTGTGATTATGTTGACCACAGCTAATAGGATCTGTTGACCAAAAACATCTGGAGTACCATAGTTGTCCACTTCTGAGCTCAGGGCTAGAGAGGGCAAGGTGACTGTAAACAATAAACAGATCTCTAGCACCATTAGGTGTAAGAATCGACTTACTCTATGGCTTACCTCTTTCCCATTTGCTTTGAAATCTATGATTTTCCACCCCACCCCCCTTTTTTGTGCTTTGGTATCTTTTATTCACAGAGGTCCCCTAATCTGACCTTTCAGAAAAGTTCCCCTGGGTCAAGGAGAACAATTTGCAAGAAGCTAATTAAAATAGAATTTGAGTTTCCAGGGAATACCTCTACAGAGTCTTTGAACCTCTGACAAGTTCATTAGGGTAAACACTGCTAAATCTGAGTTCTCAGCTAGATGAAAATCACATTGTGCAACAAAAGTTTTACTGAACCCAAGCTGCTAGGTGGCTAAAATCCAGAAGTTTTGCAGAACATTTTTGCTGTTATTACTTCTACACAGACGTTTTCCAACCTGGGACTGTCAGGTAGATCAGTGAAGGGCTATCACATGTCAGAATGGGCAACTGCAGTGCAACTCCCATAATCTATCATCATCCTTCGCCATTGACTAGGTTGCACTAGGCTGATAGAAGCACTATAACGATCACACCGCTGCTCACCAAATTATAACGACCACACAGCAGCCTACCAAATTATAATGATGACACCATCATTACAGACTAGCTCACCAAAAATATAGAGGGAGAATAGTTGTTGAACCAACTGAATATTTAAAAGTTAGGTATTAGGAACCACTGGAACTGAGAGACTTAAAATGATTCTTTAAAAGATTGGTGCTGCCACCATATTACTAATAAACAGGCAGAGGTATTTTTGAGAGATTGTTCAGTAACACATTCTGTGTCACTGTAACAGCCTCTTAGAGGCTGTTAAAAACTGACTTGAATAACACTTTGACCACAAAGGTATTCACACTGAGGTTGGTATAAGTTGATAAAAATAACAAGACCATTTATTGAACAGGCTTGAATAATTCAGGTACAAATGCTTATTGGTTTCAGTAAAAATCTGGCATACAAAAGCTTGTGGTTACGTTTGAGAAAAGATCTTTAAAACTTCTGGGTTACAAGTCTTAAAGTTTCAACACAGACAATTACTTCAGAAAATGAATCTCTGAAAGTAACTCCCTAAAAAATCCCCCTTAGGAATCTAGCTAAAAACCTGAACTAGCCTTCCTTAAGGAAAAGAACAGACCACTAACGGGGTGCTGCTCCACACAGTATTCTAGCTATATTTCCCCATAGCTACTCTGAATACTAAACAAAATACTGTCCCAAAGTTCTTCTTCACAACCCCAAACTGCTCTCGCTGATACCCTTTCCAAGCTCCAACTCCAAACTGGGAACTCAAGCCTCAGTTTAAAAGTCACTGTTTTCCTTCAGATCACTTAGGCTCCGCCCCATCTTCCTAACCAATCCTAGCTTTCTGATTTTCCCTCCTAGACTAGAACACGCCCCCTTAAGGCAAACCTAACCTAAGATGGCGTCTCCCTGTCTCCCTTCTCTAAAATGGATGCCGCGGCTTCTCCAGGCCCACTCTCTTAGGCCTAAGCTAGCTTGCCAAGGTAAGGGATTCATTACAAGCACAATCTGATGCTGGATCCATATAATTATAACACAATTATTCCATTTAATTATCATTTGCACATCAAAAAGAATTCTAGGATTTGCAGTTATGCTTCATGGTTGGGAAGTCTAAATACCCAACCATTGCAAATCCCAGAAATCAACAGATTGTTACCAGAAATATTTGAAGTGGAATGATAGTTTTATCATTGTCTAGTGTGGAACGGTCCAACATTTTGAGCTGAACATGTGATACATTACTTGTTTTTGCCAAGGGGCTTTTGGTAAGTAAACACATGTTTTCTCCTATCCTAGGAAAACTAGGGAAGGAAAAGTAATTTATGTCTACACATAATTGTTCTGAATATGAAAGCAACGGTGATAACTGTGTGGCACTCTAGATGTTGCTGAAGTGCATCCTCCAGCTTCCCCAGATAGGATTGAGTAGCTGGGAGTTGCAGTTAAATAATCTATGGTGGTCTGCAGAATAACTCTCTTATTTAAATCCAATCCTACAAACCAGAGATATGGTTCATGCAGACTTCCAAACATTATTGAATTGCATCTCAAGTAGCTCCAGCTACCATGGCTTAGATGGGGAATACCAAAATCAACAATTCAACAATATGTGGAAGACTGATAAATTTCCACTACTGCTATCTACACTTGCCTAGGAATCATTCCCACTGGACAATATGATACTTTGGAAATGTTACCATGTCCTAATTTACTTTTGAGAAAACAAGAATAACTTTTGAAAAAACAAGAATTTAAATCAATTAAACACCATTAACATTGTGTGGAGTGTTCCCTCTGCCAATGCCATACTTAGATCTGCCATACATACAACACAGATATTACACAACAATGCCATTTTAACTGACATTGCAGCGTCCCATGGAAGGCTGAAAGTGGTGGTTTAGGAGGGGTTTTAAAACTATATTTATCACGTCAGAAGTGAATTGAGGGTACAGTTGTAATGTATTTAAAAACACAAACAAATTTTAAAACTTGGCATAATACGAAATGTTCTTTGACCAGTAGCTGTCCACTTGGAGTGTCTCTGGTGTTGCTGTAACAAAGTCCTCCATTAGGCATGTGGCAGGGCTCAGGCTGCATTGTTATAGGTGGCCTGTTGTTTGCTCTTCTCCACACTCACATGTCATGGACTCCACTTTGTGGAACCATTTCTTAAGATTGGTTCTGCATCTCATGGTGCCAGAGAGCAGCCTGTTTAGTGCCTTGCAAGTCACCTAGTCTTCTGTGTGCCCAGGAGAGAGTCTCTCATTTGGTATCAGCCATGGATTGAGGTTTTGGGTTTTTACCTGCCACTTTTGGACTCTCACTTGCTGAGGTCTTCCTGTGAGTTCTTCTGGAGATCTTAGAATGCTATTTCTTGATTTAAGGTGTTGGCTTGCTGGCTGATATCCGAACAGAGGATGGGTTGGAGATGCCAGTATGGCATAGTAGGTTGAATGTTGGACTAGGACATTGAGGTCCCATCTACATGCCATATAATGTAATTTGGAACCACATTACATGGTAGTGTAGAGCCATATAACATAGTTTAATGGGATTGTACTTCATTATATAACTTTACACTGACCATCAAATGCAGTTCCAAACTACATTATATGGCAGTGTAGATCTAGCTTGAGAGACCAGAGTTTGATTCCCTGTTTGGCTATGAAAATCCAGTGGGTGACCTTGGGCAAATCACACATCTTCAGCCCCAGAAAACCCTAGATGGGATGACCAGAAGTCAGGAAAAACTTGAAGGCACATAACAACAAATGTAGAATGCTCTGTGAGAACTGGAGTGACTCACCAAACTACCAACACCAGAATTCCATAGGATATTGCCATGGCAGTTGAAATGCACCCATATTGCTATAATTGTGCAGTGTGAAAGGGCCTTTAGATGGCCTGAGGTGTGTCTATTCTATAGAATGTATGTGGTTTGACCCTACTTTAACTGCCAAGGTTCAATGCTGTGGAATCCTAGGAGTTGTAGTTATGCAAGGTCTTTAGCTTTCTCTGCCTAACAATACTGGTGCCTCATCAAAGTACAAATCCCAGGATTCCATAGTAATGAATTATGGCCATGTAAATGTGTGCCAGAAGGCACCGTGGAAGCACCTTAGGTTCTGAATAGAGCAGAGAGGCTTACTTACTTACTTACTTACTTACTTACTTACTTGGGCAATCCCCTGTTCTCTGAGTAAGACTTTCCTCCAAATGCGGTGTCCTGGCGCCAGGGACGTAGGTGACTGTGAAGCCCTATTCTTCACCTGCATGTTCTCCCGCAATGAGGGTATCGGTTTCCATGCGGAAGGCAGTCCCGATTGGGGTTGGCTTAATGTGCCTTCCTTTTGGCACGTTTCTCTCTTTTCCCTCAATTCGTGCTTCTTCAAATTCTACAGCTCTGCCTCCAGGTACAGCGCACGAGGGCCAGGGATTCCCAGTTCTCGGTGTCTATGCCACAGTTTTAAAGGTTGGCTCTGTTCTTGAGTTTGGAGTAGAGCAACTGCTTTGGGAGACGGTGATTGAGCATTTGGACAACATGGCCAGTCCAGCGGAGTTGATGGCAGAGGACCATTGCTTCAGTGCTGGTGGTCTTTGCTTCTTCTAGCATACTGACATTTGTCCACCTGCTTTCCCAAGAGATTTACAGGATTTTTTTTTTGAGGCAACGCTGATGGAATCATTCCAAGATGTGGCGTCTGTAGATAGTCCACATTTCGCAGGCATATAGCAGGGTTGGGAGGACAATAGCTTTATAAATAAACACCTTGGTATCTGTACGGATGTCCTGGTCCTCAAACACTCTGTGCTTCATTCGGAAAAATGCTGCACTCACAGAGCTCAGGTGGTGCTGTATTTCAGTGTCAATGTTGACTTTTGTGGAGAGGTGGCTGCCAAGGTAGCGGAAATGGTCAACATTTTCCAATGTTACACCATTAAGCTGTATTTCTGGCATTGAAGATGGATTGGCTGGTGCCTGCTGGAAGAGCATTTCTTGATGTTCAATGACAGGTCGAGCTTCTTGTATGCTTCTGCGAAGGATACAAGAGTGGCTTGGAAATGTGTACCAGAAGATACTGTGGATGCACCTTAGGTATTGAACAGAGCAAAGAGGCTACAGACCTCATGAAAGGACAAATCCCATGATTCCATAGGCAATTAAAGTGGTACCCAACTGCAGCCATTCTATATCGATGCAACGTTGGTTTTAAGTGAAGTTTGTTTTGCTTTCAACCTTTGAAAAAATAAGGAGCACATGAAAGACCCAGTAATCCAATTAATAAACTTGTTGGAAAGGTAAGGCAAGGAGGGGAGAGATTTCTAGCAAATTCCTTGTTTGTTTTAATAGGTCCTTTACCTGGCTTGCTCACCTTGGATGAAAGAACCCGGGAGAAAGAAAGTCAGTGGGAGAAGGTGGGGGAAATGGTTGCCTGGTACTGAGTGAGGCTTCAAGGTCTTTTGGTTAAAGGAATGTGTAGGGCAGGGAGGAAAGCAGGGTGGCGATGGGGCAAAGGACCTAGCAGGTGGATGGCCATGGGGAGAATCCCCCCACATACATACACACCTTTGATCTCCCACCGTCCTGTTCATCTGAGTGGCATACCAAGTGAGAGGCGGCATTGGCGGGGGAGAAGCACTGAGCGAGACCGACAGACTGTCACTGGCAAAATGAACTGTCACCTCCCATTTTTCAGAGGCGCAGAGGGATGAATTGCGGCTTTGAACCGTGCGGCCCGTTGTTGATTGAGTTCCGCTGTCTCCGAACCCCAGCGAACAAGGCAAGTTCATCGCAGGCTGACGGCCCAGGCGTGGATCAAGCCAGGAGCCGTGCCGATTAACCGCTTCAGAGCTGATTTCCTTCTGCCTGGACTATGCTAGTTAAATGATGAGATTATCTGTTTATCCCAGATTATATGGCAACGTAGAATCATATTATCAAGTTCAAAGCAGATAATCTGGGATCATATCCTGGGAGAAAGGGCAGTGTAGATCCAGCCTTACTTGGGCCGTGAAAGACGTAGGCCCAGTAAGCATCCTGCTTTGGCAAAAGGGCCCACTCTGACTCTTTCGTTCACCCAGTGACTTGACAAGACAACAAACCCAAGTTTCCAGCAGCCATCACCTTATTGTTTGACAGTGGATCCTGGAAGAGGTGCATCTACACTGTAGAATTAAAATAGTTTGACACCACTTTATCTGCCATGGCTTCATGCTCTGAGTGTTGTAATTTTACAATGTCTTTAGTGTTCTATGCCCAAGAGTGCAGATCAGAATATTCAGTGGACTATTTCCAGTCAACAAAGTGCTGTCTGTGGCTGTATATATGTTGTAGGATAAATGCAGTTTGAAGCCACTTTGACTGCTATGTTTCAATGCTATGGAATCCTGAGAGCGGTAATGTGCTCATTCAGCAGGCCTTTGGTATCCACTGCAGTTTGTTTCCAGGATCCCTTGGATATGCCAAAATCCATGCATGCTAAAATCCCATTGCACACAACAATGTAGTAAAATGCTGTCCTTTATATGAAACAGGTTGGGTACCCTGCATTGCCATGTTATATGAAAAATTCAATTTTTAATTGTACAAAATACATACAGTTGTCGGTGAACTACAACTCACATCATGCCAGGTTAACCCCAAGAAACTCCATCAGTATTTAAGGTTTGTTATGTCGGGCAAGTTTGCTCTAGATGCATCATTGGTGGGGTTCAGTGTGTTCTCTGGCTGCAGGGTAAACTACAACTCCCACTATGGTGAGTCAGTCCCCTCAACCCTTCCCAGTAGGTCTATGGGGTTCTGTGTTCCATGTTTGATCCAGGTTCATCATTGGTGGAAGTCACAGTTTCTCTGATTGTGGATGAACTACAACTCCCAGAAAGGAAGGTCAGTACCCCCCCCCCCCCTCCAGTAATCACATTTTGGCATATCAGGTATGTGTGCCAAGTCTGGTCCAGATCCAATGGTGTTTGGGTTCACAATGCTCTCTGGGTGTGGGTGAACTACAACTCCCCCAAATCAAGGTGAATTTTCCCCAAAGATCAGTATTTTTGCTAGTCATTGGGGTTCTGTGTGCCAAGTTTGGTCCAATTCCATCTTTGGTGGAATTCAGAGTGTGCCTTGATTGCAGGTGAACTATAAATCCCAGTAACTACAACTCCAAAATGCCCAGGCCAATTCCCTCTAAAACCTACCAGTATTCAAATTTGGGCATATTGATCCAGATCTATCGTTGTTTGGTTTCATAGTATGCCCTGGATGTAGGAGAACTACAGCTCTTATCAATGCCTCCAAAGACCTCCAGTATTTTTGTTGGTCATGGGGGTTCTGTGTGACAAGTTAGTTCCAGCTCCATCATTGATTTAGTTCAGAGTGCTCTTCGATTGCAAGTATACCAGTACCTGCAATTCCTATACTTCATGGTGAATTCTCCCCAAACCTCTCTAGTATGTTCAGTTCCTCATCAATTCTTGTTTGCTGTGTGCCAGAGAAAAGAATAGGAAAGGGTTAAGGGAGAGGCAGTGGGCGGGATCATGCAAATTCCACACTAATGGAGAGTGTAAGAAATACTGGGATGTCTGAGGTGCAGGAAACAGCATGAAATTGTCCACTTATGAAAGCCTTCACATGGGTGGTGGGCAGTATGACGTTTGTGGAGGAGATTGGCAGGGTTCTTGGACATGTTCATGGCGCTCACTATAACCTGCAATATCATTGGAGGGAGGGCCTTTGGTGTCTCCTGAATGATGCGAGGGATAGCTGTTTGTGGAGGCAGGAGCTTGACTGTGTAAGTGAACAACTCAATCACACACGCACACATAGATATTTTCACTTCTATTATGTGTATAGATAGCAAAATCAAGGTTTGCGTTTTGGATTTTTTTTTAGAAGGGGAGGGGGATATTTTCAAGGTATGAATGGCTGAGTCCATGGAAACAGAATCTACAGATATGGCGAGTCAACTACAGTCCTATAAAAACACACACACATAAATATTTAAATGCCAAACAAGTAGTGTTTTGTTCTTGTGGGTTTTTTCGGGCTATATGGCCATGTTCTAGAGGCATTTCTCCTGACGTTTCGCCTGCATCTATGGCAAGTTTCCTCAGAGGTGAGCTCTTGCCATAGATGCAGGCGAAACGTCAGGAGAAATGCCTCTAGAACATGGCCATATAGCCCGAAAAAACCCACAAGAACTGAGTGATTCCGGCCATGAAAGCCTTCGACAATAAGTAGTGTTTTACTGAATAATTTTTGCTCCAGGTATTTATCAGAACTTTATATCATTGCTTTACATCTGCCATGTTCATTCTTTACTTTATTCATATGAATGTAGTTTTCCTTTCAGTATTAATCAATTACATATGGTATATAAATTATAATGGGTTAACTTTGCTGCCTGTGGGAAGTTCATGGAATACCGATGCAAATTTAGTTAGCGGATGAATCAGAGGTAATCTCTGAACTCTGTCCATTTCTATATAATCCCCTGGGATGTTGATCCATAACACAGAGAACGGCTGGTGCTCTTCAGACTAGTTTCATCTCCACACACATAAACAATGGATTCTGTTATTGCACACCTGGCATGTCCTGGGTTTAGGCAAACATGCACACACCACAGAGTTTGCAATGAAGCTGCACGAACAGAGTGTGTTCTCTTGTGTTGTGCTCATCCATCACTTCTTTGCCTAGTTAATCCTTGTTGCTATCCCCATGGCCCTTCAAATGGGTTTATGCAATATTGACTAATGCACAGGTGTCACCTATTGATTCTATTCAGTGTATACATGCATGCCCATTCGGTTTAGCCTGTGAACTATGCCATATATGCTAGGGGAAAAGATATCATATAAAACCTGTCCACCAAGTAGTATTTTACAGTATCCTGTAGTACAGCGTTTCTCAACCTGGGAGTCGGGACCCCTGGGGGAATCGCAAGGGGTTGTCGGAAGCATCGCCAAAGACCATTAGAAAACACAGTATTTTCTGTTGGTCATGGGGGTTCTGTGTGGGAAGTTTGGCCCAATTCTATCATTGGTGGGGTTTTATTTATTTATTTATTTATTTATTTACTCCATTTATATACCGCTTTTCTCAGCCCTCAGGCGACTCAGAATGCTCTTTGATTGTAGGTGAACTATAAATCCCAGCAACTACAACTCCCAAATGTCAATGTCTATTTTCTCCAAACTCTACCAGTGTTCACATTTGGACATATTGAGTATCTGTGTCAAGTTTGGTCCAGATCCATCATTGTTTGGGTTCACAGTGCTCTCTGAATGTAGGCGAACTACAACTCCAAAACTCAAGGTCAATGCCCATCAAACCCTTCCTGTATTTTCTGTTGGTCATGGGAGTTCTATGTGCCAAGTTTGGTTCAATTCCATCATTGGTGGAGTTCGGAGTGCTCTTTGATTATAGTGAACTATAAATCCCAGCAAGTATAACTCCCAAATGACAAAATCAATCCCCCCAAATTCCATCAGTATTTAAATTTGGGCGTATTGGATATTTGTGCCAAATTTGGTTCAGTGAATGAAAATACACCCTGCATATTAGATATTTACATGATGATTCATAACCATAGCAAAATAACAGTTAGGAAGTAGCAAAGAAAATAATTTATTGGGGGGTCACTACAATATGAGGAACTGTATTAAGGGGTTGCGACATTAGG
This sequence comes from Anolis sagrei, assembly GCF_037176765.1. NCBI lineage: Eukaryota > Metazoa > Chordata > Lepidosauria > Squamata > Anolidae > Anolis > Anolis sagrei. The sequence goes on from NC_090026.1 coordinate 33,398,618, forward strand.
AAGGTTGAGGAATACTGATATAGCAGCTCATTTATGTCTAATTCACTGGCTTTTGGCCTAGACAAAGGAGAGGTGGTGCAAACCATTTCTGAACATTATAGTCAGCATATTGTTGAAGACTTTCATAATCGGAATCACTGGAGTGTTGTGTGGTTTCTGGGCTTTATGGCCATGTTCTAGCAGCATTTTCTCCTGACATTTTGCCTGCATCTGAGACTAGCATACTCAAAGGATTCTCTGAAGAAGCCAGAAACAGATGCAGGCAAAACATCAGAAAAAAAATGCTGCTAGAATGTGGTAATTACAGACCGGAAACCACACAACACTCCATTATAGTCAGTCCCATCTAGTACAAGATGCTCTTGTAATTCTTCCGATTCTTCCCAAGTACCAAGACTCTGGCTGAAGCTACACTGCCCTTTATCCCAGGATCTGATCCCAGATTATCTGCCTTGAACTGGATTATATGAGTCTACACTGCCAGATAATCTGGGATAAGATGATAATCTTGGATCAGATCCTGGGATATAGGGCAGTGTAGATCCAATCTAAGGATGCATCTATGCTGTTAATGCAGTTTTACCCCCCTTTTAACTGCCATGGTTCAATAATAAGGAATTGTGGGAGTTTTAAAAGGCCTTTAGCCTTCTCTGCCAAAGAGTGCTGGTGCTTCACCAAACTGCAGTTTCAAAGTTTCATAGAATCATAGAATCAAAGAGTTGGAAGAGACCTCATGGGCCATCCAGTCCAACCCCCTGCCAAGAAGCAGGAATATTGCATTCAAATCACCCCTGACAAATGGCCATCCAGCCTCTGCTTAAAAGCTTCCAAAGAAGGAGCCTCCATCACACTCCGGGGCAGAGAGTTCCACTGCTGAACAGCTCTCACAGTCAGGAAGTTCTTCCTCATGTTCAGATGGAATTTCCTCTCTTGTAGTTTGAAGCCATTGTTCCGCGTCCTAGTCTCCAAGGAAGCAGAGAACAAGCTTGCTCCCTCCTCCCTGTGGCTTCCTCTCACATATTTATACATGGCTATCATATCTCCTCTCAGCCTTCTCTTCTTCAGGCTAAACATGCCCAGTTCCCTAAGCCGCTCCTCATAGGGCTTGTTCTCCAGACCCTTGATCATTTTAGTCGCCCTCCTCTGGACACATTCCAGCTTGTCAATATCTCTCTTGAATTGTGGTGCCCAGAATTGGACACAGTATTCCAGATGTGGTCTAACCAAAGCAGAATAGAGGGGTAGCATTACTTCCTTAGATCTAGACACTATGCTCCTATTGATGCAGGCCAAAATCCCATTGGCTTTTTTTGCCGCCACATCACATTGTTGGCTCATGTTTAACTTGTTGTCCACGAGGACTCCAAGATCTTTTTCACACGTACTGCTCTCGAGCCAGGCATCCCCCATTCTGTATCTTTGCATTTCATTTTTTCTGCCAAAGTGGAGTATCTTGCATTTGTCACTGTTGAACTTCATTTTGTTAGTTTTGGCCCATCTCTCTAATCTGTCAAGATCGTTTTGAATTCTGCTCCTGTCCTCTGGACTATTGGCTATCCCTCCCAATTTGGTGTCATCTGCAAACTTGATGATCATGCCTTCTAGCCCTTCATCTAAGTCATTTCCATAGCATTGAGTCTCTGCAGTTAAAATGGGGTCAGACTGCATTAATTCTTTTTCCACATATATATATATATATATATATATATATATATATATATCCCAAATGACAAAATCATAATTTTTTGAGTGATGGTCACGGCTTGTGAGACGTTTTGTTGCCAAATTTGGTGTGATTTCATTCATTGGTTCTTTTGTTTTTAAGGTACTCATTATGCACAGAGCATTTTTATATATATAGAAAGATGAAATTATATATATTCAAGATTAAATTGTTAAAACATACCACATTCTCAAACATTCTCTTTAGTTGTATTATATCTCAGAATAATTTAAACAAAGTAACATAAAAGGTCAATTTTCCTCTCCCTCTTTTTTTTTTAAAGTGTGCACACCCTTCATATGCACACATATTATGCTGGGACATTTATTGTTTATAGTAATCATGGTAGCTAGAACTACTAAGTAAAGTCAGGCCTGATTAAACCTTTACATTTTGTGTCCCAAAACAAACATGGGGCCAGTTGCTATAAAATACAGCTGAGACAGAAAGCTGCATCCAATTAATCCCCCCGCCCTCCAAATCCAATGTAGCATTGGGTAGGCTGAGGTGGCTGTAGTGAAGCAAACTGGTTTATGCTTCCAGTGCCTTTAATCAAATCAAGCAATATGCTATAAAAGTGTCCTGAAATGGAAGGGGTCTGTAATGAAAGCAGAACAGAACAGTGGCTGAGTTTTTACAGGTTGTTAAAACTGATACGGTGTTGGACCATTTGCTGACAGGGGGCACTTAATTTATTTAAACATGAAGTAGGCACAGCAGTGATTTTGTAAAGACCTGCCAGCATCAAACAGTTAACATGTAAGTACAACTGGAGGTTAGAAACCAGATTAATACTGGAGTTTAAAACCGGATTTTTGTGTATTGCTGAACTGAGCCTTGGAAGCTAAGCAGGGTCAGCCCTGGTTAGTATCTGGATGAGCGACTGCTAATAAATATCAGTTTTTTTGTGTGTTGGGAGCAACTTGAGAAACTGCAAGTCGCTTCTGGTGTGAGAGAATTGGCTGTCTGCAAGGACATTGCCCAGGGGATGCCTGGATGTTTTACCATCCTGTGGGAGGCTTCTCTCATGTTCCCACATGAGAAGCTGGAGCTGACAGATAGGAGCTCACACCACTCCCCAAATTCAAACTGCCAACCTTTCGGTCAGCCGACCTGTTGGCATAAGGGTTTAAACCCATTGCGCTCCCAGATACTGTAGGCTATATTTCAGAGGAAGGAATTCGCAACCCCCCCCCCCCCCACTTTGAGTATTCCTTACCTAAGAAAGCCGTACGAAATTCATGGGGTCACATCTGATAGTCCAGTAGTTCTCAGCCTATGGGTCCCCAGATGTTTTGGTCTTCAACTCCCAGAAATCCTAACAGCTGGTAAACTGGCTGGGATTTCTGGGAGTTGTAGGCCAAAACACCCGGGGACCCACAGGTTGAGATAGTCCTTCGTAATCTCCCTTCCAAGAGCTAACTAAAGCTGATCCTACTTAACGTGAAGATCAGTCTGGTTTGTTTCAGGTATTTCGGCCCTACTTCATTATTGGAAGTATTTACATATAACAAGAACCATCAAAATGTGCTTAATGCAATGAAAATACCTAACAAACTTTCGTAGGATGGAACTTGATCACTGTAGAAAAGGTCCTTCCTCTGGTGCTGATCACACAGTCAGTATAAAAAAGAGACCATAGAACAAGAGAAGACAAATTATGATTTTAGCTTCAGGTTTAATTTAGGAGAAGTCAGCCTTCAGGTAACCAGGTCCTACATGAGGTCTTGACGGTCAGCATCAGCACTTGAAACAGAGACCTAAAAGTTTCCAGTTGTCTCCATGGTCAGTCTGGTTAGGTCAGTGGTTCTCAACCTTCCTAATGCTGCGACCCCTTAATGCAGTTCCTCATGTTGTGGTGACCCCCAACCATAACATTATTTACATTGCTACTTCATAGCTGTAATGTTGCTATTGTTACCAGTCGTTGTGCAAATATCTGATATGCAGGATGTATTTCCATTCACTGGACCAAATTTGGCACAAATACTTAATACACCCAAATTTGAATACTGGTAAAGTTGGGGGTGGGATTGATATTATCATTTGGAGTTGTAGTTGCTGGGATTTATAGTTCACCTACAATCAAAGAGCATTCTAAACTCCACCAATGATGGAATTGAACCACACTTGGCACAAAGAACTCCCATGACCAACAGAAAATACTGGAAGGATTTGGTAGGCGTTGACTTTGAGTTTTGGAGTTGTAGTTTACCTACATTCAGAGAACACTGTGGACTCAAACAATGCTAGATATGGTCCGAACTTGGCACGGATACTCAATATGCCCAAATGTGAACACTGGTGGAATTTAGGGAAAATAGACCTTGACATTTGGGAGTTGTAGTTGCTAGGATTTATAGTTCACCTACAACCAAAGAGCCCCTTGATCCCCACCAATAATACAATTGGCCCAAACTTCCCACATAGAACCCCCATGACCAACAGAAAATACTGTGTTTTCTGATGGTCTTTGGTGACCCCTCTGACACCCCCTCGTGACCCCCCAAGGGGTCCCAACGCCCAGGTTGAGAAACACTGGGTTAGGTGGTCTTTTATCCCATCTTTTGCCCTTCTGCTCTTACTTTGTTGCCACTGGTACTCGTGCCATGTGGCAAACACTCTGCAAACAAGCTCCCATATGTCAATTGTCCTCATTCCATCCCTACTATGAGTGCCCAAGGAGTATCCTTTCTAGCAGCCATTATACACACACATACACAGTCCACTCCTCCTCATTAAGACTCAGTCTTGTCAATAAAAAAATCATTAGGGGAGATGTTGGGAGAAAAGAGCCGCAGCTTCCAAGACATCCAAGGGGACAAGAAGGTGCAGCTCCATCTCATATTCTGAGTGCGAAGGCAAAGAATCAATAAACTCCTCAGCTTTAAACCAAGACCCATCCGTCAGTGGAAGAAACAAAAGGGTTGTGGGAGAACTTATCTTGTGTCTCATCTCAAACTAACCTTTGTTGCATTCTTTCCAGCCTTCTTTCCCTTCAGAGTCTGATCGATGCCAGCTTCTTTCATCCCTCAAAAGCCATGGCTGGTATCTTCATCTCATCTCCCTAGTTCTCCCTTCCCCCCCCCCCCCCCTTTCTGTTTCACACAGATTCATGGTTTGTCGGTCCTCTTTGTTTACTTGCAGTCAGCTTTTCTGGGCTTTAATGGTATGTGCTTTAGGCACAAAGTCTGAAATTGGTGACAACGGACTCAAAGAAAAACCTAGAATTCCCCTCCTTACAAAAAAGCCCACCAAAGTAGCAAATTCTGGGTATCGGGAAGGTACAAAAATCCAAATGATCTGGTTTTATTGTCTTTTTCCTTCCATGGAGTGAGAGAGAGTCCTTGTGTAATTGTTTACCTGCCAAATAAGGCACCATATTTCTTGACAGAGATGGGCGAAGGAAAGCATTTCCTGCTATTCCTCAGGTGACAAGATGTCTTGGGCCACTCAAGGGGACTGCCCTACCATTAAGCAAAGTGAGACGGTCACCTCAGGCAGCAGATGATGGGTGATGAGATCTGGGAGTAGCTGTAGCCCCTAGGCTGTTTCTGCAGAGAAAGAGTTGTATATGCCTCATGCAGCATGCTTCACCAACCAAAGATAGCCTGATGGCCCCAGATATGATGAAGGTTCAGTATCAGAACTGAAGTCAGAGTCAACCACAGATCTCATCTTCTTCCATGGAATTATGATAGAAGGATGTTACCTTGTTCTTCATTACCATTTACAGAGCATCTTGGCCTAGTCTTGAAAGCTGCTTCAAAAAAGACAACCTGACAGACACTTTATTCCATTGATTCATCTGTCCTGTCCAGGGCTAATTTGTGACAAATTCATTCACTCTCTTTATTTCTCAGATGCTTATCAAGTTTGCAGATGACACCAAATTAGGAGAGATAGCTAATACTCCAAAAAACAGGATCAGAATTCAAAATGATATTAACAGATTAGAGAGCTGGGCTAAAACTAACTCCTTTCACATACACTTCTCTGAGTCGAGTCTGACTCTTGGGGGAGGGGGGGAGCTCATCTTCATTTCTAGGCCATAGACTCCTCCAAGGTCATATGGCTGGCATGACTGCATGGAGCGCCATTACCTTCCCACCAAAGCTGTGCCTATTGATCTACTTACATTTGCATGTTTTCAAAATCCCGTTGTTTGCAGAAGCTGTCCACAGATTCAAACCACAGACCTTCCAATCAGTAAGTTCTGCAGTTTAGTGATTTAACCCACTGTGCCACTACAGTATGTATGTACTCCTTTCATATACATTTCTCTGATATTCTTTTACATATTCTACTTTATATTTATACCTTGAATGCTATCACTTCCATGGTACTGATTTTCCTACATCTGCTTAAGAAATTGGCAATTTGGAGTGGGTGAAATGCATCTAGTGGGGTGCGTACTGAACCCCCAAGGCTGTTTTGTGGCCCAAGGGTTTAATAGAATACCGGGAAACACAAATATCATTAGCAACATGCCTCTTTGCACTTGCTCGGGAACATCAATGGGATGCTACTATTGCTATAGTGTCAAGCTTACTGTCTTACCAGAGGTATCTAATTGGTTACTTTGTGAACTGAATGTGGAGCTAGATAGTCCTTTAGTTTATCCAAAAGTTCTTCTGTTCTACATTTTTGTGTGCTGCTAAATCGACTAGTGGAGATGTGCTGGTACGGCTGTACCAGGAGCTCCAACTTCTTTTCCTTTCTATTGAGTGTTTGCATGTATTCCAAAGTTCCATGCATTTTGCAATAAGGTGGCTTCCCTTGGTTTGCAATAATAGGGCCAATGACCTATCAATTATCATTATGTTCTTTAGTTCCGCCCCTTTTTCTGGGTTAAGGAGGGAAAAAGGGGACCTCTAGTTCAGTTCACACAGAGAAGCCTTTCGTACAGGATGTGAATCAGTTCCACCTGTAGAAAGCTTCATCTTTTACAGCTTTGCTGGGAGGGATCCAGTCCCACAGCTCTACAGAGAACTACAGCATAGCCTTTGTTGGGGAATTTAGTTCCACAACTCTACAGCCAGCTCTTTGCTGGAGAAATACAGCTCCATGGTTTTACAGCCAGCCTTCGCTGGGAATTGAAAGCCTTCTTTCCTTTTGGAAATCTACTAAAGGACTCTGTTTGATAAGGACCACTCGTGGCAGACATAATGCAATTTGGGCTGGGTGTAGGGGCCCATGCCAGCAGAGCTTAAGTCAGATTGCCCAGGGAGGGGTCAAGGATTTCCCTTGTAGAAGGAAGAAACAGTTTATGAAGAAAGTTGTCTGTCCCTTGTGGACAAGATTTAAGCAAGCCACCAGTTGATTCAAAGCCTTGAAGTATTTGTTTGATTTATTGAAGATTTAAGCAACAATAAAAACTTTGTTGAACTTTCTAAGTCTTTAAAAGAACTTTGTGTGGGGAAATCCGAAAGGCCTCTCAGCCAAGGCACCCCCGGCATCCCATTGGGCATTCAGAAAACACGTCCTGTCTACAGACTCTTTCACAGGCCCAGCGCGTGACAGCACAGGAGATAAGAGGGGTGAAAAGAAAGTGCCATGTCCCAGATCAACCACCCCACCACTATACTGCATGGGCTCTCTTTTGAAAATAGTAACTTCAAGGAGATTTAGAGCAGAAAAAAACCTTTTGAGAAGAGAGGAAGAAAGTTCCTATATGCCTTTCCCCTATTCCAAGTTTATATGCATAGTACATAAAGCCAGTCAAGTAGTTTTGGCACATAAGTCAGAAAATTCCACATCCTCTCCCTGTCCTTGGCAGTAGAAATACAAAAATAACAAACGAAACAAATTTTTCTGCCCTTTTATGACATCCTGCATCTGCAACCTCAAGTAGCTACCTCACCCTGCCTAATGGTCAGTCAGGTCCTGGTTCCTGCCCAGAGAAAGATAAGAAACCCTTGCTGGTTGGCAGCTATTGTTTAAGCAAGAAGGAAGTGAGACACTGAAATCTCTCAACAAAGAGAGATAACAGATATCTCTCCACTCAAAAGAGGGCCTGATAAATTGCTTGTCACCTTTAAACGACATCTTGGCACATAATGTAGAACTTCCAAATGATGCCAGCAATTTTTGTAAAAATATTATAATAAATATTTTGCTGGTTTCTATGGTGGTGCCCAATCGGGGCTAGTCAAAATGTGGGGCAGAGCAAAAAACTTGCCTCATGCATCAAATTTTTAAGGAGTTACAAGAACAGTGGCAAGAGGTTGGAAGGAAAAATGTGTTTGTGCCATGCAATTGTTGTGAGTCCCCTAACATGTTTTCTTGTCAAAAGTATTTATTGGTTCATAGTCCATGTAAGGAAGAAGCCACCTCAACCTGCCATTTGGGAGTCAGGCTCTGCCCTCCATAAACAGAGCAAAGCCCAACTCAAATAAAATTGAAGTAAAGCTCAGTTCTCAATCCATTTTGTGTTCTAGTGTAAAACAGATGGGAAGAGAATCGTACACATTTAGCCTTGGCTGTAAAATGTCTTGAGCCAGATTTATCTTTGTCTCCGAATTGTCCACTGGTGATGCTGAGGATGTATGGCTTTGTTAGAGTTGCCAGGCTGAAAAAAAGAGATGGCTATTGTACCTTTGAGAGCTGCATAGAAGAGGGACTTGACAAATCCAAGGCTGGAGTTAAAATTGCTGGAAGAAACATTAACAATCTTAGATATGCAGATGATACCACTTGGATGGCTGAAAGCGAGGAGGAACAGAAGAGCCTTTTAACCAAGGTGAAAGAACAAAGTGCAGTTAAACATAAAAAACCAAGATTATGGCAACAAGAATGATTGATAACTGGAAAATTGAGGGAGAAAACATGGAGTCAGTGACACAATTTGTATTTCTAGGTGCAAAGATTACTGCAGACGCAGACTACAGCCAGGAAATCAGAAGACGCTTACTTCTTGGGAGGAGAGCAATGATCAGTCTCAATAAAATAGTGAAGAGTAGAGCCATCACACTGGCAATGAAGATCCGTATAGTTAAAGCAATGGTATTCCCCGTAATAATCTATGTAGGCGAGAGTTGGATCATAAGAAAGCTGAGCGAAGGAAGATAGATGCTTTTGAACTGTGGTGCTGGAGGAAAATTTTGAGAGCGCCTTGGATTGCAAGAAGATCCAACCAATCAATACTTTCCTCCATACTGCTCATCGGAGGAAACGATTTTGGAGGCAATGATGAAGTATGTTGGCCACATAATGAGAAGACAGGAAAGCTTAGAGAAGACAGTGATGCTGGGGGAAATGGAAGGAAAAAGGAAGAGGGGCCAACCAAGGGCAAGATGGATGGATGACATCCTTGAAGTGACAGGCTTGACTCTGAAGGAGCTGGGGGTGGTGATGGCCGACAGGGAGCTCTGGTGTGGGCTGGTCTATGAGGTCATGAAGAGTTGGAAGCGGTGGAATGAATAAACAACCAGTTCCCTGTAGTAACCTATTGATGTGAGAGCTGGGCCATAAGAAAGGCTGAGCAAAGGAAGGTAGACATTTTTGACTTGTGGTATTGGAGGAAAATTCTGAGAATGCCTTGGACTGCAAGAAGATCAAACCAGTCCATACTCTAGGAAATAAAACCTGACTGCTCACTGGAGGGAAGGAGGGAAGGATATTAGAGCAGTGGTTCTCAACCTGTGGGTCCCGAGGTATTTTGGCCTACAACTCCCAGGATTTCTGGGAGTTGAAGGCCAAAACATCCGGAGATCCACAGGTTGAGAACCACAGTATTAGAGGCAAAGATGAAGTACTTTGGCCACATAATGAGAAGACAGAAAACCTTGGAGAAGATAATGATGAAGGGGAAAATTGAAGGAAAAAAGAAGAGGGCCGGCCAAGATGGATGGATGTTGACCTTGAAGTGACTGGCTTGACCTTGGAGGAGCTGGGGGTGGCTCTGGCATAGACTAGTCCATGAGGTCCCAAGAGTTGGAAGCGACTGAATGAATAAATAACAATATAAAAGTGGGAATTTCAGCATATGCTACTTGTCACACAGCCAGGTTGCAAACAAACCTGTTGAAATTCCCTCTTCTATACAACCATTAAACGTATAGAATCTATCTCCAATTTTCAGTCGGGAAACGCTATGCAGTGTGTGTGTGTGTGTGTGTATAAAAGAATCATTTATTTGGTTTGCTGCCTCTTTCTTATCTTTGTTTAGTTGTAATACACACACACACACACACACACACATACATACATGAACTTCAGGCTACCTTTAGAAATGGGGGTAAAAAAACTAGGCTGCCATTGAATCTAGTTGGCATAGTTTAACCTTGTCACACGTTATTGTTAACCTTTTCGAAAAGGCAAGGCAGGAGGGAAGGAGCAGGCCAAGATTTTGATGTAACTGGGAGACTGCTGGTGCAGAGAGACTGCAACCCAAACGCATTTGAGTATTCAGATGCTCTCCCAGGTTGTGACAGGACAGGCTGGACTGCTTAGCTCCTCTGACAGGTGTTGGGTCCCAGCCACACAGAACACCCCTCGCAATGCCAAGCCTCTCTCCAGATCCTCTGATATTCCATTGCCAAAGCGCTGCCTGACTTTCGATTACAGGGTAGCTTTACCCCCCTCCCTTTTAACCTTGCCGCTCTTTCAGCTCCCTTCAAGTCTTCTGCCCTCCCCATCCCAGCTCCGTTTCCATAGTTACCCTCAATCAGATCTCCTGACTTTGCTGGGGAAAATTGGATTTCAAAATCAAGAGGAGGCTTCAAAGGAATGTGTCCATTTAATAGGCTATCGCTAAAGAGAGAGAAAGAGGCTGCCTGCTGAACTCAGAGGAGCCCCAGACGAATAAGGTGGAGCGCTTATCATGCTGTGTTAAGGGAGGCAGCTTGGCATCTCAGGCACAGGAAATGTTGATGAGATATGGCAGCGATGCAGTAGAATTTGCCAGTCACTTCCAACAGCCTTTCTCCCTCCCCTCGCCTTGCCTTGCCTGCTCCAAATTGGTCGCTGACAGTGATTAATTTCTAAAATGACAAGTGCCAGGGCTCAGAGCTGCCTGGAAGCTATGCATTTCTAACCTACACAGCAGACCACAGATGTGTGGGCTGCTGACTAGTGGCAGGAAGGGTAAGCGGAAATATACTTTGCACATGCACACATGGTATAACATCTTCAAGTTCTGGGACTGAGCCAGGTTTGGAACTAAAATGCACTCTGAGTGTCAATATCTACTCTCTCTCTATATGCCTCTGTGTACATGTTTCCCTTCCTCCCATACATTGTATTCATATGTCTTAGGTGCAATTACACTGAAGAATCAATGCAGTTTGACACCACTTTAACTGCCATGGCTCAATGCTATGGAGTCCTGAGAGTTGTAGTTTGACAAGGTCTTTAGCTGTCTCTGTCAAAGGTTCGAGTATCTTAGGTGATAGGGCCGCCTTAGGTGGGAAATGACTTGAGAGCACATAACAATAAAAGTATTGTCGAAAGCTTTCATGGCCGAAATCACTGGGTTGTTGTAGGTTTTTTCGGGCTATATGGCCATGTTCTAGAGGCATTCTCTCCTGACGTTTTGCCTGCATCTATGGCATGCATCCTCAGAAGCATCCTCATTACCTCTGAAGCATCCTCATTACCAGGCGAAACGTCAGGAGAGAATGCCTGTAGAACATGGCCATATAGCCCGAAAAAACCTATAACAAGCCAATAAAAGTATTTAAAAATCAGTTGTAACCAGATCATTTAATGGTATTTAAAGGCACTGCAGACTAATTTGACCAGAGAAGTCAGCCATAGCAGAGCACTTGATGAACCAACCTGGACACAGCATATTATTTAAGAATTTATTTATTTGCTACATTTGTATACCACCCCTCTCAGCCTGCAGGCGACTCGAGACCGTTCACAAGGCAACAATTCAATGCCAACAACATCATAAAAACAATTAAGTCCATAGAAATTAGTAAAAAACAAAGCATTTCGTCTGCTAGATGTTATTTATTTATTTACCCTATTTATACCCCACCTTTCTCAACTCTGAAGGGGATTCAAGGTGACTTACATATAGGCAATTATTCAATGCCTTAGAGCACCATAAAATTCCAATAAACATTAAAATTAAAATTAAACATTAATAAATATTAAACATTTTAAAAACACAGAAATGCTGGACCACTCTAACAACCACCATATCAGACTAAACAGAGAAGCCACTGAAATCCACAGGCATGTGGACAATTTCAACAGAAAGGAGGACACTATGAAAATGAATAAAATCTGTCTACCAATATTTAAAAAAACCCTCTAAAATCAGGACATTAAATAAAGAGCAACACTCAGAAAACAGGGGAATGCCAGATATGAAGCAATCAGGGCCAGCTAACACCTCCCAACATAGGATTCCCCCAGGCAGGAATCAGCCAGGCCTTGAGGCTGTAAAGCTATTCAATGCCAATCAAGCTGATCAATGGCAACATTCACACTTGCCTCCAGCAGAAGGAGTTATTTCTACCACCCTGGACATTCCACAGATACATAAACTCCACTTACCTTGTTTCCAACAGACCTCACAACCTCTGAGGATGCCTATCATAGATGTGGACGAAACGTCAGGAGAGAATGCTTCTGGAACATGGCCATACAGCCCGGAAAACTAACAGCAACCCAGTGTTATATACTGCTGCGCAATCAATTAAACTGTTGTTATTTAAATACAATGAAGGCTAGGAATTTTTCTAGTAGTAATTATCACAGTTAATATGGCAGGGGCATTTAAATATAGAGTCAACATAGTGATTGGTGATTTGAAGTAGTCGTTTTGTCAACGTATTTGCTTTTTTGCCCTTCAGTGTATTAGTAACCCTGTGTATGTGTGTGCTTTTAAGTTTCCTGTCAACTTACAGTAACTCATGAATTTCACAGGAAATAGGCCTAATTCTGATTGTTATTCATGATCAGAATAGGCCCACTCCATCAGTTGAATTTACCTATGTGCCAAATCCCTATTCAGCAATTAATATAATGGGCCTACCAACAGAATTCTCACCACAGAACCCAATGGGACAGTTTGCAGTCTAAAAGGGAACCGAGAAGGAACAGCCGATTTACCTTTTTATCATTGCTATTTACTGCTACCATTAGGTTTCTATGTAGGTCTGGGTATCTAAGTATGCATCTGTGTTTAGATACAAAAGATTGATGGGTTTGGGATTTGGGAGTCTGGGCTTAGGGGATGGGCTTTATATCAGTTACTGATGCTTCTGCTGCTCACTGCCAGCACTGCTGTATTGCAATGTTTTATCTGCTTAGACTTCAGATTAGCTCGTAGTATATGTAAACCACAGTATCCTCATCGCTGTCACTGAATGTTCTGTATGTTGTAGTGGCTATCTTTGTATATCATACCCCGTCATGGTTTACATCAGCTGAAATGTCTTGCTTTAATCATGGATAAGGAAACAAGCCACTGTTTCTTTCCCCAATTTCGGGTTTGCTTTCATCATACTCATCCTTTTTATTGCAGTTTTGGTGGACAACTGAAGAATTAGGCCAGGCACAAGCCAGATTTCTGGGTTCAGATGTAATGACAAGCCTGATCACTTTCCCATCCCTTAGTAAAGCTCAGTTTGTGGGGTAACCCAGGTGTGTGAGTGTGTATGAAAACACACAAGTATCAATCAAGCAGAGAACAGGGGAGGAGATGTTACTGTCTTCTAAGAAAACCACAGTGAGAGTGGTAAACTTTTACCTGTCTTTTACAATTTTACACTGTGCTTACCCTACATATTTGGAAATAAATTTAACCATTACTAAGTGCCAGTAAGTCCCCTTTAATCTCTTTCCAAACAAAAGGAAACCTGAAATATCTCAAGAATCTGAGACTTAAAGTAAATGTGACAAGGTGGTCATTTGGACTGTTTGTAGGCTGATGCCATATATACAGTATCTTTTGAACATATGGAAATATTTCTTTTTCCTTGTCAGGAGCGACTTGAGAAACTGTAAGTTGCTTCTGGTGTGAGAGAATTGGCTGTCTGCGAGGCTGTTGCCCAAGGGAAGCCCGGATGTTTTGATGTTTTACCATCCTTGTGGGAGGCTTCTCTCATGTTCCCGCATGGGGAGCTGGAGCTAACAGAGGGAGCTCATCTGTGTTCTCCCCGGATTCGAATTTCTGACCTGTTGGTCTTCGGTCCTGCTGGCATGAGGGTTTAATCCATTGCATCACCGGGGACTATGGAAATTGTAACATTCACTTTCATGTAAACCAGTGGTTTTCAACCTGTGGGTCCCCAGATGTTTTGGCCTTCAACTCCCAGAAATCCTAACAGCTGGTAAACTGGCTGGGATTTCTGGGAGTTGTAGGTCAAAACACCTGGGGACCCACAGGTTGAGAACCACTGCTGTAAACCCCTTTCTCCCCAGTTTTATTTATTTTATTTATCATGTCAGGCAACCAAACAGTTGTATTACATTTTTGACAAAACAAACAAACAAACATACAAAAGACACAGAGTTTGCAAGCTTGGTAGTTGATTAAATGTCCTTTGACCAGTATCTGGCCACTTGGAGTGCCTCTGGTGTTGCCGCAAGAAGGTCCTCCATTGTGCATGTAGCAGGGCTCAGGTTGCACTGCAGCAGGTGGTCTGTAGTTTGCTCTTCTCCACACTCGCATGTTGTGGATTCCACTTTGTAGCCCCATTTCTTAAGATTGGCTCTGCATCTCGTGGTGCCAGAGCCCAGTCTGTTCAGTGCCTTTCAAGTTGCCCAGTTTTCTGTGTGCCCAGGGGGGAGTCTCTCATTTGGTATCAGCCATTGATTGAGGCTCTGGGTTTGAGCCTGCTACTTTTGGACTCTCGCTTGCTGAGGTGTTCCAGCGAGTGTCTCTGTAAATCTTACAGAGATTTATTTATTTTTATTTATTTACTTTATTTCTATACCGCTTTTCTCAGCCCTCAGGCGACTCAGAGATCTCATGTCTTTGGGGGACATGAGAGAAGCCTCCTCGCAGGAATGCAAGACATCCGGGCGTCCCCTGGGCAACGTCTTCGTAGACAGCTGATTCTCTCAATCCAGAAGCAACCAGAAGTCTTCTCCCCAGTCAATTGGAATGAAACATTTCCAAATGTGCTCAGATGCAAGTTTATTCTCTATTTCTCAACAAGAGAAAATCAACGGGTTAAACGTCTTTGAGTGGTATACAAGAACATGAGTTATATACAAAAAATAGCATTTAACAGGGTAACCCTATGCTGATCTATTCAGAAATAAATTTCATTGAGTTCAATGGAACATAATCCAGATGAATGCATATACAGCGTCATAGCTTCAAAAGAATTGAGAGGATGTATGATGATAACAGCCAGAGACAGCACTACTGGAGTTTCAGTTAACATAAAAGATCCTCAAAGAGTGGAAATTAATGCATTACGACAACATCAAGAAAGTATGTGTGTTCAAAGGCAGGTAGAAGACAAGAAAGTAAGGCCACAGATTTTGTTAATTTGTAACAGAAAAGTAATCTTATATGTGGGCAGGCAGTCATTCAACAGCGATGAGTAAGTGGAGCCCACAACTTTAAAATGTTATCAAGTAGTCCAACGGGCGACAGCCAGGTTCCTAACTGGAGTGGCGTACAGGGAGCACACAACCCTCCTGTTATGTCAGTTCTACTGGCTGCCAGTCAGCTACTGAGCACAATTCAAAGTGCTGGCTTTACCAATGGTTCCCAACCTTTTTTATGACCAGGGCTCACTTTGATTTGACCAGGGATCACTCCCCAACATTAGTACCAAAAGGGACGGGTTGGTTAGCTCTGCAGAAAGGAGTGGAAATAAAATAAATAAAGAGGAAGGAGGTTCACTGACTGGATTTTCGTTCTCGCGGCCCACAGATTGAGAACCACTGCTTTAGCCTTTAAATCCCTAAACGGTTCCGGTCTAGCTTACCTATCTGAACGTGTTGGACTTTATAAGCCAACTAGAGCTTTAAGATCTGCTGGGGAGGCCCTGCTCTCTGTTCCACCCCCTTCACAAGTGCAATTGGTGGGGATGAGACACAGGGCCTTCTCAGTGTTGACCCCTCAGCTGTGGAACTCCCTCTCCAATGACATCAGGAAGGCCTCATCCCTCTTGGTCTTCAGGAAAAAGCTAAAGACCTGGCTTTGTAACCAGGCATTAGAGGAGTAGTGCAACATGGAATTCGACCTAAATTTTATTGTAATTTGTTGTTTGGGCTTGGCCTCATGTGAGCCACCCCAAGTCTCTGTTGGGGGAGATGGTGTTGGGGTATTAATAAAGATTATTATTATTATTATTATTATTATTATTATTATTAAACCTGTCAGCTTGAATAATGACTATGAGAAAATCAAGAAGTATGGAAAATCAAGTCCCGGCTCTATTATAGCTGGCTTTGACCTATAAAGCCCTAAATGGTTCCGGTGCAGCTTACCTGCCTGAACGTATTTCATTTTATGAACCAGTTCAAGCACTAAGATCGGCCAGGGAGGTCCTGCTCTTGGTCCTGCTGCCTTCGCAGGTGCGATTGGTGGGGATGAGAGACAGGGCCTTCTTGGTGGTGGTTCCTCAGCTGTGGAACTCCTTCCCCAGTGAGATTAGATCGGCCTTCTCCCTCCTGATTTGCAGAAAAAAACTCCTTAAAACCTGGCTATGCAAGAGGTGTTTGGTGAATGATAGTAAGACTGAAGCAGCTAAATGATAACCATGGGATTGGTGCAATGACTAATAGGTTTTATGTTCATGTTATGATGTGTCTTGGTATAATTTGTTATGGTTTTAATGCATATTTATATGTTGATTCAGTTATGTTGTGTACTGCTTTTATATGTACGTTCGACATTGATTTTTTTGCCATTTTGTCATGTTGTACACCACTTTGACCCCCCCCCCCCTTGGGTGAGAAGAATGGTATAGAAATGAAATAAATAAATATTTTCTTTAGTTTGCACGAACATTTTATAATTCAGCTGCCATCTAAATTTCCAGGTTCCTGACTTTAAACTTGGGTTAAGTCATTTAGGGACAGCAATTTTTATAAGAGGATGCTTCTTTCATCTTGACAGAACCATCTGGCAATTAATCTTGTGCTCTATCTGTTTCAAATATACCACATCCGTTTTCCTCTTTTCAACTTCCTTCACCCTAAACTTCAGAAACCAGGTCCATCTTGTTTCTTTGCAGCTGCTCAGACTGACTAATAACTACATGTATTTAAGTCTTTGGTTCTATCCACACTTACAAAAGAATAAGCCAGTAGAATATACATTTTCTTTTGTGAGCAAAAGCATAGAAATGGGCTACAAATGTTCATGCTGTACATTAAATGTATAGTGTCTAGATCCTGGGAAGTCATGCTACACCTCTATCTGCCTTGGTCAGACCACACCTGGAATACTGTGTCCAATTCTGGGCACCACAACTGAAGAGAGATGTCGACAAGCTGGAATATGTCCAGAGGAGGGCAACTAAAAAGATCAAGGATCTGGAGAACAAGCCCTATGAGGAGCGGCTTAAAGAGCTGGGCATATTTAGCCTGCAGAAGAGAAGGCTGAGAGGAGACATGATGAGGGCCATGTATAAATATGTGAGGGGAAGTCATAGCAAGGAGGGAGCAGACTTGTTTTCTGCTGCCCTGGAGACTAGTGCGCAGAACAATGGCTTCAAACTACAGGAAAGGAGATTCCACCTGAACATTAGGAAGAACTTTCTGACTGTGAGAGCTGTTCAGTAATGGAACTCTCTGTCCAGGAGTGTGCTGGAGGCTCCTTCTTTGGAGGCTTTTAAGCAGAGGCTGGATGGCCATCTGTCAGGAGTGCTATGAATGCAATTTTCCTGCTTCTTGGCAGGGGGTTGGACTGGATGGCCCACGAGTCTCTTCCAATTCTATGATTCTAGATTTCTGAGATTTATGTTCTGACATATGAAAACTTATAGGGTGATCTTGGGTTGGTCACTTACTTTCAGGTTAATCTATCTCACGGAGTGACTGAAATGATTAAATGGGGAAGAAGAGCTCCTAATTTATTTATTTAGTTAGTTATTGACTGTATTTGTATACCGCCTTTCTCAGCCTGTAGGCGACTCAAGGCAGTTAACAGGGTAAAATTCAATGCTTACAATATCATAAATATAATTAAAAACATAATATATAATAAAAATTAAACATATCAATAAAATATAAATTCATAGTGTCTCCTTGTTGAAAACGTTGTCCGGTCTCATTGTCGTTGTTCTATTTTCCTATGTCAGTTACTTTGCATACTTTGCTACGTCTTGACTTTTTTCTGGAATGTTGAAAGGGAGGTGGCCAATCTAATATCTATAGAGAGGGTGTTCCACAGCCAAGGGGCCACCGCCGAGAAGGCTCTGTCTCTCATCTCCGCCAAAAGTAATTGTGACGAAGGCGGTAATGAGAGCAGGGCCTTCCCAGACGATACTAAGGTCCTACATGGTTCGGACATGTAAGTTGGGCCAGAACCATTTAGGGCTTTATAGGCTAAAGCCAGCACTTAGAATTGTGCCTGGTAGCAAACTGGCAGCCAATGGAGCTGGCGCAACACAAGAGTTGTAGCTTTGATCAGATTAGACATATTGGTAGTAAATGAATAATCATAATAATCTACTCTGAAATGCAGTTGTGGAGTTGTCGAGTAAAGCAAGGCACAGGAGTCCTGCGCCTTTAACAGACCAGTTTAATAAGGAAATTCAGCACTTGTAAAATTATCTCTTCTACAGCACTGGTAAAGTGTCTGGAGCTCTGTCTTTCATTTCACCTGAGTGGTGCTACTTTGAAAAATTGGCAAAATCTAGCCAAATGCAACTGGGTTGGTTTAAGACATTTTACAAGTTATGAAGTAACACAGGATTACAATCCAAAAAAGTCTACTCTCTCAACTCTTTCTATTTGGCAAGGACTGACTAAATGAATCCATAGTTTTAGCAGTTTAAATATATCCTACTTTCCCTTCTTTGACCTCGGGTTACTTCAGATTCTGGAAATCCATTTCTAAGTACAGAAGTTGCTTGCTTACACTCAAATAATGGGGGTAGATGGAGAAGTAAGAATAAGCTTCCTACTAGGCTCAGGCAATTGCAAACTGCTGCACCTTCTCCTCACTTGTCTGTTTTTCCTCATTACTAATGTCTTCCATCTTGACTACACTCTGATGTTGCTTTGGCAGGTGCTTTCCAGTTTTCACCTGTGAAATGCTGGAGGATGTGAAAGAGCAGGTTGTGGTCCTATTAACATTGCTGTCCTATAACTTCCTGCTTGAAAGAAAGTCCTGCTTAGGTCATGACTTTATTCCCAGGTATGCAGATTCGTCTTGAATTCAGGCCCCTTGCACACCGCTGAAAAAAATCCCACATTTTCTGCTTTGAACTGGAATATAGGGCAGTGTGGAGTCAAATAACCCAGTTCAAAGCAGATATAGTAGAATTTTCCACCTTGATATTCTGGGTTATATGGCTGTGTGGAAGGGCCTTCATGCTTTCAAATCAAGAGGTAAGCTTGAATGCCACAAACTCATTCAGGCTTCCTTTTTGTGCTGGAAGTTGTTGCAGCTGCAAAGGAGGAGCTTTCAAAATGAATGGCTCCTCCCCATATGTTTTCTTAGTTGGTTGTACCTCTGAAGTTTCCTTTCTTCTTTAGAGTTTGCTAACAGTGACAGAAACAAACAGCCACAGCAGGGTTTTGGGCTTGTTTTTAAGTTCCCACATGCAAGCTGCCGGAGGTACCCTTCCAGAAGATGTTCAGGAGCTCTTTGGAGGTAACTGAAATGTTCCTTTGAATAATAATTAGGCTTATGCTGTACAGTTTAGAGCCCATTCATGCTTACCCCCCAGCCCTGCTTGCTCTTTTGCTTTCATGAGTAGTTTTCATTCATTTTGTTAATTTTTGTTTCCATTTATTGGGTTCTTTGGTTTTCATAATACCCAGAATTCCTTTTGGAAGCTGTTGATGCTAATGGGTGCAGGGCCAATACCTTGCTCACAGTAGGAATTCTACATATTGCTGCTTCATATGTGCATATGTATGTGTGTGCACACATGGATCCCCTGGTGGCACAGTGGGTTAAACCACTGAGGTGCTGAACTTGCAGATCAAAAGGTTGCAGGTTCAAATGTAGGGGGTGGTGTGAGCTCCCACTGTTAGCCCCAGCTTCTGCCAACCTAGCAGATTGAAAACATGCAAATGTGAGTAGACCAATAGGCAGGAAGATAACGGTGCTCCATGCAGTCATGCTGGCCACATGATCTTGGAGGTGTCTGCGGACAACATCGGCTCTTCAGCTTAGAAATGAAGATAAGCAGTAACCCCCAGAGTCGGACACGACTGGACTTAATGTCAAGGGAAAACCTTTACCAACCTGTCTCTCTCTCTGTATATATATCATACATACATGCAGTCCCCGAATTTGTCAGTTTGTTCTTAAGTTGAATTTGTATGCAAATCAGAACAGATACATTTTTAAAGTGTAACTCCAGCCCATTTTTTTTTTGTTTATACACACATACAGAGTGTCTCAAAAATGTATACACCCTTTAACAGTTAATAGTAGCTATAGTGGTTATTTGAAAGCTAGGTAAAGATATTTACATTGGAAAAAATGAATGTTATAATAATAATTTAGTCAACGTGATGAATTCCATCTTAAACTACAATTTTATGTAACATGTTCAAATTATTGTCTATGTGCTTCACAGAGCTTAGCTTCCTGACGTGGGGAACTAGCAGTTCTATTCCCCAATGTGCCAGGGACCAGAACCATTGGTAATAATTGTTTCCACCAGTGGCTCTCAAGCTGGCACACTGCTCCACAGATCATTTTGTGTAGCACTAGACTGGACAACACTTCAAGTAGAGTGTCCTATATGAAGGTTCTCCAAGACTGGACTCCTGGCTTGATGGGTTTCAGTCTCATATTTATTTGCTCTTATTCAGACTCTTACAGCATCCAGCACTAATTAAACACCTGGATAGCCTCAGCTGATTCCAGTGGCAAGACAAAATAGATCCAGATATTTTCAGCACTCTGTTAACATTCCATCACGAACCCCTTATGACATCACCAAATAGGTTCAGAGAAATATTAAACGCCATGGGAGATAAAATGCAAACCTATGATAAATGCTATGAAAAGCTACCAAGTCATTGAATCATAGAGTTGGAAGAAACTTTGTGGAGCATCCTATCCAACTCCCTACCAAGAAACAGGAAAATTGCATTCAAACACCCCCAACAGATGGCCATCCAGCCTGTTTAAAAGCCTCCAAAGAAGGAGCCTCCACAACACTCTGGAGCAGAGAGTTCCACAGTTAGGAAGTTCAGGTGGAATCTCCTTTCCTGTAGTTGAAGCCATTGTTCCACGTCCTAGTCTCCAGGGCAGCTGAAAACAAGCCTGCTCCCTCCTCCCTATGACTTCATAGAATCATAGAGTTGGAAGAGACCTCATGTGCCATCAGTCCAACTCCCTGCCAAGAAGCAGGAAAATTGCATTCAAAGCACCCCCAACAGATGGCCATCCAGCCTCTGTTTAAAAGCCTCCAAAGAAGGAGCCTCCACAACACTCTGAGGCAGAGAGTTCCACAGCTGAACAGCTCTCACAGTTAGGAAGTTCAGGTGGAATCTCCTTTCCTGTATTTTGAAGCCATTGTTCTTTGTCCTAGTCTCCAGGGCAGCAGAAAACATGCTTGCTCCCTCCTCCCTATGACTTCTCCTCACATATTTATACAATGGCCATCATGTCTCCTCTCAGCCTTCTTTTCTGTAGGCTAAATATACCCAGCTCTTTAAGTTGCTCCTCCAGACCCTTGATCATTTTAGTCACTTTCCTCTGCTGGGTTTTTTTTTTTGCGTGCGTTTTTAGGGGTGATGGACACTCATTGGCCTGAGAGGTGTATTGTATCCAAATTTGGTGTCAATTCGTCCAGTGGTTTTTGAGTTATGTTAATCCCACAAACGAACATTACATTTTTATTTATATAGATTTATATTCCGTCCTTCTCACCCTGCAGGGGACTCAGGGCGGAGCACAACATATATCCGGCAAACATTCACTGCCGGGACATAAAACCATAAATATATAAAAACATTAAAATCACTTATTTTCAAATTAAAAGTTGCTTAAAAATCATCTCAGAACACCTCATTGCACTGCCCCAAAGGCTTGGTCCCACAACCAGGTCTTCACCATCCCTCTGAAGGACAGGAGGGAGGGGGCTGATCTAATATTGCCAGGAAGGGAGTTCCATAGCCGGGGGGCAATCACTGAGAAGGTCCTGTCTCTCATCCCCGCCAAACGCACCTGTGATGGTGGCGGGACCAAGAGCAGGGCCTCCCCAGAAGTTCTTAGTTTCCGCAGTGGTTCGTAAAGAGAGATGCGTTCAGACAGGTAAATTTGCTGGATCAGCTCCGTTAACAACAGTTGAGATATACCAGCATTTAAGAGGTGGGATTATCTTGCTGTTTTTTTTTATCTCCAATACCAGAAAAGATTCCTCTGCTGAATACTGTACGTAGTTTCGAGTCTGCCTACTGTTCATTGGGGAAAGGACTGCAGGAGTGTAGCCTTCAAGTGAGTTTTTGTAGCTAGAATGCAAAGATTGTGAGTGGGTTATTGAAGGGGCGAAAGACTGCATGTGCTTGTAGGCACTCTTTGCCAACATTTGACATGTCTCAAGGGAAAGCCAAGGTACTAAAAAGCAGCTTTTCAGCACTAAGCTATGGTGACTTCTATTTGTTCATTATTTTTGCCTTGGACGATTAGATCTTTCATTTCAAACTGGTTGTCTCCCTCAGTTGAATATGTGGGTTTCATCTCCTCCTTTAAAAATTGGAGGATGTGGTGCAGTCAGCTCATTTCACTCTTTTTTTGAGCCCCTGTGCTTTATTGTTCCAAACTGACAGTTCTTGTAAACAACTCATTTTCGGCACCTGCCACCTTTCCTTTAGCTTAGATTATTTTCTTGTTAGCTGACTGTTTTTAATTGAAGTCTTCGGATCCCCTTCTAAAGAAGGAGCCTTCCTTTCCTGACAAGTCGAGCAGGCTATGAATGGAGATTAATTGCATGTCACGCTCTCCTACATCAAACTTGCTGCGTCTTTAACAATCTGCAGAGTCTCTAGGCCTTCTGATAGGAAAGGTATGTTCCATCTACACAAGCTAGAGAGACAGGCTCTTGAGTCAACCGCCAGTTCAGCCTAATGTGTCGTCAGAAGCGATCATATCATTTAGAAGACAGATGAGAAATCAGGAAACTGGGTTGTACTGATATTTTGCATGTGTAGACTATCAATTTTGTGTTTGTGCTGGGAGTTAGTTTACAATAGAAACAAAGTATTAGGAGTTGACTATAAAATAAGAACAGCCAAGGATGGAAGCTGCTTAGAAGTCTGTTCCATAATCCCAACAGATCTACAGAATGTGTGTACTCATCGGAAAATATTTCCTGTACAATAGCCTTCCCCAATGTGTGCTCCCCAGATGGTTCTGCTACCAGTCAATACTCAGCAGGGTTAATATTGGGGTACAATGAGAATTGTAGCCCAAACAATTTTGGGTAATCATGGGAATTGTGGCCAAAGGATTTTAACAGAACCATATTGAGGAATGGTGCTATGTACTCTTCTAAGCTTGCAAGTAACTTGAAAATAACAGTGTTGCTTGTAATGGATTTTGGGGAGATGGAGAGGTATAACAACACCCCTTTAATAAAACAGTATAACGACTTGTAATGTCCTGTTCTTTTGTGGGTATGTGTGTAATGAGTAACATTTATTTATTACTAGCTTGGGTACACAGTGATGCTTGGATTAGGTAATTTGTAATGCTTTTGTTTTGTTTTTATGAATGCTCCCATTAGAAAATGTATAAGGATGTGGGTGAACTACAATTCGGAAAATCATGGGGCAGTCACCCTAAAATCCTGCCAGAATTCAAAGTTGTCCATGTTGGCCAGTATGCCAAGTTTGGTCCAGATCCATCATCAACTGGGTTCAGTACTCTCTGGATGTGGGTGAACTACAATTCCAAGAATGCAAGGTCGATCATCTCAAAACCCTGTCAGTATTGAAAGTTGACCATGTTGGGTTTGTGTGCCAAGTTTGGTCCAGATCCATCATTGGTGGGTTTCAGAGTGCTGTCTGGATGCAGGATGAACTGCAATTCCCACCCAGGTGGCTCAGTTCCCCAAAACCCCTCTAGTATATTTTGTTAGTCATAGGGGTTCTGTGTGGCAAGTTTGGTACAGACCCGTTGTTGTTGGGGGTCTCAGTGGTCTTTGGAAGTGGGAGCCAATAGGAAAGCTGCCGCAAACATACTCTGCCGCTCCCATACATACGTTCACGTTTATTATATACATAGTTAGATTTCAAAATGTGTTTTGGAGGAGTTTTCGTTGGGAATCTTGGCCATTTTTCTTTTTTAAAACTATAAAAAAATAAAAAGTGGTCTGCTAGATATGTTATTTTGAATATTAATGTTAAGATTGTCCATGCCATTGTATTGCCTATTTCTGTGTATGGTTGGGAAAGCTGGACGGTGAAGAAAACTAATTTGAAACCTGGCACTGAATGCTAAAAAGACAATTCAGTGATTCCTTAAGAAAACCAAGAGGATTAAATTGAGAGTGTTGTATTTTGGCCATATCATGAAAATAGATATCCTCTCTTTTCTCACTAGAAGAGATGATAATGCTCAGTAAAGTAGAAGGCAATAGGAAAAGAGGAAGATTAGATACTAGATATGGATAGGCTGTCAAGTAAGCTATAGTTTTGAGTCTTCAAGTCCTGAGCAGGGCTGTTGAGGATAGGGCGAATTAGAAGTCCCTCATTCATAGGGTTGTCATAAGTCAAAGTAATGAGTAGCACACTATGATTTTATAAAAATCCCCATATTTTAAAATGTGTGAATTTTCACAAATAATGTTCAAAGTTCTACTTCTAATAGGTTTTCAAGTAGCAGTTATGATCTCTGTCTCTTTAAATTTGTTAGGGTGGCCCCATCTCAGACACATTTTTTGCCCCCCTAAAGGATATTCTGTATAGTATTGCATTATGAAGCCCCATCTACACTGCCATATAATCCAGATTATCAAACCACATTATCTGCTTTGAACTGGTTTATTATATGAGGTTACACTGGCATATAATCCAATTTAAAGCAGATAATCTGGATTTTATATGGCAGTGTAGAAGGGGCCTCACTTACGGAAGTGTTTCACTAACCAGATAGTGGCATTTCTCCTTACAAATTAAGCATTAGGCTCAGCGTAAGATGTAATTTGTGAATTTTTTCTCCGTTTTTTTCTTTATCCTTTGTATTCTTCTTCCCTGTGGAGTATTTGCACTGAGATTGCTTGTCTGAGTTCTTTCTTTATGTTTCATAACATCACAGACAAGCAGTAAAACTAACACAACTTAATCTTAAGTGGTTTACATGCCGCTCTTCCTGATCCACTCTGAAACTTTATGACCAGGCTTTTCTATCTCATTTCCTGGTGCTATGAACATGGTAGACACTCTGGAAATGGGAATGGGAGGGGAGGGCTGGGCTTGGAAGTTTGCAGAAGTGATTGACATTTTTATTATACCACAATCCACTCATTGTTTTCATATAGCACTGAAGTAAGAGTCACTTTACACATTTTTTTAAAATGTGCACATTTTTTAAAAATGCAAGGCACATAGGCGGTGAATGTGTCTCTCTATTTTATGTACCCATAGTAAAGGTAAAGCTTTTCCCTTGACATTAAGTTTAGTTGAGTCTGACTCTTTGGGGTGGTGCTCATCTCCATTTCTAAGTCAAAGAGCCGCCGTTGTCCGTAGATGCCTCCTAGGTCACGTGGCTGGCATGACTACATGGACTGCTGTTATCTTCTTGCCAAAGTGGTACCAAATAATAAAACCATGTGATGATATGGAGCCCTAAGCTGTGAGACTATATGTAGAAAATAAAATTAATGTACAGAAATAGCTTCCAATGTAGAAAATAAAATTAATGTACAGAAATAGCTTTTAAGTACAGGTTTATTATTTTCTGTATTCATTGTTGTGTGCCTCCAAGGATCCATCTACTCTGTAGAATGGCTGCAGTTTGGGAGCAATTTAACGACCATGGCATAATGCGATGGGAACATGGATGTTGTAGTTTTACAAGGTCTTTTCTGTCAAGGAAAGACTGGTGCTTCGGCAAACTACAATTCCTAGGATTCTACAACATTGTGCCATGGCAGGTAAAAAGATGACAAATTGCATGAAAGCTACAGTGTAGATCAAACATGGACAAACTTTGGCCCTTCAGATGTTTTGGACTTCAACTTCCACAATTCTTAACAGGAATTGTGGGAGTTGAGGTCCAAAACACCTGGAGTGCCGAAGTTTGCCCAGGCCTGCTGTAGATGCACCCCAAGTCATTTCAGATTTATCGAAACCCTGTGGTTAGCCTGTCACAAGGTTTTTCTACGAAGACTTTGTTCAGGAGGGGAGGGGTTGCTTTTGCCTTCTTGTGACCCTGAGAGAGTATGACTTGCCCAAGTACACCTAATGACCTTCCGTGGCTGAACAACGATTCAAACCAGTCTCTGGAGTCGTCTAATGCTCAAACCACTATATCACATTGGCTCTTTTTGGTGGCATAGTAAAACAAGAAAAAATTAATATTGTGGCCTATATAAATTACGAAAAATCATCTCCGCACAACTGGACCAAATCCAACTGTGTTACCTCTAAATAGAGTAAACCCACTGAATTAATGGAATTTACACAGATTTATCTGGTTCCTATTGATTTATTGGGCCTAGACTACCTGGGACTAGCCAGTTGGATTTATGGATAATATTTGTCTGTCTTCCTCCCTTTCGGGGGAAAATGGCCATCTAATTGGGGGAGACCATGAATGCAATTAACATTTGATAAAAGTTTTAATGCTGTGAATATATTCTGGAAATGTGTTCATTGAAGTATCTCTCCCTTCTAACTGCATAATCTAGGTCATCGTTTTTCAGCCTGGGAGTGGGAGACCACTGAGGGGGTCGTAAGGGGGTGTCAGAGAGGTCACCAAAGACCATCAGAAAACACAGTATTTTCTGTTGGTCATGGGGGTTCTATGTGAGAAGTTTGGCCCAATTCTCAGAATGCTCTTTGATTGTAGGTGAACTATAAATTCCAGCAACTGCAACTCCCAAATGTCAAAGTCTATTTTCCCCAAACCCCATCAGTTTTCACATTTGGACATATTGAATATTCATGCGAAGTTTGGCCCTGATCCATCACTGTTTGAGCCAACCGTGCTCTCTGGATGTAGGTGAATTACAATTCCAAAACTCAAGGTCAATGCCCACCAAAACCCTCTCAGTATTTTCTGTCGGTCGTGGGAGTTCTGTGTGCCAAGTTCCATCATTAGTGGGGTTCAGAATGCTCTTTGATTGTAGGTGAACTATAAATCCCAGCAACTACAACTCCCAAATGACAAAATCAATCCCTCCCAATCTCACTAGTATTCAAATTTGGGTGTATTGGGTATTTGTGCCAAATTTGGTCCAGTGAATGAAAATACACCCTGCATATCAGATATTTTCATTACGATATTTACATTATGATGCAGCAAAATTACAGCTATGAAGCAGCAACTAAAATAATTTTATGGTTGGGGGTCACCACAACATGAGGAATTGTATTAAGGGGTTGTGGCATTAGGAAGGTTGAGAACCACTGATCTAGGTTGTTGTGTCTGTGTTCTTTATTGTTGAATTGATATGTTGCCTGTTGTTTTTGTATTTATTTGTTTATTTATACATACATACATACATTAATTCTACTCCCTTCCTGTTTTGTAACTTCTCCCCTAAACAGATGTTGAAGATTACTTGGAGAGGCTGCAGACTGAGAACCTTAGCGCTAGAGCTAGGGTAGAAAAGGATGAAATCTTGTCAAATATTCAAGAGCTTAAAGAGAGGTTTGTACATTAGCTCATACTGGGGGTCACCACAACATGAGGAACAATTTCCAGAAGGAGACTATGTCTTAGCAGTTTTCCAGCTTCTTTACTGAAAAGAACACTTCAACAGAAAATGGAAACCAGTGTTCTTCTCTGTTTTCCAAATCACTTGGAAGCCAAACTTACATGATGATAGTATACATATAGATCTCCCCGAAACATAAGGTGAAGGTTTACTGGGATGAGCATCAGTGGTACAGATTCATTTCCCTGCAATCTGTCCCTCTGCATGATTTTCTACTCTGCTGAACTTTAGTACTGAAGCATGCTTGAAAGAATACCTCCTGAGAAAGGAAAAAAATGTGACACTTTTCCCCCAAAGAATACCCAATGAATTTGATCAAACTTTACAGTTTTGGGGAATAACATGCTGAGTATATGCTATAAGGGGCAATTTTCCAAACCCTGTACCAAAGTGTTTTGATACATTTTGATAGTTGTGATCTGTCCATAATATTCTACTACTAGCCAAGAATGTGCAGCCACCTATGACTAACTTTTCAAATTCTTGGATTTGGTCCCTTTTGGAAAAATCTACAATTAGACTTCTCATCCTTTCATTCACTTTACTGTTTAAATTACATGCACACGCACACATCCATTTGTGCAGTGCTTTCATATTTGAATACACACATCTGCCATGTTCACATCTAATTTAGCCACTGGTCAAAGTAGGGTTGAAAATTTGTGATCTTCCAGATGTTGTTGATCATACTTCCTTTCAACCTTACCTAGCATACCAACTGATGAGTGACAAAAAAACCTGGAAAGTCACAAAATGCCTACCTCTGTTATAAATAGGTAAAGGTTTTCCATTGACATTAAGTCTAGTCAAATCCAACTCTGCAGGTTGGTGCTCATCTCCATTTCTAAGCCGAAGAGCCAGCGTTGTCCATAGACACATCCAATACCATGTGTCCGGCATGACTGCACGGAGTGCCGTTATCTTCCAACTAGAGCGGTGCCTATTGATCTACTCACATTTGCATGTTTTTGAACTGCTAGGTTGGTAGAAGCTGGGGCTAACAGTAAGAGCTTGCCCCGCTCCCCGTATTCGAACCTCTGACCTTTCAGTCACCAAGTTCAGCAGCTCAGCAGTTTAACCTGCTGCACCACTGGTGGCTCCTCTGGTATAAAGGGTTGTTTTTTTTTTCAAACATAGGGTATCATGTGGAAACAGGCATTTTCCACCATTTCTTGTAGAGATCCGAAAATCAAACAGGAAGTAGAGGATGCTTGTTATATGTTATTCCATCAGCCAGATTCCAGCATCACTAGACTATCATTCCTGGGAATGTATTAGTTGGACATAGAGTTACAAGCACCTATTGCATGGTGTCTTTATCTCAATGCTTTTTAGGGCATTATGGAGGACTAGTAATGTTTTCCTCCAATATGCTAAGCACATGCATTGTATTTGTGCCCACTGGCTCATGGACCACTACTGGCCCATGGACCACTACATTTAATAGCACTGTTTTATATCACTGATAGAAAAGAACACCCAGGACTACATTGCCCCATCTGAACTTTGCGACTAAACATTTGTCATGGTAGATTGCTTTTAGAATGTTTTTAATTCTTTGATAGATGAGCAGTTCTCTGGTCTATTGCATATTTGATGGTGTTCTAAGTAAGGACAAATGCTTTGAAATAAACGGCATTCATTACAGAGAAGGAACAGGATTTCTTGAGGAATCCAAAGAGCTTTTGCTATTAATTTAGCTGGCACCACCATGGCCTTTTCAAGCCCATTAGATACAGTTGTGGGCACATTTTGAAGGCAATGTGGTATAGGTTACAAAAACAGAATGCTTGGTTAGGAAGTGGAGAGCAGGATTTTAAAAGCCTGGATTGTAATTAAGGCCCTTCTGGACAGTCAAGGACACTTGAAACCATGCTGCAGAGTGCGCTCTCTGTGGTTTCTATTTCAGCCTCAACAACAAATCGGAATTTTGCACCAAGGAATGATAAATTGTATGGGTTATATAAACTGTACATATTAAGGAAGTTTGCTTATATTCTGCATCATTGGTTCTGCTTGTATAGGGTAGTATTGGTTATATTTCATATAAGGTGGAACTAGAGAGTATTTCCTTTTAGAAGTGTAATTTACTGCTTGATAAATCAACCGACTTATGCAGTGTGTGCTCTCACTCTCTTTTGGGATCAGTTTCTTATTTCTTCTTTTGTGCATTACACACCATTATCAGTTTTACATATGGATATGTGCACATTTTAACTGGAATTGGCTTCATATTCCAGCTTTTCGTTGTTTAATGTGTTTGGTTTTAGAAAATTGTCACCAATTAACTGTTCAGATGATTAGTTGTAAATATTCATTGTTTATTTGTTTGTCATAGGGAAGTGCAAAGATTATTTGGGCCTCCCAAATAATCCAATGCTGATTAAAAAATCTGTTTGGGCCCATGCTGCTTTCTCAATGTTTCCATAATATTTTATTGTGTTCTAGCCGTAGGCCTTTGGAAACATTGCAAAATATAGTGGAGCATCTGTTGGCATGAACATACCCATAGCTATGAACTGTCATTTGGTCCACATATTTTGAAGCATCTCTTTGTGGCCATAAAGATCACAATTTTGGTATTCGAACACAAATTCTTAGGATGCTGAATTCTGCTTTCAACAGCACATTTTATGTTTAAGTGGTGTGATAATGGAATCGAAGCCAGCAAACTGATTCTAAGATGCAGGCTTGTGAATAAAATAATGTATCTGCTTGTTGTTAACTTTGCGGATATAACATAATGTAGTGAGATAGTAGGAAATTTAGTGGTGAAGTTATCCTTAGATATAAATATCTATAGAAAACAGAGGAAAAAGTGTGTTTTAGGAAGTGGTTATGTTGTCCCATTTGACCAGTGGTTCCCAACCTTTTTTTGACCAGGGACCACTTTAACCAGGGACCACTCTCCAATATTAGTACTAAAAGGGTTACAAACCAGTTTTTGGTCAACTTTAGATTTAGTTTGGTTATTTAGGGTGCTGATTCAGAAAATTGCACAGGATAGATCACATCAGCTCTAGTTTCCGATACAGAACATATGCCATCCAGTAGTCGCCATCTGCTCACCCACAGAAAACCATATTTAATAAACTAGAGCTGGTATGGTAGTAATCTTTTGTGGGTAGTTAACCTCTCCCCTCCTGACATCCTCGGCACTACAAGAGGATTTCGCAAGACCAGTCGCTCTCGTTGCCGCATGGTTTCAAGGCAACGGTGTTGTAATGGTGAGGCCACAGACCATATTTTCATTCTTGCGGACCACTGGTGGTCCACGGACCACAGGTTGGAATCCACTGTATTTGCCTGACATGGACTGGAAGATGAAACTACCTCAGATTAATCCACTCACCAAAATCCAAGAAATACAAAGGATATGTAGGGATAGGTTTCGATCACTATATGTTTCATTCCAGAACTTCTAACAGATGCTCAAGACTAGCCTTGCACATAGCATGTATGTTAAAATCCACTATGTAGATTAATTATCTCTATAATAATTTAGTACTTTTATTATAGGGATCCCAGAGCTCTCTCTCTCTCTCTCTCTCTCTGTGGGTCAACACTGGTAGGATGGATTGTTACTGATTTTGCCTACTTATGAGTACTTGGGGAGGCAGGGCAGGCAAATTACCTTTCTCATCCATTATCATTGAAACATCATTAAATATGAAAACTCTTAAAAACTCCATGTGTACTTAAAAATACCCTTTATGTGTTCAGTGTAGCTTATTCCCAAGTAAGGATAGATGAGGATAGGATAGATTATAGCAATTTTTACTCCTCAGAGGGCTCAATAATAATAGCTGCATTAATATTTCTTAGCAATTGATCATTTAATATAATTAATATAATTCTGATTGATAATGTCTGAGAAGGCTCAACTGCATAGATGTCTTGGTAGTTCATGTTTGCCAGATCATTTCTGGTGGAATTCTGCCTCCCCTAAAATCCCCTGCCACCCATTCCAGGGTTCATGTTATTTTAGCTTAACCAGAGGATCACAACATTGTGTG
Organism: Anolis sagrei; assembly: GCF_037176765.1. Classification (NCBI taxonomy): domain Eukaryota; kingdom Metazoa; phylum Chordata; class Lepidosauria; order Squamata; family Anolidae; genus Anolis; species Anolis sagrei. Next base: position 33,430,360 of record NC_090026.1, read on the forward strand.
TTACAGTTTTAAGATTTCTTTCTCATATAGCAGAGTGTGGTGGGTATAGAAATCTGGCTTGATGCTGGTCATAGTATCTGTATGATGTTTTGAAAAAGAAGGACTCTGCAGACAAATGAGTCCCTGGATAATGAGGTGATTTATTTTAGGTATCACCTGGACTACCCCTATGAATGCTGAGGGCCAAAAAAGGCAGACAAAGCATAAGCCTACAGACCTGAAAATATAAGAACTAACTATGTACTGAATTGTCTCCATCCTGGTGGAGCGCAAATGAATTGGAATGAGCCTTTGGGTCAGAATACTTCTTAACAATGAGGACTCCATGCTGATTTGGCAATGGATTGATTTGGAAGATGACTTGAAATGGCGAACTGTTTTTAATACATATTTTAATGGTTTTTAATGTTTGCGAAGTCTTTTTGTGCTATGTTATTTATTGTTTGACACTGAATGGTGCCTGCTGGTAGCCGTCCTGAGTCCCTCTTCAGTGGTGAGAAGGACGGGATGGAAATGCTCCAAATAAATAAATAAATAAATAAATAGGCATTTGTGAAAGAAATGTAGGAATGTGATAATGGAAACTTCCTGGAGCATTGATTTCTCTCATTTCAAAAATTAAACATTACAGAAAATCTCACCACTGGGGGAGACAATAGGCTGCGTTGAACCATGAGGTGATGCTTGTATTCTGTACCCCACATGGTTTCTTATGCATCCCATTCTTGTGCCCTGGCCACTAACATAGCAGGATATTTTTCTTCTGCTGTCCTTGCAGTGTATGTATGTTTGGATTTAAAGAGTGTTCAGAAGTGGTGTTTGAGCCCAGTAGAGATTGCAAAGTGGAATTACAGTTCCAAGTTAGGTTCCCAAAATTTAACATCTGTCTATGACAAAAATAATGTAAATTGTATGTATGTAACCCTCTCTTTTTGGTAGCTCACTCTCTGACAGCATAACATTTCATTGTTGCTACATCCTAGTTGGAGTTTTTAGACCCCTATCTTTGAATTCACTCAAGTGGGCAGAGTGTTTTTATCCTTCATAAGGTCACAGCTGGCTATCTCCTGCAGAGGAACATTGTGTGATGCCTGCACTGTATCCAAATCAATCTTTCCTACTGGCTAATTAAGCACCAGTTTTCTTACTTAGCAACTTGGGACTGTGTAATTAACAGCCTGGGTTGCTGCAAATAATTGAAAGATGGAGACACTGAATGCAGATGATTGGGGGAGCTGTCTGGATGTAGGAATGGAGTGATTTTAGGGGCTGCTACCCACCCCTTTTTACATTCTGAACTGGTATTATTCTATTTCTTATATAAAGAAGGGAGTGAAGTGTTGGGGGCCTTTTTCTTTCATGTCCACTTTCCGCAGTGACTGTAATGTCCTCCATGATCATCATTGCTACTTCTGGCTTCAGAACAGAGAAGGTTGATTTCTCCATCCCACTGTTTCTCTCTATCTCCACTATCATGCATTATCAGACTGGTTGTATGTGCTTTGAAATAATTGTAGGAAGGCTTTACCTGTTCTAATTTCCGGTGCCATCTGCAGAGAATCCATGTTTCTCATGATTTCCTATTGAAGCAGGACTAAAAAATGCCTCCATTGCCATGACAACACAGTTCCTTTTCTGGCTTTGACTATTATTGTGCAGCAATAAGAAGCACAACGGTTGTTCGAGCAGTGTTGGGTGTCGCAGAAAAATTGCCACTGTACTGGATTTCAGAGAGTTGGAGGTGAGCAAACAAGGAGGACTGCTCCACAAAAGAGTCTGGATTCAGGACCCAAACACATTAACAACATAAAAATTATTTGGAAAAGGAGCACTGAATGAAGACTCATTAGACTTATTAATTCATTCATCTCCCTGTTTTCTTCTCTGAGTAGAGAAATATCAAGTCCTGTTCCACTCTGGGCCCTTCCACACAGCCTTATCCCCCAGAATATCAAGGTAGATAATCCCACAATATCTGCTTAGAACTGGGTTATCTGAGTCCACACTGCCCTGTATCCCAGTTCAATGCAGACAATGTGGGAATGTATTCAGCTGTGTGGAAGGGACCTGAGCCCACACTCAGATAATGTGGGATTTTCTGCCTCTATATTCTGGGATATAGGGCTGTGTGGAAGGGCCCTCTGTTATCAGTTTCTTCATGTGAAAAGTGATGTGTCTGAAAGGTAAGGTTGATTGATACTTGGACTTCCATGATTTTCCAGAAGCATTTTTGTATTGTATTGTCGAAGGTTTTCATGGCCGGAATCACTGGGTTGTTGTAGGTTTTTTTCAGGCTATATGGCCATGGTCTAGAGGCATTCTTTCCTGACGTTTCCCCTGCATCTATGGCAAGCATCCTCAGAGGTAGTGAGGATGCTTGCCATAGATGCAGGCGAAACGTCAGGAGAGAATGCCTCTAGATCATGGCCATATAGCCTGAAAAAACCTACAACAACCCATTTTTGTATTTTCAGCCCTATCACTGGAGCCTTCGGTGGTGCAATGGATTAAACCCTTGCGCTGGCAGGATTGCTGACCTACAGGTCAGTAGTTCGAATCCGGTGAGAGTGCCCTCTTGCCAGCTCTAGCTCCCCATGTGAGGACATGAGAGAATCCTCCCACAAGGAATGTAAAACATCAATCATCTGGGCGTCCCCTGGGCAACATCCTTGCAAACGGCCAATCCTCTTACACCAGAAGCGACTTGCAGTTTCTCAAGCTGTTCCTGACATGAAAAAAATCCCTATCACTGCGACATTTCTATTATAAAAGAAACAACTGAGCATTTCCAGTTCTGAACTTCTTTGCCTGGTACTAAATTTCCAATTTCTTTGATTTCTGCAGGGGGAAAAAGTACTGTCCCTTCTACTGTAACTAGTTGTTTTCATTCCATTTTCATCCAGAACAATACTTTCGTAGCTCATTCTCTTCCTCATCTTTCCTTTCTCATCTGCACACAGGATAATTTTAGCTTTCAAATGATGTTAGGATAATCAGAGATGAGCCTAAATTGGAAAGAGAAATTTCAGAATAATCTTTAGCTCATTAGCTTAACTATGGAGTATATAATTCCCTAGCAATAAGAAGCTCATTAAGTCGGATGGCTTGTGATATCAAGATAAAAGTGGTATTTAAGAGTGTGACCTCTTGGTCAGGCAGGTAGCTAAGCTGCATGTGTTAATGCCCATCCAGCCTAGCCCTGTTAGATTTCCTTTAATTAGACAGAGTGTTGATTTCCATGTGCAGAGATCTCATCTTGGCAAATGTTTAGCCTGATTTGTTCAGGTTTTGTTTGGGTTAAGATGCTCTTAATGAGGGATGTACACAGACAGCACTGCCACGTATTTGCTTTCTTTATAATCATGTCATCACCCCTCAGTTGCCTACTCTGACTATAAGGTGAAGGAGTTGTTAATCTGGAAGAAGAAATGCTGTGGGGTGCGCTAGATCAGTGTGGAGCTGCCATGTTTTTCATCACATCTCTGTCTCATTCCAGTGTGTGAAGATGAGGGCATTTCCCTTCCTTTATTGGCTTTGTGTGGACGCTAGTTGTTTGGCATCAGATTCAAAGACTCTCTTAAGTGATGAGGAGGTATTTATTAAGGAGATTAGGTATCTGATAGAGAAGAATACAATTAGTTGGCTAAAGACCACAGAAAGAGGAGAAGAAATGTGACAAGATCTGAGAATAATAGGCAATGAAGTAGAAAGGGAACATGCCAGAGAACTTATGTACCTGTGGCTAGCTCTATTTATTAATTAAAATATTTATGCCAATTGCCGCTGTATGCATGCAATTTCTTGTGCAGATGTAATAGATTATTGTACGATGGTCTAAAACAATGGTTATGCATAGCAATCCTATTCTCCATGAAGATGGGAACACAATGGGGTAAAACTTGACATACCACTACTATGCCACAACATTGTGTGATAAACAGCCACTGCTAAACAGCTGGTAACATGCACGCCAACTCTCATTCAATAATGTCCATGGTTGCACATTCCCATCACTGACATGTCATGCTTTAGTGAAGATATATCTGTCCTGCCTGCATCATAGGCGCGCTTGGCGGGGACGAGAGACAGGGCCTTCTCAGTGGTGGCCCCTTGGCTGTGGAACGCCCTGCCTGCAGATATCAGATCGGCCCCCTCCTTGCTGGCATTTCGGCGGAAAGTGAAGACCTGGCGGTTCGAACAAGCATTTGATTAAACAGTGTAATTGGACATAGGAATACGGAATAATGGATGATGAGACTGGATTCTGATTTTACTGTTGAGGCGCTAATGATTGTTATACGGATGTTTAATGATTTATGTTACAATTGTTTTTAATTGCCCTATACTTTTCTTGTGATGTTTTGTATTGATGTTGTTCACTGCTTTGAGTCGCCTGAGGGCTGAGAAAAGCGGTATATAAATAAAGTAAGTAAATAAATATGTAGAGATCAAATACACTTCTCCAATTTTTTTTGTGTCAGAAGCGACTTGAGAGACTGCAAGGCAATTCTGGTGTGAGAGAATTGGCCGTCTGCAAGGACATTGCCCAGGGAATGCTCGGATGATTGATTTTTTACCATCCTGTAGGAGGCTTCTCTCATGCCCCTGCATGAGAAGCTAGAGCCCGTCAGACAGGAGCTTACCCCACTCTCTGGATTCGAACTGCCAATCTGCCAGCACAAGGGTTTAATCCATCGTGCCACTGGGGCGTACCTGATTTCATACACACACTTTTTTGAAAGGTGTTGAGAGCAGCCTTTATACTACTACTACTACTACTACTACTAATAGCAGTATCTGTCTGTATATGTTGTGTGTCTATGGCATTGAATGTTTGCCATGTATATATACATTGTAATCCGCCCTGAGTCCCCTGCGGGGTGAGAAGGGCGGAATATAAATATTGTAAATAAATAAAATAATAATTAATTAAAAAATATTTGTTACCTGCCTCTCCTAACAGCTCAAGCCAGGGTACATCAAAGTCCAAACATGTAAAAATAAAATATATAGATTAAAAACGCACCATTATAAAAACATATTACATACACAGGGTACAAAAATCAACATATAGTGGCAACAGTTTTACTGTTTTATTGTTTTGCTTGATGTTTTATTATTTGCTTATGAGTTTACTGTGTATTATGTTGTTGTTTGTTGGCGGCCTTGGCCTTTGTAAGCCACATCGAATCCTTCGGGAGATTTTGCGGGGTATAAATAAAGATAATAATAATAATAATAATAATAATAATAATAATAGACTGCAAATTCTGAACTCATATTTTAGAGTTGACTGGGTAGGCCTGCTGGATGAGACAGGTCTTTAATTCTGTTTTAAATTCTGATATGGCCAATTCTGGTGTAGAAGAGAACAGGTTGAATGTCCCTTATCTGAAACGCTTGGAACCAGAACTATGTTTGCATTTTGGATTTTTTTAAATATTTTGAAATATTTTATTTGTATATGCCTATATAATGAGATATCTTGGTGGTGGTACCCAACTCTAATTCATGTATGTTCATATAAACCATATATATGCAGCCTGAAGGTCATTTTATACAACATTTTAAATAATGTTATGCATAAAACAAAGTTTGTGTCCAATGAACCATCAGAACATAGTATTTGAATTTTAGAATATTTCCCCCTAGACTAAGTTTAAGGGGGAGAAATCTCTTCAATTCCCTGATTTTTAGATGCAGTGAGCCTTGTGTTTGTCGTTAAATCAACTTGCTAGCTCCTTTCAGCAATTTTTCAATATTTTTAATGACATGTGCTTTCAAAACAAGGTAAATCAGCATTTGATTTGAAGGCTGTATTGGTATCCTTTTAGGAAGGAAGTGAGGGAACAAGAACCTCATAGAAGTACTCCTTTCAATTTGATGCACCTATCTCATCCTTTCCGTTGTACTCTGGTTCTTGAAATAACTTGCACCATTTGCCTGTTCTGTGCAACCTTTTCCTGTGGGATATATATGTTCAAAAAAGTACTTTTGTGTGAAACCACTAGCTGCTTATGTTCATGCCTATAATTTTGAATGTAACCTCTCTGTTGTGACTCATAGATGTACCTATCTTTGGTTCTACCTATGACTGGCTGATCTTTGCCTCAGAAGAAACCATTTGCCATTTTTAGAAGAGTTTCAACCTAGCTTTTCTTTTGGTTTTTAAAGTTATATATATAGAGAGAAAATAAAACGTAAGGTAGTATGTCTTCTTATGGGAGCACACATTGATGTCTGGTTGATAGTTGTGGGTTTTAAAAAGACTATCTCTTCTTACAGTTGTTTTTTATCCCAGTTCTTCCATCTTTTCCTTTATGAATTAGTTAACAATTTGGTGACTTCTCACTTTGTATCAAGGGTGAGGAATCTCTTTCAAATGAGGGCCAAATTACTTTTCAAGTGAATTCTTGGAAGGCAATTTAGTGGACCAAAATACCAACATACTTCAGCTTAAAGCTCTTTATTACCAGTCATCATCACCATGATCCCTCATGTTCGAGGAGGATGGCCTTCCTTATTTTTTTTAATTTTTTAAATAAAAAATAATAAAAATAATAAAAAATAATAAAAAAAAATAGGATGGCCTTCCAAGCATAGGTTTTTGGCGGAGGGCCTGTAGGTGACTGTAGAGACCTATTTTTGACCCACATATTCTTTCACAGTGAGGACCAGGTGGAAGGCGGTCCTGGTCAGGGTTGGCTTGACGTGCCTCTTGGCACATTTCTCCCTTTTGCCCTACATTTGTGTCTCTTTGAATTCCATAGCACTGTTGGTCACAGCTGACCTCCAGTTAGAACGCTCAAGGGCCAGGGCTTCCCACTTCTCAGTGACTATGCCACAGTTTTAAAGGTGTTTTCCTGTTCACCAACATTTCGTTTTCCATTCTTGAGTTGGGAGTATAGTAACTATTTTGGGAGATGGTGATCAGGCATTCAGACAATGTGGCCAGTCCAGCAAAGGATAATTGCTTCAGTGCTGGTGGTCTTTGCTCCTTCCAGCATGCTGACATTTGTCTGCTGTCTTCCCACGAGATTTGCAGGATTTTTCAGAGGTAATGCTGATGGAATCATTTCAGGAATTGAGTGTGACGTCTGTAGATAGTCCATGTTTCTCAGATGTATAACAGAGTTGGGAGCATCTTGGTCTCCCTGCAAATGTCCCAATCCTCAAACACTCTCTGCTTCATTCGGAAAAATGCTGCACTTTCAGAGCTCAGACGGTATTGTATTTCAGTGTCAATGTTGACTTTTGTGGAGAGGTGGCTGCCAAGGTAGTGGAAATGGTAAACATTTTCTAACACTACACCATTGAGCTGTATTTCCAGCATTGCAGAGGGATTGGCTGGTGTCTGCTGGAAGAACACTTTGGTTTTTTTGATGTTTGGTGTGAAGTCAAACTTTCTGTATGCTTTTGCAAAGTTGTTTAGAGTGGCTTGTAAGTCTTCTTCTGAATGAGTACAGATTACGTTATGATCAGCATATTGGAGTTCTGTAAAAGTTGTTGTTGCCAAAACAAAGATCACAACAACATCTGTTATTACCAGTAGGTAAGCTTCAGAAGAAGTATTCCAAGTTTGTAGAATGGGGATGAAGGATTTAAAAAAGCAGGAAACCACAAATAATGGTGCCATGGTGTCAAGAAGGCCTAACTCGGTCCTATTCCCTGAGTTTTCCCACTATTGCTGGAAAAACCAGATTTGGTGGCCCATCTCTTTCTCTCCTCTCTCTATAGAATTTGGACAGGCAATGTGATTCAAGTAGTTTGTGACGCTGTTCTTTCCAGCAATGTGATCCGGGGTTTCTTTCAGGTTTCTTCTTCCCTTTGGCCTGCTTTAAGTTTGCTCAGCAGCCATTATTTTTCCTCGGGTAGGCATTAAAATAGCCAACAAGTTAAGCCCTGATTTGTCAAGATCTTACTTAAATATCCGCTGTGGTGGTTTTAGTGTTCTCAGTTGGTTAGAAGTGCAAGGGAGTGTAATTACACCTTGACTTTATGGATTTACCTCACGGCTCGTTTACTTGAAACTGTTTTGGAGGGTGGTGGCCTGAGTTAAATGTATTCCTGTTTTTTGAAGCTCCTTCATGAGAGATTGCAGCTCACGGCCCTCACTCCTTAGCCCTCCACAGCAGGGATGCCAAGTGGGAAAGAATATTGGTTTAGTTCTTTTACTTTTTCAAAAATGATTCCCCCCCCTAAATGTGACCCAAATTGTGAAAGTGCCATTTGGATTTTGAATGTGTGAGGCCCACCTCTCCTAATTCTTTTTAATATGTGACCAACGGCCTAGTAGGCCGCACGGGCAAAATGAACCATCGCTCAAGGGATTTATGGCTTCATTCAGCAATTTTTCTTACATTATTGACTTAGGGCAGTGGTTCCCAACCTGTAGTTCATGGACCACTAGTGGTCCGCAAGAACGCAAAGATGGTCCATGGCCTCACCATTACTACATTGTTGCGTCAAAACCACACGGCATCGAGAGCAACTGGTCTCATAAAACCCTCTTATAGCGCTAAGGCAATGGGGATGTCAGGAGAGGAGAGAACCATGAAATATTATTACTACTATATCAGTTCTAGATTCCACCTGAACATTAGGAAAAGCTTCCTGACTGTGAGAGCTGTTCAACAGTGGAACTCTCTGCCCCAGGGTGTGGTAAAGGCTCCTTCCTTGGAAGCTTTTAAACAGAGGCTGGATGGCCATCTGTCGGGGGTGCTTTGAATGCTGCTTTCTTTGAGAGGCGGGGCTTCCTGAGTTTGAAAATTAACTGCTCTGTTTAAGGGGAGGGGCTTCCTGAGTCTCAGAGGCGGGGCTTCCTGGTTATCCTATATAAACCAGTGTCTGAAGCCAAGGGGCAGCTGGGCTTTCCACAGAAGTTGAGGAAGCAGGAACCCATTTTGTTTCCTTCTGCTTCAGGGTAAGCTTTATTTAAATTTAACAGCTTTCAGTGCTGCTTTCTTTGAGAGGCGGGGCTTCCTGAGTTTGAAAATTAACTGCTCTGTTTAAGGGGAGGGGCTTCCTGAGTCTCAGAGGCGGGGCTTCCTGGTTATCCTATATAAACCAGTGTCTGAAGCCAAGGGGCAGCTGGGCTTTCCACAGAAGTTGAGGAAGCAGGAACCCATTTTGTTTCCTTCTGCTTCAGGGTAAGCTTTATTTAAATTTAACAGCTTTCAGTGCTGCTTTCTTTGAGAGGCGGGGCTTCCTGAGTTTGAAAATTAACTGCTCTGTTTAAGGGGAGGGGCTTCCTGAGTCTCAGAGGCGGGGCTTCCTGGTTATCCTATATAAACCAGTGTCTGAAGCCAAGGGGCAGCTGGGCTTTCCACAGAAGTTGAGGAAGCAGGAACCCATTTTGTTTCCTTCTGCTTCAGGGTAAGCTTTATTTAAATTTAACAGCTTTCAGTGCTGCTTTCTTTGAGAGGCGGGGCTTCCTGAGTTTGAAAATTAACTGCTCTGTTTAAGGGGAGGGGCTTCCTGAGTCTCAGAGGCGGGGCTTCCTGGTTATCCTATATAAACCAGTGTCTGAAGCCAAGGGGCAGCTGGGCTTTCCACAGAAGTTGAGGAAGCAGGAACCCATTTTGTTTCCTTCTGCTTCAGGGTAAGCTTTATTTAAATTTAACAGCTTTCAGTGCTGCTTTCTTTGAGAGGCGGGGCTTCCTGAGTTTGAAAATTAACTGCTCTGTTTAAGGGGAGGGGCTTCCTGAGTCTCAGAGGCGGGGCTTCCTGGTTATCCTATATAAACCAGTGTCTGAAGCCAAGGGGCAGCTGGGCTTTCCACAGAAGTTGAGGAAGCAGGAACCCATTTTGTTTCCTTCTGCTTCAGGGTAAGCTTTATTTAAATTTAACAGCTTTCAGTGGTGCTTTCTTTGAGAGGTGGGGCTTCCTGAGTTTGAAAATTAACTGCTCTGTTTAAGGGGAGGGGCTTCCTGAGTCTCAGAGGCGGGGCTTCCTGGTTATCCTATATAAACCAGTGTCTGAAGCCAAGGGGCAGCTGGGCTTTCCACAGAAGTTGAGGAAGCAGGAACCCATTTTGTTTCCTTCTGCTTCAGGGTAAGCTTTATTTAAATTTAACAGCTTTCAGTGCTGCTTTCTTTGAGAGGCGGGGCTTCCTGAGTTTGAAAATTAACTGCTCTGTTTAAGGGGAGGGGCTTCCTGAGTCTCAGAGGCGGGGCTTCCTGGTTATCCTATATAAACCAGTGTCTGAAGCCAAGGGGCAGCTGGGCTTTCCACAGAAGTTGAGGAAGCAGGAACCCATTTTGTTTCCTTCTGCTTCAGGGTAAGCTTTATTTAAATTTAACAGCTTTCAGTGCTGCTTTCTTTGAGAGGCGGGGCTTCCTGAGTTTGAAAATTAACTGCTCTGTTTAAGGGGAGGGGCTTCCTGAGTCTCAGAGGCGGGGCTTCCTGGTTATCCTATATAAACTCGTACACCCAGTAACCTATACTTTCACCCCTGCATACAGACAACAACATCAAACACACACCAAGAGGAGATCATTAGCAAACTCCAGATGGAACAAACACGAAAACTTCCCATCTCATGCACAAGCTGTGGCATGTTCAGCTTTTTCGCACTACAATTACTCAATTACATCTGCCCCAAGTGTACACAGATCACTCGCATGGAACACAGGATACGACAACTCGAGGACCGTATTAACACCCTTAAGGACATTCAGGAACTTGAGCTGTTCTTAGACACCACACACCACACTGTCCTAGACACGCAGCCCATATCACACCAACATTACGGGGAGGCTCAACAGAACAGCACCTCAGGTGTGGACAACCCTCAGGCTTGGAGAAATGTCACCCTTAGAAGGACACATAGGACCCGGAAGCCTCCTCAGAATACTTCCGCTCAGCTGCAGTTACACAATAGATTCCAAATTCTCACACAACTAGCACCTGACCAAGAAACACAACATATTGGGGAAGACCAGAATGGCTTAGATACTGATCAGTGGCTCATCCTTGATCAGTGTGCGGGGGATAGCCCTGACCGGGACAACACTTCACAACATTCACACTTGCACAATCGTGCAGGGGTACCATCCCCAACCATAGACCAGGAGCAACAGGAACACATACAGGAGAACCATAGGCTCTTGGACGAATCTCAATGGATTGTCCTTGACGAATGCACCGGGGATGTCGAGGAGGAGGACAACACTTTTCACCTACACAATTCACACCAACAGGATCACTTTTCTGGAGACCTACACACTACATTGCACAAAAGGGGCCCTGTCATTCCTGAAAGTAAACAGGTCTTGGTAGTAGGCGACTCCCTCCTTAGAGGAACGGAAGCTGTCATTTCCAGACCGGATGGGATGGCTCGAGAAATATGCTGCCTACCGGGGGCAAAAATACACCATATCACTCAGAGGCTCACCAGGCTCCTCAAGCCCTATCACCGTCCTCCCCTCATGTTGATTCATGTAGGAACCAATGATACTGCAAGGCATACGTTTCAAAAGATCACAAATGATTTTCGAGCTCTAGGAGCAATGCTAAAAGAATGTAATGTACAGGTGGTCTTTTCATCCCTCCTCCCTGTTGTAAGACACGGACCCACAAGAGCCAGAAAAATAGTACAGGTCAATGACTGGCTTAGAAAATGGTGTCAGGAGGAACGCTTTGGCTTCCTCGACCATGGCCTGCTATTCCAGGAGGATGGCCTACTGGCAAGGGATGGGGTGCATCTCACACAAGTAGGAAAACACCTTTTTGCTCACAGACTCGCAAACCTCATTAGACGCACTTTAAACTAGGTCCACCGGGGGAGGGGGACAACAGCCTTGCGAACACTACTTTACCCATAATGTCTGGGAATCGCCAGAAGGCTAAACGGAGGGCTGCACAAACACAACAAGGACCAAGTACCAAAAGCACAATAATCCCAATTAAACAGCTCAAGGGAAGATCCCAGGGGCTCACATGTCTTTACACTAATGCACAGAGCATGGGAAATAAACAAGATGAACTCCAACTTCTAGCACTACACCACAAATATGATATCATAGCCATCACTGAAACCTGGTGGGATGACTCCTATCGCTGGAATGTAGATATCGAGGGGTATAACCTCTTTCACAGAAACCGAACAAAAGGGAGAGGAGGCGGAGTAGCCTTATATGTCAAAAACTCTTATGCGGCAGAAGAAATTCAAGACAGCAATCTGGGAAACCAGCTTGAAATCATCTGGATAAGAATCAAGGGAACTGGGACTCAAAAAGATGTCGTTGTAGGCGTCTACTACAGACCCCCAAGCCAGGAGGAAGATCTTGATGAAGTCTTCTGCCAACAGTTGACCAAACAGGCACAGAAAAGAGATGTAGTAGTCATGGGCGATTTCAACTATCCCGATATTTGCTGGAAAACAAACTCGGCCAAGAGTACAAGGTCCAACAAATTCCTCGCTTGCCTTGCAGACAATTTCATGGTCCAAAAGGTAGAAGAGGCAACAAGGGGATTGGCTACTCTTGATCTCATCCTAACAAATGCGGAGGACCTGATCGATGCGGTTGAAGTGGTAGGATCCTTAGGGGCAAGTGACCATGTGCTCCTGCAATTTGAGGTACAAAGGAAGGCCGAAACTAAGACAAGTCAAACCCGCATTTTGGACTTTAGGAGAGCTGACTTCCAAAAAATGAAGGAAACGCTGAGCAGCATTCAGTGGACACAGATACTAAAAGACAAGGGAGCTACGGATGGATGGGAATTTCTCAAGAGTGAAATACTCAAGGCGCAATTGCAAACCGTGCCAACAAAAAGAAAAAATAGGACAAGTGCAAAGAAGCCAGAATGGATGTCCAAAGAACTTCTAACTGTGCTAAGACACAAAAGAGACATGCACAAGAAGTGGAAAAAGGGAGAAATCACCAAAGAAGAATTCAAACAAATAGCCAACACCTGTAGGGAAAAGGTCCGCAAGGCTAAAGCACAAAACGAGCTCAGGCTTGCCAGGGACATTAAAAACAATAAAAAGGGCTTCTATTCTTATGTCAGTAGAAAAAGGAAAAACAAGGAGGCGATAGGACCTCTTCGAGGAGAAGATGGGGCAATGCTGACAGGGGACAGGGAAAAGGCAGAACTACTTAATGCCTTCTTTGCCTCGGTCTTCTCACAAAAAGAGAGTCTTCAACCTCAGCAAGATGGAGTGGATGAGGGATTGGAGGACATCCAACCCCAAATTGGGAAAGAAGTCGTCCAGGAATACCTGGCCGCTCTTAATGAGTTCAAGTCCCCAGGGCCAGATCAACTACACCCAAGAGTACTGAAGGAACTAGCGGAAGTCATTTCGGAACCATTGGCAACCATCTTTGAGAGTTCTTGGAGAACGGGAGAAGTTCCAGCAGATTGGAGGAGGGCCAATGTGGTCCCAATCTTCAAGAAGGGAAAAAAGGACGACCCAAACAACTACCGTCCGGTCAGCCTCACGTCGATACCGGGCAAGATTCTGGAAAAGATTGTTAAGGAAGCGGTCTGCAAACACTTAGAAATAAATGCAGTCATTGCTAATAGTCAACATGGATTTATCAAAAACAAGTCATGCCAGACTAATCTGATCTCTTTCTTCGATAGAGCTACAAGCTGGGTAGATGCGGGGAATGCCGTGGATGTGGCGTACCTGGATTTCAGTAAGGCCTTCGACAAGGTCCCCCATGACCTTCTGGCAAGGAAACTAGTCCAATGTGGGCTAGGCAAAACTACGGTGAGGTGGATCTGTAATTGGTTAAGTGGACGAACATAGAGAGTGCTCACTAATGCTTCCTCTTCATCTTGGAAAGAAGTGACAAGTGGAGTGCCGCAGGGTTCCGTCCTGGGCCCGGTCCTGTTCAACATCTTTATTAATGACTTAGATGAAGGGCTAGAAGGCATGATCATCAAGTTTGCAGACGACACCAAATTGGGAGGGATAGCCAATAGTCCAGAGGACAGGAGCAGAATTCAAAACGATCTTGACAGATTAGAGAGATGGGCCAAAACTAACAAAATGAAGTTCAACAGTGACAAATGCAAGATACTCCACTTTGGCAGAAAAAATGAAATGCAAAGATACAGAATGGGGGACGCCTGGCTCGAGAGCAGTACGTGTGAAAAAGATCTTGGAGTCCTCGTGGACAACAAGTTAAACATGAGCCAACAATGTGATGTGGCGGCAAAAAAAGCCAATGGGATTTTGGCCTGCATCAATAGGAGCATAGTGTCTAGATCTAAGGAAGTAATGCTACCCCTCTATTCTGCTTTGGTTAGACCACATCTGGAATATTGTGTCCAATTCTGGGCACCTCAATTCAAGAGAGATATTGACAAGCTGGAATGTGTCCAGAGGAGGGCGACTAAAATGATCAAGAACAAGCCCTATGAGGAGCGGCTTAGGGAACTGGGCATGTTTAGCCTGAAGAAGAGAAGGCTGAGAGGAGATATGATAGCCATGTATAAATATGTGAGAGGAAGCCATAGGGAGGAGGGAGCAAGCTTGTTTTCTGCTTCCTTGGAGACTAGGACGCGGAACAATGGCTTCAAACTACAAGAGAGGAGATTCCATCTGAACATTAGGAAAAACTTCCTGACTGTGAGAGCCGTTCAGCAGTGGAACTCTCTGCCCCGGAGTGTGGTGGAGGCTCCTTCTTTGGAAGCTTTTAAGCAGAGGCTGGATGGCCATTTGTCAGGGGTGATTTGAATGCAATATTCCTGCTTCTTGGCAGGGGGTTGGACTGGATGGCCCATGAGGTCTCTTCCAACTCTTTGATTCTATGATTCTATGATTCTATGAATGCAATTTTTCTGCTTCTTGGCAGGGGGTTAGACTGGATGTCCCATGAGGTATTTCCCAAATCTATGATTCTATGAAATATGGTTTTCAGATGGTGACTACTGGATGGCATATGTTCTGTATCAGAAACTATAGCTGATGTGGTCTATCCAATGAAATTTTCTTAATCAGCACCCCAAATAACCAAACTAAATCTCATGGACTTTGTGAAGTTGGAAAAACAGAAAGTTAGCCACAACTGAAACCAAAAAGAAATGATGCTAAGGAGAAGAAATCGGGAAATAAAAAAGAAAGAGAAAGAAAGAAAGAAAGAAAGAAAGGAAAAAGGATGCCAACTGGATAATTTCCAGGAGTATGAGGCTACTTCAATTCTGCGTGGAGTTGTAAGCATTCACTAACAGATCATTGTTGGTTGAATAAAGCTGCTGCTTCCATCATGTTCTCCTGTGTTAATCGTACTTCACCTTTGGCCCAAGAATGTCTAAGATAGCTCCCACTTTGGATATCATCTGAAGCTTTTCCTTGCCTCCTAAGAAAACTGACTTCAACTCCTTGGTGGCAGAGACTGCTGTAAATATTGGTGAGGTTTTTGTCTTTGCTTGGCCATGAAATAGAAATCCCAATGTCTTTATTAGGGCTCCATGCTTTGTCACTTGCCTGACACTTCGCAACAACAAGCCTTCTCATTTCTATTTCGATACTTATTCTGTCATCAACCTTTTAGGGAGTTGGAAGTACTACTAGGATACAGAATGTCTCATATGGTTTCAGAAAGACAGTGGGTTGGAAAAAGACATTAGTTATACTCTGAATGGGCCATTGAAATAATATTTCTCTTTTATTTCAATTGATCAGTTCTATATTTGACTAAGTCTGATTATCTTCAATATATAGGTGGCTGGTATTGAGACTTTAGTCTCACCTTTAAAAAAAATCCCACTTAGGGACAATGCACTCCCACCCGCTCAGTAGGACACTGACTGCTCTCCCCAAACTGTAAAACAATGGCTTCACTCTACCGCAATGGTTCCCAACCTGTGGTCCATGGACCACCAGTGGTCCGCAAGAACTAAAGTATGGTCTGCAACCTCACTTTTTTTTTTGTCATGTCAGAAGTTGCTTCTGGTGTGAGCCTTACTGTTATTACATCATTGCAACGAGAATGACTGGTCTTGCAAAACCCTCTTATAGAGCCGAGGCTTATTAAATATGGGTTGCTGTGAGTTTTCCTGGCTGTATGACATGTTCCAGAAGCATTCTCTGTTTCTCTGTGGTTTTTTGTGGGCGAGCAGGTGGTGACTATTGGATGGCATATGTTCTATATCAGAAACTAGAGCTGATGTGGCCTATCCAATGCAATTTTCTGAATAAGCACCCTAAATAACTAAACCAAATCTAAAGTTGACCAAAAATTATTCATAACCCTTTTGGTACTAACATTGAAGAGTGGTCCCTGGTCAAAGTGGTCCCTGGTCAAAGTGGTCCCTGGTCAAAAAAAGGTTGGGAATCAGTGACCTATAAGGCAGTAAGAATACTTTCCTCTCCTCCTCCACTCTGCATCTACATAATGTTTTATCCTTAGGCCACAATACAACCATCTCAATATGTAGCATCAACTTTGTTATAACACACGCTGCACTTTAAGCCAAGAAAACCAGGTTAGGTATTGCAATATTTGAATTAAGAACGTATTTTGAAATGCATGTTGACAGTAAAAACATTTAAGATGCTTCACACCGCTTTTGATATTTCAAATAAAGAACAGCTAATCCATTTTATAGCTTAATTCATATTGTCAGGCTTTGAAGACTCGGCCGTAGACATTTTAAGTCATTATTATTCTACTCTGTAAATATGAAGTTAGCCATCTGTTACTCAACTTGCTACCAGAGAAGCAAACTTTTAAAGCTGAGATACCTTAATAGTCTGGATTGAGGCAATTTTATCTTAATGTGTTTTTTTTAAAAAAAAAATTTTTACTGCATCTTTACTTAATTAGTTTTGTCTTGTGTTTTTAATCTTCTGTGCTGCCCTGAGAGAGTTTTAAAGGCAGTCTAAAAATAATTTTAAATAAATTCTTTTGTACAGAAACCAAGGCCCTCAAATGAGCTATATTTTCAGCTGGCAGCTTGGATTTTGGAAGACTTCTCTAGTTTGCAAAATAGTTTGCCAATGCTCCAACGTACTTTGTTTTGACTAATTAGATTTCCTTTGAACTAATTACGCAAATAGGAATCTAACATGGTTATATGAGCAAGCATTTACAAATGCAGAGTAACTAACATAGGAAATGGAATCACTCGACAATGGAACTTGGACAACATTATTTAACTAGGAGACGCTGATGATAATTATGCTAGTTTTTATTGTTTTTATTGCTTCTATTGTGGTTTTATACTGTTCTAATGTTCAGTTTGTATTTTTTGTTATGTGTACTGACCTGAAAACTGCCTTGAGTCGCCGATAAGGCTGAGAAAGGCAGTATACAAGTATAGTAAATAAATAAATAACTTTGGTTGGAGCCATGGTGGAGGTAAATGCTTAAAAAATCTTCCAACCCTTTGCCCTGATCTGATTCATGCTATGAAAATCAGCCGCGTAAGGAGAGACCATACTGATCATATCATGTCTAGTTTGGCCCACCATTTTTTAAAAAGAAAAGTTCCCTTAAATGCCTTTAACATCAGTTGAGGAGTGCTGATGAAGGGGAAAGGGTTAAAGCAAAGACGGCCAGGAAATTAATTTTAAACAGAGAAGGTATGGGACAGGTTATGATAAGCTGATTAACTCTTTTGAACAGGTAGATATATTTGTTATTTGTAAACAATGAGATGAACATCACCTGTTCTCCATAGTGATGCCTGGACACAACTCCCTGTCTTAGGCAATGATTGTGTCCTATGGAAGGATATGTCTTGGTACTAAAATGTACACTGGAACTCAAATTTACTTTGGAAAAACCTTCTAGTGTACTGTATTAGAAATGACAGAGGTTAGGGACAGAAATACCAATCCTTGTGGTCAAACTGAAATGGAAAGTGACAGAAAATCATTTTTGGCACCTAGAGCAATAAATGTTACCAAGAAGACATCTTCAGGAGAGATTAGGTGCCTCTCTCAAGGAGAGAGGACAAGAATTCACCAAATAATTCAGTGACTCAGAAGAATCATCATTGAATATGAGAGGAAAGACATTCTTGTCTTTAAAAATAGAGGAAGCAACCCTAGCAAGCATGTGAGGGAAAGAGATCTAAAAAAGACAGTAAGAAAAATAGGTTATTCTTTATAGATGACAAATAAGGGATGACAAATAAGGGATCTGCTTAGAACTGTTGAGTCAGCCTCCGCCATAATCAGACCAGGTTCAAAGCCTGGTCTTTAAGCATTCATTGGGCAGTTACTGAACATACTCAAAATCATAGCTAGTTTGTCATGGAGATAATTAATGTGACAAGCTAGAGGAAAACATGGAGCTAGTAGAATGTGTCAGAGAGACTATGTCCAGTAGACCCACTGGAAAAAAAAGTTAATTAATTTAACTATCACTGGTTTCAATAGATCCAATTCATAGATTTAAACATTGTGGTATGTTCCCTAAATACCCTAAAGCAATGTTTCTCAACCTAGGGGTTGGGACTCCTGGGGGTCACGAGGGGATTTCAGAAGGGTCACCAAAGACCATAAGAAAACACAATATTTTCTGTTGGTCATGGGGGTTCTGTGTGGGAAGTTTGGCCCAGTTCTATTGTTAGTAGGGTTCAGAATGCTCATTGATTGTAGGTGAACTGTAAATCCCATCAACTACAACTCCCAAATATCTATTTTCCACAAACTCCATCGGTGTTCACATTTGGGCATATTGAGTATTTGTGCCAAGTTTGGTCCAGATCCCTCATTGTTGGAGTCCACAGTGCTCTCTGGATGTAGGTGAACTACAACTCCAAAACTCAAGGATAATGCCCATCAAAACCTTCCATGTTTTTTGTTGGTCATGAGAGTTCTGTGTGCCAAGTTTGGTTCAATTCCATCATTGGGAAAGTTTAGAATGCTCTTTGGCTGTAGGTGAACTATAAAGCCCAGCGACTACAACTCCCAAATGACAGAATCAATCCCTCCCAAGCCCACCAGTATTCAGATTTGAACATATTGGGTATTTGTGGCAAATTTGGTCCAGTGAATGAAATCAGATATATACATTACAATTCATAACAGTAGCAAAATTACAGTTATGAAGTAGCAACAAAAATAATGTTATGGTTGCAGGTCACCACAACATGAGGAACTGTATTAAGGGGCTGTGGCATTAGGAAGGTTGAGAAACACTGCCCTAAAGGCACCAGATCTATATTTTAGAGGAAGGAACTGGCAAAACAACATCATAATATTACGATGCAGGCACATATACATAGCTATCACTCCTACAAAATTCAGTCTTCAGTTAGGAAAAATGCATATTAAAATGAAAGAGATCTGATTGGGACTATACACCCATGCATTGCTCTAATTTGTTTGATCATATGCATACCCAAAGTGCAACTTGACTCTGTAGAAATCACAGCTGAAAAACCATGGGTCTTTAGAAGTTGTTGGATTACAAGTCCCATCAACCCTAGGCAGTATAGACTTCTAACATAACAGTAACACTTGACAATGAAATTGGTAAATATTTTAGTTTCCTATATTCCACACAAGGCTTCATGGGCTCTACCACATTTTCTCATGAATGTTGTGCACCCTTCCTGTTTTGTATGGCCCCATATTGTAGTCTTAAAAGGGTTTTTCAAAATGTGGGAACCACAGTGAAAGACTGCTCTCTCTCTTTCTGTCTCTCTCTCAATTTCTCTCTCTGACTCTTTTTTCTTCGTCACGGAAAACTCAAGCACATCATTGATTATCACCTTCAGATACAATTTGGCTTTTTCTTTTGTGGTCTAGCATTGTTGTGCATGGAGCTGACAGGATGAGACAAAAATGAATAAAGTCAACTATTGATTGTTCTGGTTGAATTTTCCTGCAAAATGCAATGTGCACTCTTGTTTCTGCATTAGCAATGCACGTTGGGCAAGATGCGCAAGCTCTGAAAAACAAGAAAGGGTGTTACAGTTGCTGGAAATTAAACTTAATCTTGTTCAAGCTAAAGTGATGTTTAGACACACATTCAATTTTCAGAAACAGCTCAGTTCAGGACAAAAACTGGAGTTCTTCTCACACTTGTGCCTATTACCTGGATTAGAGCCCAGAAACTCATAAATCAGGAATTTATGGGCTGTGATGATTTTAAACAGCAATTCCCAGAATCTTTGGACATGATAAGTAGACTTTAGAATAGTGACAACATTAAGAGGGCCACAATTTAAAAAAAAAAAACTAAAAGAAAGGGGTAGATAACAATCTAGAATACAAATCTCAAAAATGCCTCATTTGTATACTCTCAAAATAACTAAATATAATAGTGTAATTGAAGGAAATTGAAACATCTTGCTTAGTATCAGTGAGCATGACCTGTTTATATGGTGTTTCCTTCACTTGTCAATCGGTATTTGAAGAGCAACAGTTAATTTGGTCATCGTTAATTAGTACTAAGGCTGTCTTATTTACTCTCTTTCAGGTACCATTGGGAATTCCTGCCTGGAGGTGAGTGTATCTTTAAACTTCCAAGCAGCCAAAAGGATTATATTGGTATAGGAAACTAGAAGCTAAACAGGGTGCATTCTGGTTAGTACTTGGATGGAAGACTGCCAGCAAATTCCAGGGGCTGCAGGGCTGTTTAAGAGGAAGGAACTTAACAAAACCACCTCTGAGTTTTCCTTGCCTAAAAACCCCGATGAAGTTTGTGGGTTTTCCATAAGTCAACAAATGACTTGAAGGCACACACACAGAGATAGAAAACCAAATGTAAAGGCTACAGAAGTAAAGATAAAGGTAATGTATTGTCGAAGGCTTTCATGGCCGGAATCACTGGGTTGTTGTAGTTTTTTCGGGCTATATGGCCCGAAACTACAACAACCCAGTAAAGGTAATGGTTTCCCCTGACATTAAGTCTAGTCATGTCTGACTCTGGGGGTGGTGTTCATCTCCATTTCTAAGCTGAAGAGCTGGCATTGTCCATAGACATCTCCAAGGTCATATGGCCAGCATGACTACATGGAGTGCTGTTACCATGGAGTGCCGTTACCTTTCCACAGAAGTGGTATCTATTGATCTACTCACATTTGCACGTTTTCAAACTGCTAGGTTGGCAGAAGCTGGGCCTAACAGCGGGAGCTTACCCCACTCCCTGGATTTGAACCGCCAACCTTTCGGTCAGCAAGTTCAGCAGCTCAATGGTTTAACCCACTGTGCCACCAGAGGGCCCTGCTATAGAAGTAGTACATCAGATTTGTAAACTATCCTAGGAAAGTTAGTAGTCTGAAACAATTGCTACAAGCAGTTCTGACTTCTTCTAGCAATCAACGGTTATCAACATTTGGTCTACCAGATGTTTATGAGTTCCAGGCCCCCAAACTCCAGCCAACATGTCCAGTTGTCAGGAATTCTGGAAGTCCTGGACATCTGTAGGATCAGTTGAGAACATCTGCACTAGAGCCAAAAGAAAAGCACTTTTTATTAACTTGTATAGTTTTTCTATTGGGTGTATAGGTGTCACTTCTTTGCCAGCCTACTCACTCCACAGCACAGAATTCTTTCTTTTCTAAGGTCAAGAGACAACAATTTAATTAGAAGCAAGCAGCCATAGAGGATTTGGAGGTACACCTGTCCCATTTTGGGCTCTTCTGGTGCCCCACAGATGACAATTTCTTCCAAACCAGAAGTGGAATGTTGGATTTTTTAATATTAGGAAATATCACAGGTATTGGAGTGGGTTTCAAGGGTCGCACAAAAGCCTTTTTGGGGTTTATCTTGACTTTTTTTTGCCTGATTTAAATATACAAAAATCACAGTATAAATTAGAGGGCAGTCTTTCAAAAGAAAGAAAGATTATAATCACCAGATTAAGCGATTAGCTGCCAAAATGGAAAACTGATTGCACATTGGGGGGAGGGGGGCAGGAGAATAGACAACACTACATTTGCCAGGAATCGGCATTGTGTTTTCCAGATGCTGAAATGATTCAATGTTTTCATTGTACATAGTATTTTTGCAGAAAGTACTCATTGCCTGAAAATAAGGTGGTAAATATCACTGTGTAGGAACCTGACTGCTTCAACAATTGTTATCAGTAGTCTAGAAGCAGGCATGCTGTGGCACAAAGAAATAATTAAAAATGACAGAAGGCCGAGAATACTCTGCTGTGTCTATGCAAGCTTCTATATGGGAAGGAGTAACATGTGACGCATGCTAATCGGAGTGATGTTCTTTGCCCTCCCCCAGATAGAATATGTTTCTACATATTTGCTATAGCTTCACAACAATATCTGGATCAAAGTGAATACATGTCATTTTTAATTGAAGAATTAATGTAGATAGGTAGGGTGTGCACATAAAAGATGAAACCATCAAGAGGCAAAGAACCTCCAAAAAACCAAATTGGCTTAATTGCTTTCAATGGTTTCAGAAATGAAATTCCAGCATGATATCCACTCTCTGACGTTTGGGGCGGGGGCGGTGGTGGTAGACTGCTTCCAACACATGTTCATCTCTGGCAGCACAGAAATGTCAGAAATGCAGCGGTGCCTGGAATTCCCACTAGGATGGTGTTATCACATTTTAATATGAGCCTCGGTGCTTCTAATTGCTTTCAAATCATTGTTTTCCTGCATTTCCTTGATGAACCGGGCATCTGGCGTCATTGGAGAGACAGTAAAGCAGACAGCTGTGTTCAGAATTAAAAAACCCTCACTCTGATTAGAACACATAAAGGCATAAAATGAGATTTTTCTTTCCTACTAGGAATGTTTACATTTTTTAAAAAAAATAAACGTTTGATATTTGCATTCTTTTGTTAAGCAGGTATAGAAATCTATCTTAGGATTCTTTAACCATTTCTATATTTCTTCAATGTAGTACTGCCTGTCACACAACCAATGTGGTACACTGGTTTGAGTGTGGGATTAACTCTGGAGACCAGGGTTTGAATTCCTGCTCAGCTATGGAAATCCACTGGGGCAGGCATGGGCAAACCCACGCCTAGAGGCCAAATGCGACCCCTTGGGCTCTTTTCTCAGGCCCTCCTCTCTCTTACCATCATATCCTTCCTTCTCTCTTTACTTCCTCCTTCCATGCTTCCCTTCCTTCTTTACCTCGCTCTTTCTCCTTCCCATCCACCCTTTTGCCCTTCATTCCTTCCCTCTTTCCTCCTTCCTTCCTTCCTCCCTCCCTCCCTCCCTCCCTCCCTCCCTCCCTCCTTCCTTCCTTCTCTTGTCCTTCTTCCTCCCCCCTCTCCTTCCTTCCTTCCTTCCTTCCTTCCTTCCTTCCTTCCTTCCTTCCTTCCTTCCTTCCCTTGTCCGCCTTCCTTCTCCCTTGCCTCCTCCATTCTCTTCCAACCTTCCTTCCTTCCAACTTCCTCCCTCCCTTCCTTCTCTGTTTCCTTCCTCCTTGCATCCTTCCTTTCCTTCCTTACCTCCCACCCTTTTGTCCTTCCTCCCCTCTTCACTCCCTCTCTCCCACCCTCCTTCCTTCCCTTTTGTCTTTCCTTCGTTCTCCCTTCCATCCTTTCACTCTCTTTCACCCTTCCTCCCTCCCTCCCTTCCTTCTCTTTTTCCTTCCTCCTTTTCTCCTGGGGGATGTTTAGCTGGGAGAAGAGAAGGCAGAGAGGGAACATGAGAACCATGTTTCAAGATTTTAAAGGGTTTCCTATTGAGGAGGAGGAGAGGGAAAACTGACTTTCTGCTGCTCTAGAGATCAGGGCACAAGGGAGCAATGGTTTCAAATGGCAGGGAAAGAGATTTGACTGAAAAGATTAGGAAGAATTTCCTGGAGAATGGCATAGGCTGCCTGAGAGTATTGTGGAGTCTCCTTCTCTGGAGGCTTTTCAGCAGAGGCTGTCTATTGGTAGTGCTTTTGGTATGCCTTCTTGCATGGTAGGGGGTTGGATTGGATGGCCCTTGGGGATTTCTTCCAGCCATAGGATTCTAGGATTATATATCAGTAGGCAATATGGGGTCTAATGAATATACGTTTTCTCTCCCTTCTACCATCTCATCCTGATGAAGGCCAATCCTTTTGGGATCCAGGTGTTTCCTGTCTTTCCTTTACTTTCTGCCTCTGAAAGAGAAGAGGAAGGGGAGGAAAGGGCAGGGAGGGGACTGGGGAGAACCCCCTCCCTCTCAGCCCACCCGCCCTACTCCGGCCAGCCATGTCCCCCCCCCCCCCCCCCGTTAGAAAGTTTGCTCATGCCTGCACCTGGGAGCTTGTCTAATCACACTCTCTCAGCTCCAGAACAAGGGAAAGCCTCCTTCTGGACAAATCTTGCAAAGAAAACCCTATGATAGGATCACTGGAAGTCAGAAAAGACTTGAAAGTGCACAACAACAACAATACACACCTATTTTAATATATGGATCTTACTTTTGCTCTTTTGACTTGAATGGCCTAACTGAAAATCATAGCAAGTAATCTTATTATCCATTTTAAGAGCTAAATCAATGTCTAGGTATACGTGATGTCATTAGCAGAAAACATACATATTCCATTCATATCTAAGGGATCTAGATATGACCAATTCACCCTGTAATTGTATATTGGCACTGGTATTTCAAGAATAGTGTCCCCAATAGGTTTCTATTCTCCCCCCTTGTTAATCTGTTCTTACCAGTCTTATCTCAACATTATTTGTCTGGAGACTTCTGCTTCTACCACCATGTCAGCAATAAATAACAATAACAATATCTTCATTTATGCAAAATGCAATTAAACTGTCCATACAGTTAAAATCATTTAAAACAAATCCATTAAAAAGACAAAAGTCAGTAAAACAGTACACAATTAAAAGCCCTTGCAGCCAGTATTATTATCCCATATGTCATTAACTGTGTTGTTAACTGTGAATTGGAGCTTTGAAAAGTTTGTCCTAGATGAGATTCAGTAGAAGTGGAGAGAGGAGAAAAAAGGGAAAACAGAAAGATGGCTATGAAAATGACAAAAAAATTACTTTGAAAGTGGCAGAAGATTCCCAGTGAAGCATTCACTGGGGAATACCGAAATCTTAAAACAGGCTTGGTTCCTCCACCACATCTTTTCACTGAGGAATTGAATACATGTTGTCTTGTGGTTGTCAATCTGAATCTAGCTAAAGTTCCTTAGAATTTTTCCTTAATTTCTTGTTTTGCCAGCTAAGCCCCCGAAGTTGTAAACATCAGCAGATGAATCTCAACCATCCCTTGAAGAATCTCTTAACCTTTCAGCTTTCAAGAAACATACCTGACATGGGAATCATTATGCAGCTTTATCCCTTTTATATTTTTATTAAGTAAAGCAAGTAGTTACTCTTTGTGAAAGGGCCATCATAGCACATAGTTGACTTCATCACATTGAAGCTGGGAAGTTTTTGGTAGAGTAGAGCCTAGTCTGATTCAGTTCTGAAATGAAACGGATGATTTTCCTACCTTCACCACATTGTTAAATGTGTCTGTGTTACTCAGTTGTACTCTGAATTCTTTCAGTAAATTTGTCATCACACTATAATCTCTTGGCACCACCCACTTGTTCTTTGTGGGGGGAAAAACCTCCTCTCTTTGAAATATCAGCTCTTATGTTTCTTCAATCTGGAAGTGGGAGAGGGAGGGAGGGGAAGTGGTGATGCTTCTCCTCTCTCAGCTGCCCCACAGAGAAGGATGCGGACCTTGGAAAACTATAACTCCCAGGGCTGCATAATGTGGTGCAATGGTATTTAAAGTAAGGTCCAGTTGCATTCATTTCACAGTGTAGATGCACCAAGAGAAGGTTCATGAACCTTGGGAAACTGCAATTCCCAAGACCATCTCATGGAGACATGGCATTCATTCTACAATGTATTTGCACCCAGAGAAGGGTATGGAACTTGGGAAACTATAACTCCCCGGAGGACTCCATCGCATGTAGCCATGGCATTTAAAGTAGGGTGCAAGGGCATTCATTCCATACTGTAAATGCACCAAGAGAAGGATATGGATCTTTGAAAACTATGACTCCCAGGATTGCACAGTATGGAGACATGGCATAATAATAATAATAATAATAATCATCATCATCATCATCATCATCATCATCATCATCATCATCCTTCTCTCCCAGCTTTTATATGCAACACAAGGCACAGACATATCATGGAAGGATGGGAAGGAAAGGAAAGGATCCAGAATGACTATTTTTTTAAAAAAGAGATTGTTCTGGCAAAATAAAAACTCGGTGAGCAAAAGGTAATGCTTTTCCTAACAAAGGTACATTTGGCTCCTCCCACAATTTCCTCTCCCACAAATTGGGGAAACATTTCATTTTAAACCTGAGAGCAACAAATGCCATCACATTACCAAATAGACCAAACATCCGGATCATTACCAAAAATTGACTTCCCCACCATCTCCTGAAACGCTTGAAAAAAATGCTAGCCCCCACTCTTAAAATAAGCAAAGAATGCTGTATCCTACACTTGAACCCAACCTAATGTGATGAACACAGTGGCTTCCCACATTTTAAGTGTAGCACTCAGTGGAATTTAGTAAATGTGATGAAGTAGGCACATTTTTTCAGAGTTATTTCAGGTTCTACCCATATATTTCTTATTGTAGGATTTACTAATCTAGATATATTACATTTTAAAGACATAATCATAGGGATATTATCTTCTTATTAAGAACAGTTGTGTGGAATAACACATATACAATATTGAGATATAACTAATATTTTATCTGTTGAAGGCACTGCTTTGTTGTATATGTAAGACACTGACTTCCCTCACAATAAATTTCACATACTTTTCAACTTAGTTTAGAATTGCATTACAATTATATACATCATAGTAATTTAGCATTGCTATACATTGTGTAGAGAAGATCTTAATTTTTTATTAACACTTTCTGTGTTTGTAGGGACAGTGCTTGTGTACTCGGTAGATGTGGAGAAGTTAATATCTGCGTAATGGCAGGCTTCCTCAGACAATGGCGAAGTCTTGCAAAATCAAGTCAAATCTCATAACTGAGCAAATCTTCCAGATGGCAGTGCATGGGTTGGGAGGAGTTATGGGTGAGATGCTGAAGTAAGTTGAAAGCTAAGATAAGTGTAATAGGAAGAATAGCTACCATGCCAATCTCCAGCTCTCACAAAGATGAGTTTCCAATACCAGAAACCACTTTTAAGACCTCGTGTGGTAAAGCCCTTATTCTATCTGTTCACAGGAAAAGAAAGTTTTTTTTCTGTTATACACACCACTTCTTTAGAGCATTATAAATAAAGTCACACCCATCTTGAGGTTCACCGCATAGCTACACAGCTACTTATATCTTTTGATTTAATCATGCTTCGGCAGATTTGTCCTGCCCTGTGGTAACTTGTCTGTTTATGTAACTTTCTTCTCTGTTTATTTATTCAGTAAATGTACTGCACCACAAAAGTGTTAGTAGCTAGAGGCATCCAACTCTTACTCAGGTTCCAGCCCTGGAGCAGTTAGTGTTGCTATATTTTTCTTCTTTTCATGAATCATCCCTACATCACATTTACTACTGTTTTCAGGTACAAAGTTTTCTTCTTATTTTGGTTCATTTGCTTATTTTTCTAAAAATCAAATGCTTACACATTTAACCTTTTCCTATCTGTTGCACAAACATCTATGTAGCTTACAGTATTGTAATGTTGTGAATTCAGTAAGCAGAATGCAAGCTGGCAAAATCATAATTATTAGTGACATATTCCTTTTAGAATCTCTCTTTTACAGAGGAGTAGGTAGACACAGAATCCTATGTTTTTAGCTTCCTATTATAAATATGAGCAGGTAAGCAGCTGGAGCTGAGAGAACAATACCTCCCCTTAGCCTGCAATCATGTATTCCTTCATGAGAGTAAGCCTCTGAATAGATATAGATATTAGGGCTGGGCGGTTTCGTTCGTTAATTTCGTAATTCGTTAATAATTCGTTATTTTTCTTGATAACGAAGCGATAACAAACCATCCAGGAGCAACTAAAAAACGAAACGAATTTTTAAAGCTATTTTGTAATTGTTTTGTAATTGTTTCGTTATTATTTCAGCTCCCGGCCTGCAAAGGGGCCCGAGCAGGGGCAAGGAGAAGGGAAGGCAGGCGAGAGAGAGAGACTGAGCGAGCAAGCTTCCTTCCCGGCCTGGCTTCCTCCCCTCGCTCCCCTGGCTCCCCCCGCCCCCTTCTTCCCCCTTTTCCCGGTTCACCTGGGCATGCACACCCCACACATGCCCGGCCCGGCACAGGGGTGGTCCGGCATGCCCGCTCGGTGGGGCCCTGGCATCCGCCGCCCTGGGAAAGACCCCCGCCCAGCAGCAGCGGCAAGGCCGACGACGCTGCGGTTGCTGACTCCCCCGATCGCCTCCCCCGCCGGGAAAAGGAAACGCAGGAGGAGGCGCAGCAACGAGACGGAGGCGACCGCGCGGGTGGGAGGGAGGGAGAGGGAGGGAGGGATAGAGAGGGGGCGGACTAAAACTATTATTAAAAACTATTATTATTAAAACTATTAATAAACTATTAATAATTATTAATATTATTAAAAACTATTAATAATAATAAAAACTATTATTATTAAAACTATTATTTATTTAAAACTAATATTTTCATGTTGCGCAACCGCGTCCGCCATTTTAACGAATTGATTCGTTAATAATAACGAAATTTTGTAAATACCGAACTTTTAAAAAGGAAAATTTTGTAATTATTTTAAATATCGAAACGCAAAAAACCCCAAAAAACGAATCGATTTTAGAAACAATTTTTTGCGTTGTTACCCAGGCCTAATAGATATGCATATTATTGTTAAAAGTGAAACTGGAACATGACCACCCCCACTTTTGATGATAATGCTGTAGGAAGATAATAGAAACCTTTGGCATTCTACGCAGTTATACTGGTTGTCAAAATATGGATGTATATCACTAGGTCAATCATAATTGATGCAATACTTATTGGTGTTATTGTTGTTGCTATTATTGGTATGTTGTTTTACCCTGTTTTATGCTGTTATTGCTTTGTTATTGCTTTGTTTTTAATTGTATTCTGCCTTGGGCTTGGGCCCGAAGTAAGCTGCCCCGAGTCCCTTCGGGGAGATGGAGGCGGGGCAGAAAAATAAAGTTCTGTAGGTTTTTTCTTAAGTTGAAGTTGGAATAGTAAGTTGGTGTAACTCCAGCCATATATATTTACATATAAGCTTTGGATAGCATAGAGAAGGGTTAATACCTCTGTGGTTTGTTTTGTTGTCTGTGCCTCTGTTCAGAAGATTTCATCTCACTTTCTGTCCCTGTGATAATTGAATTTTGAAAAAAAAATGATTTGTGGAAACAAGGATTGACGCTAAAGCTTCAGTTGAGACACCCTTTCCGCATGATCATTCTTTCAGGAGTGAATTTCCCTTCTGAGAGGTAAATTTCTCTCTCTCCCTGTTGTCTCACCCCCATTTGTAACTATGGGTTGTTTGTAAGTTGCATATTTGTAACCCAAGTATTGCCTGTATATTTCAGTTTCATCATTGAAAACCACAGCCTGCTCTCTCCTCTAGCTCTCCACACAGTCTTCATCTGTTGTTATTATTGTTAGCCTTCAAGTATATGAGTTATAGCAACCCTAAGGAAAATCGATTACAGGGTTTTCTGGGGCTCATAGTCTGCGACTTCTTAAGGGGCATTTAGTAGATTTTCTTGGCCAAGTGGGAGTTTGAACTGTGGCCTCCAGAGTTGTAGTCCACATTACCCAGACCAAAAAGCAGGCTTCCATATAGACATGGATGCTGTTGGAACAGATACATGCATGTGTATGTATTAGTGGCCCAAGACATTTTACTGCCAGAGTAGTATAGCTAATGATGCCCTCCCAAACAAATCTAGGTGTATGATACCCGAAACCATTGAAGTTATTTTAGCTTATGAAGCAGTGTGTCCCAGAAATCCACCTCCCCTCCCCTGGTAGGAAAAGGTACACTGATAAATATCTAACATTTTTGTATTTCACAATCCTAAAAATCTACCTTCTCAGAATGTTAATAATGCCCAGCATAGTCACTCCTCTTCCCCTCCACCCCCTTCTATGGCTGCTTGATCTGGCAGATCTCTGGATTATATGCCATAGATTTAGTAATGGGGTTTGTGTCCCACATGTTTTAACAGTAACAGGAATGTGGTGGAGGCTCCTTCTTTGGAGGTTTTTAAACAGAGGCTAGATGGCCATCTGTCGGGGGTGCTTTGAATGCAATTTTCCTGCTTCTTGGCAGGGGGTTGACTGGATGGCCCATGAGGTCGCTTCCAACTCTATGATTCAAGTAATTTATTTTATGACCCAAGCCTACTACATAAATTAGAAGAATTTATGTAGTAGGCTTGGGTCATAAAATAAATTCCTTGAATAGTGAGTGAGGTGTGTGTATATCTTTCTGTGTATGTATAGCCTCTTCTAGATGTAATACACACATATATGTAGTACTACACTTTTGCTATGCCTCTTCACTTTCTCTCAGGATTGGTTGACCATGTAGTTATGACAAGGCTAAGTGGTCAAACATTAAAGCAGTAACCAAGTACGCAACATTTGTAAGGAGGGAATAGGCCCTCTTTGAAGCCGTAGAGGAGTGTAGTTGAATTAATGGAGTGTTCCACAATTTCTTGGCTAAGTTCTGTTTATTCAATCATCTTTGAGCTCTTGACACGCTGAGGGGTTCTTGCATATGTTTTAAGCAAAAACCAAAAACTCTAGTCGTCCTTGAATTTATGATGTGACTTAAGCTGCCGGGGATAAAGCACCGGATTGTCAATATTTATGTCTCGTTGTTAAAATACATCTTCTGTTGAGTGCTTGGGATTCCTCTTGCTGTTGAAGTGCCAGTTACTAAACTAGGATATTTTTTTGTTGCTTAAGATAAATTTCAAGAAAATTGTGTGCATGTTAAATACAGTTTTTAACACACTGGAATGTTATATACCAGGGGACCTCAATTGAGACATTTGTCTTACAAGACAGAAGGGTAAAGATCCATGCTCCTGAGTAAGTGCAGAGTGCATTTGTGTCTAGGAAATAAATGCAGACTTCTTGAGATCCGGGGTTTAGGGAGAATCCCTCTAGTCTAAGATATGGTTTTCAGGGATCAGAGGCTTAGAATAACAGAATAATAGAGTTGGAAGAGATACATGGCCATCTAGTCTAACCCCCTGCCATGCAGGAAAAGCACAATCAAAGTACCCCTGACAGATGGTCATCAGCCTCTGTTTAAAAGCTTCGAAGGAAGGAGCTTTAACCACAAGAATCTGCTATGTGCCTTCAAGTTGTTTCTAACTTATGGTGACTCTTTGGCAAACATATCTTGGGGCTTTCCTAACAAGATTTCTTCAGATTAAAGTGTGCCTTTGCTTTTTTCTGAAGCTGAGAGAGTGTGACTTGTCTAAAGTCATCAGTTAGTTTCCTTGGCTGAGTGGGGATTTGAACCCTGTCTCCAGAGTCATAGTTCAGTGCTCAAATCAATACACCATGCTGACTTTACCCAAATGTAAAATGAAAATTGGACTTTAAAAGCTCAAGCTTTGTCTACAGCAGTGGTTCCCTACCTTTTTTTGACCAGGGACCACTTGACCAGGGACTACTTTGACCAGAGACCACTTGAACAGGGAACACTTTGACCAGGGACCACCCTCCAACTTCAGTACCAAAAGGGTTACGAATAAGTTTTTGGTCAACTTTAGATCTAGTTTGGTTATTTGGGGTGCTGATTCAGAAACTTGCATTGGATAGACCACATGAGTTCTAGTTTGTGATACATAACATATGCCATTCAGTAGTAGCCATCTGCTCGCCCACAGAAAACCATATTTAATAATCTAGAGCTGATGTGGTCTATCCAAGCGCTGGCCAGCAACAGGGAAGGAGTGGCAGCTGGCGCGAAAGGAGCGGAAATAAAATTAATAAAATAAATAAAGAGGAAGGAGGCTCGCGGGCCAAATTTTCATCCTCATGGCCCATTGACGGTCCATTGCCCAAAGGTTAAGAACCACTGGTCTATAGACTTGTATGTACTGTATGTTGTCTGTTTGTAGTTAAGCATTGACAGAAAAAAATGTTATGCACAGATTCAGATGTACTTTTTTCTTTTGTCTATAAAACTTCACTTCTTTCAATGTTTATGAACAAATAGAAAAATTAAGATGTCTCAGCATTCTGATCCTTTAAAAATGTTTTTAAATGTTTTTCCAGCACACAGGTAGTTGGCTTCTCTTTTTTTTCCATTTTCTTTTCTTTTCAAGGGGAAATTAAAGTCAACAGATTTTCATAAAGAACTGGGAGTTATCTAAAATAATGATGAAGACGCACAGCAGTTTGGGGAGTTTTAAAGAAATGTTATTGTTATTGTTATTGTTATTTCTTACTTGCCTTTCTTCAAGGTGGGGCACAACATAGTTAAAACACATCACCATAAAATATTAGGTAAAATACATATATTAGAATGAAATATATGAAATAAGTATATTAAAAACACAGAACAAAGATTAAAAATTTAAGAGGTTCTCTGAGTTTCATAGATGCAGTCACTTAATGAAATATTTTCATTTCTTAGAGTTGCATTAAACATCCCAGAATGCAGTTTCAATGGGGGCTCTGAGAGCTTTCCGATTTGTGGGTCTTTTGGAAAGTGAACATGTTCAGCAAAGGGGCGTGTGTGACACTGCTGCTCTCTGTTTGATGAGGAAATCTCAAGGGCTACTTAAATTAGCACACGGCCCCACTGTTATTCCATGTTCATGATGAACTAGAGAGAGGTAAAGAAATGGCGCCTCTGGGGATTCTGTACATGATATATTGCCTCCATGTAGCGTCACCTGAGCCTTGGATTAGCACAATGAGAGAGCACAGAGAGTATGAGCTTGTGCTGAGCTTTAAGCAGATACTGTCCTAAATACTATTTTTGCCATGAGATGTAGAAAGTCCCTTACAGTTTTGGTAAAACACTCGCTATGCCATTTTAGTTTTCAACCAAAGGAAACTGGATGGGTCTTCGTAAGAAAGGAAAATCTGTGGTGATTGTTTTGAAGCTCATAAGGAACAACACTTGGTTATGTAACTGTCCTTTTCTTTGTTGTCTTCTGTTGTGGAGTAGATCCCCATGATTTTGTTGTTGCCTCTTTGTTCTGCTGTGGCTCTCAATGATAAAAAGTTCCGAAACATTTTCCCTCTTTTCAAAACTGAGGATAGCTTTCCAAGTATTTCCAGTTAAAGTCATTAAGATGGAACTGGCTCATAACATCTGAAATTCTGAATTTATCTGGAGCAGTAGGAGCTGCTTATTATTCATCATAGAAATGCATGGATCTTCTATTTATGAAGGATTTTTATCATTTAATGTACTGTTCATCCTGGGCAAGTGGCCCTTTAGGAATTCACCTGGCCAGACTTTGGAAAACTTCTTCAGGGCAGGTTGCATTGCATGAACAGCAGTTCATTATCACACAGCAATCATGTAAATGGGCAATGTGGCCTATTTTTAATTGTGTGTGTGTGTGTCTTAATTGGGTACCTGCTGATTTCTTTCCCCTGTATCAGGAGCGACTTGAGAAACTGCAAGTCGCTTCTGGTGTGAGAGAATTGGCCATCTGTGAGGACGTTGCCCAGGGGATGCACGGATGTTTTGATGTTTTACCATCCTTGTGGGAGGCTTCTCTCATGTCCCTGCATGGGGAGCCGGAGCTGACTAAAGGAGCTCATCCGCGCTCTCCCCAGATTCGAACCTGCAACCTGTCAGTCTTCAGTCCTGCACAAGGGTTTAACCTATAGCGCCACTGGGGGCTTCACCTACTGAGGTCAATGCTTCAGAAGGAGTTGATTTCCAACCTCTCATACATTCTGACCCTTCTGCTACTCCAAGTTGAAGCAAGCATAAAGTTGAGAATGAACAGTAACATGTACATACCCCCCCTGTCTCTTTTTGAATGAATGAGCAATGTCAGCAGTAGCAAGAAAGAGAAGACCGATATTTTTGTGGCGGGTTCTCATGGAGAACATTTTGCTTAAGGGCTTAAATTGCCCTGCCTTTTTACAAATAACATCACTTGGAAGCATGCATTTGGTGATTTTTGCCACTTTAACTGTGTACTACTTAATTCCTATTCCATTTCACAAGTCTTGTGGAACTATTGGGTGCTGGGGCGGGGTGGGGTGGGGTGGAGGAGCACAATCTCGTTTCGGTGTAGTTATATCAGTCTGCTGAACAAAAACAGCCCTTCCTGCAATACCTTATACCTTGAAGATTTGTAGTATCATTGATGCAGGTAGAGGCCAAATGCCGCACCAAATCAGCTAGACAATAACATATAACTATAAATTAAAAACCTAACCAAATTGAAACATAAAACATGAGATAGCATTTAGACATAAAGCATAAAAATTAAACATCAATAATACAATAACATTTATATTAAAACCCATCCGTAAACAACACAATTTAAAAACAGTTATTAAATTCACACCATCCAAAAGCAAATCCAGAGTTGTTCCATTGGTCTATTCACTTTTCCTTATTCTCTTATTGCAGTAAGAACTTTGCTGTCTGAAAGCTTGGTCACATAACCACGTTTTTACTTTCTTCCTGAAGGTCAGGAGCAGGCCCGTAGCCAGGATTTTGTTTCGGGGGGGGGGGGGGGGTAATTTTTTTTCAGGGGGGGTTTGGGGGGGGCTGAGTTTCAGGGGGGGCTGAGTCTGAGTGAAAGAGGGTCTAGCCTAGCAAACCTTTTGTATTGTTACCCCAGTACCCCTATGCATATGGGATATATTGAGTATGGTGATCAGATCATGATATGAATAAACATAACAGTTTAAATAATGCACCAGTAAGGCCTTTTCGCGAACCACCATGAGAATTTCGGGGGGGGGGGGGCTGAAGCCCCTCAAGCCCCCCCCCCCTGGCTACATGCCTGGTCAGGAGGGAGGGGGCTGCTGTAATTTGACTAGGGAGGAAGTTCCATAGCCAAGGAGCCACTACTGGGAAGGCCCTGTCTCTCGTCCTCACCAGTCGCGCTTGCGAAGGAGGTGGAATCGAGAACAGGGCTCTCCAGAAGATCTTAATCTCTGAGGGGGATCATAGAGGGAGATACATTTGGAGAGGTAAGCTGGACCGGAACCGCTTTGGACTTTATAGGCTAAAACCAGCACTTTGGCATATTCCACCAGAGTTTGTTTTTCATTGATACAGCCTTTGAGACCCTAATACAATCACCTGATAAAATGAGGTGCTAGACTAGGATTTTGAGGATGACAGATACAGTATAGAATTGGGCAACACTTGCCCAGTTTCTTCACTAGGATATGTCGTAGTCCCTCATGCTCCCTATAGGTCCCATATTGGTTGGGGCAGGGTGATGAGGTTGAAGATTTCTTTTGCCTCAAAATGATCGATAGCAATCTCAAGTCTCGGGTGATGACATTTTGTCTTTTTTTCAATTTACCTCCCTCATCTTTTTGACTCCTAAGCGCCTTTTTAAAACTTTTGCTCAAACTAGGAAGTGATAAAGTTTCCTGTTCCAGTCACTTCCTATTTTAAATAAAGCTAGTACAAGATGATAAAAGTCCATTAGAAGGTTTTTAAAAAGGACTCATGATTGTATCGGGTGATTGTATTGGGGTTTCAAAGGCTAAACCATAAACAGTATCCCCCAAATTGAGATCGTGAAGTGCTGCTGACTATTGGGGACCAACATTTTCACTGCCTTCTGAATTTTGGAGTGGTAGCGACTATTGACATGTAGCCCAACATTGTACTATAAGTAGCAATGTGGTTTTCCTGGGCCCTAGATATTTATTATCTAGTAGTTTTATTGTTGTTGCTGGAGCACCCAGTGGCATGATGGATTAAACTCTTGTGCCGGCAGGACTGCTGACCGAAAGGTCGGCAGTTCAAATCTGTGGAGTGGGGTGAGCTCCCATCTGTCAACTCCAGCTTCTTGTGTGGGGATATGAGAGAAGCATCCCACGGGATAATAAAACATCCATGCGTCCTCTGGGCAATGTCCTCGCAGACGGCCAATTCTCTCACACCAGAAGCGACTTGCAGTTTCTCAAGTCACTCCTGACACGGAAAAAAAAGTTGTTGCTACTGCTATCATTAATTTATGATGTACCTTTCTTCATTTGCAAAAGTAGAAACGTTTACATTTAACAGGGCAGATGTTGCCTTGTGGAAGGAGCTTGCCCACTCATGGATGATAGATAGAAAAGGAGTGCATGAACCTGAAATGCAAATCTTCCTTGCCATTTTTTCCTGATTTAAAATGAGTGTCCTCTGCCCTGTGCTTGGTAAAATGACTTCGTAATCAAGTTGACAAATGTATGCACAGTGCTGTGAAAAGAGTTAAACAGAAGTTGTTAAAGGTTACTTATGAAAAATATATTTTGCATAAAACTGCCAAGAATGGAGCTCCACCCCCCAGAGATGAGTCCTCATACAAAGAGTTGCCAAAGGATGATATCTGTACAGTAAAACATGCAGTTAAAATATGTGTTTTTGAAGAAAGTTTGTTCTTTAGGTTATGCCATATTCCAACATAGCAGTCTTCTGTCCATCTAGGGCAGTAACTCTATGTGCAGCTTGCATATATGGGTTCCTTTGCTGTCAAAGAGACATAATTCTGCATTTTTAAGCCTATATTTTGGCTACTAGACAGAAAGAGCATGTAGTTCATATGCTCATTAATACCTGTGTTTCCCTGCTTCTGAACTTTACTTCCAAGGACAGCCCTCTCCCTGGCTTCCTTGCAGTCTGTTCATTTATAACAATAGTAGACACTCTTCCTCTGCCTTTCCTTCTTTCCTGTAGGCTTGGGATTTCCTCTTTCCAAGGTTAGGGCTTGCTTTATGAAGTGTTCCCAGTCACTTTTGACTTGCCTATGTCACATTAGTTGCTGCCATCTGTCTCCTTTTATGAATGCCAGGAAGCTTGTCATGAGGTTGCGGAAGGGTTACAATCTCTACTCATTTGTTTATGTGTTCATGCACTTGCACATACATAACACATGTTTTACATGTTCTCCCATTGTTGAAAGAGGGATGGAGGAGGGATTTTTCTTCCTTTACCATGCAAAAAAGAAATGCTGCACACTGCAGCTCTCTCTACTGGCCAAACCTGGACATTGCAACCTGGAAATAAACTATTCAGCAAGGGAAAAGGGAATTGTTGGATCCCCAGTCATGGTCACAGTGTTGTTCTCCTGTATCCCATGAATATTTAAGTGAACTGCTTCTCTCATTCGCAGGCATAAAAGAGTAATTAAAAGTTTTAAAAAATATCATGCAACCAGATTAAAGTATTTTGAATATGACTAAGGGATGTGAATTGTAATTAAAAAACACCTCTTAACTTCTCCAAGCTCGATAGTCAGGCCGTTCACAACTCCTGTAGTAGTTGCTTGCTTAGAAAAATTAGGAGCAAACTAACACAAGTTTACCACTAGAAAAGTAGAAAGCGCAAGAACATTAGCTGCCTAGTAATAGCAAGGAATAGATTGACTTGTATTTGTATATGTATTTATTATCCAAATGGAATTAACTATTTTAAAAACACACAACTGTGTCACAACTTCTATTATTTTAAGATGTTTGTGAAGTAGTCTATTATTTTCTTAGTGTGGGAAAATGTTCACTGACCTTAAAAATAATATTTGTTTTCAAAGTTCAGTGCAATGCCATATTTTCCTACTACAATGAATTACTGCCTAAAGGTGATGAGTATTATTTTCAAATTAAGTTATTTATGTGTGGTTTAAGGCTTTCATGGTTGGAATCACTGGGTTGCTGTGAGTTTTTCAAGCTGTATGGCCATGTTCCGGTAGCATTCTCTCCTGACATTGTGCCTGCATCTGCGGCAGGCATCCTCAGAAGTTTGTTCAAAGGTCCAAGTTATTTATATATATTTTTCTTTATTTTAAATTTCTCTTGATGTTATAATGGGATAGTTCCAGCAAGGTAGCCCAGTCTTCAGTATTATATCCTTTCAGATATCTAAACTTGTTTTCCTATCTTTCTTAACCCTCACTCCTCTAGGCTAAGCATACTCAGCTCCATAAGCTCCTTCTCACAAAACATGGTTTCAAGACATTTTTATTATTTTGATTTCTCTTCTCTGGACACATTCTAGTTTGTCAGTATTCTTCTTGAATTGTCTAGCATGTGTGTTTGACTATGTTTGGCTTCCCCTTTCCTCTGTATAATAAACTCTAGGAGACCATGATCATTTCCGTCTAAAGATCCTACCATTACATGCTATTAGCAGATCATCACTGTTGGTTGTATTCAGATCTGAAATAGCTGTTTCCCTTTCCACCTTCTGGACAATGAAATTGTGTCTGAAAGGCAATTAAGGAATTTGCTGGACCTTATATTCTTTTATGTTCACTGAAGTCTTTCATTAGTACTACATCTCTCTTTTATCAATGTTGGGTCATCTCTTCCAGGAAGATATCATCCCAGTCTGGTTGGAGGTCTATAGTATATTCCCATGACATCACAGTTGTTTCCCCCCCCCCCCCCCAATTTTTACCCAAATGTTCTCAATCTGGCTTCCGCAAATTAAGCCATGGAGCTCTTCCCAGGTGTAAACATCCATGACATACAATGCTAATATCCCCTCTTCATTTTATCTATTTCTCTAAAATAGTTTATACTCCACTATATGACATTTCAATCATGTGATGCATCCCACAAGGTTTCAGTGATGCCTGTTATATTTTGTTTTGCTTTGTTAAGAGTTCAAGTTCTTCTAGTTTATTTCCCCTACTCTGTGTATTAGGGCAGTGACATCTAAGACTATCAGAAATTCTAGCGTCTCATTTAAGGTTCTTTTTCTTCCGCTTTGGGTTCTTGCATTATTTTGCACAGTTCTCTCTAAAATTTGGGCTTATATCTCCAGCACCTGATGAACACCTGCTCTCAAGAATACTGCTTCCCTCCCCCACATAACTCAGTTTAAAGCCCTCCTGGTCAGGTCTGTGAGCCTCTTAACAAAAATGTGCCTATAAAATTCTGTGAATGTGAGAAGGCAATTGCAAAGTGAAAGCCTTCTGTGGAAATGCACAGAGATAAGGGTATGGAAGAGAAAAATGATTTTCCTTGAGAGCCTCCAGCCTAAAGCAACTACATCTCACTGCTTTATGGTACAGCTTGCCCTGGAGCTTGTAGAGATCAGTTTCTCACACAGAAATGCCACATGATTTTTTTCTTTATACTCCTTCCGTGATTGAATGTGAAGATAACATATGAAAAACAGCCTAGCAATTCACATTTCACTCTTTTGATCTCATGAAACAGTCCTTCGCCCACTAGAGTAAAAGTATTTTTGAAAGTGCAAGATTTCCCTCTTTTTTTGAAAAAGACTCAGGATCTATCGACGTGTTAATTCTACAAATTCTCTCAGAATTGGGGAAGGGGAGCTCCTTCACTCTCACTTAATTTTTTGCATAAAATACAGTTGAGAAAAATCCAAAGTCCTTTTGTTCTTCAAATATATAAAAAGTTTATTTTCACGAAACAGTGAAAGTGGATCTCTGTGCATTTCAGATTACAGCAGGAGGGTGCGTTGTAGGCAGCAATGGGTCCAGAGGAAAGACTCTCAGATTGTGTCATCTTGAACCATTGTCATTAATTTGTCTGGCAATAGTTTAATCATAGAGCACTATACTATGTTTTCCTTTGCTTTTAATGTAGCACAACAAAACAGAAATGAAGTTCTTTGATATGTGGAAGAAATCCCTGGGGGCATGGCCAGGGACACCAGAAATGTTTTTAAGTGCAGAGAGGACTGAAGATTGACAGGGAGGTTGTATTAATTTTGTATATTTAATACATATAAAACAATACAGAAGTAATGACACACAAGCTGTTGCAATGTGACTCTATGGAAACAATGATAGAATAATAAATGAAACATTATGAACTTTTTCAAAGCATAAAACAACAACATTTATAGGGTTGCTGTAAGCTGAAGTCAACTTGAAGTCAGTTAACAACAAACAAGAAATAATTGAAGATATTTAGAAAGCATCCCAAATCCTTGAATGGCCCATGTTTGCAAGACAAAAGAGCATATATGCAGTACATAGTAAATTACACAGTATTTCAAGGGAACAAGAGATGAAGAGTGCAGTTTATGTGGGCACGATTTTTGGGTTTTTTCTTGAAACAAAGGCTTACAGATTTTAGTTGAATGCTGTCATTCTTTCAGCTCTGAATCTTGGCACCATTTTTATTTTATCTTTTGAATCTATCATAACTTTGGTTAATCCACTTTAGGAGTCATGCAATATAAACAAACTTAATACGTTCTTGAAATAGTTCAGTGTGGGATTTGTGCCAAACCAAACTTGTGCCAGTTCAGTGGAGAAAATGGAAATGCTCAGACTATTTGAGCCAGCACATGAACAGATCCCTCCTGATGTTTCTAAAGCTCCAGCCACCTTCTAAATTTTCTTTCTTTAACGTTTTCTATCCACTTCTGTCTGCCAACCAGCTGTTTGGTGTGAGAACCAGCAGAAGGTTTTCCCACAACTGTGTTGTGTGCAGTTGCATGTAAGGATCTATGGATGTGGGAGAAGTTACAATAAATATTGATGCAAATATGTAAGCAGGAGTAGTGTCTTTCCCCTTATTTCCATTGTTTTACTTGCACCCTTTGGCTCAAACTGATTTCACGCATTGTGCATTAGGATTGGCATTAAAGTATGGAGACTAAGGGACTTAAAATCACACGAATCTTGTAGGTGGCCTGAACCTGATACATAATTAGTTTGCAGTGAGTTTCTTTGGGCTTATATTTGTTTCAAAGAATCTTGCCTTTTACTAAGGGTTTTATAGAAAATCTAAACTTTTAGGCATGTCACTTCACTGTGTAGTAGTGGGGGAATTAGTTGTGGATTGAATTGGTTGGTGGGAGGTTAGCATGCCTACCAGAAAGTGGTTCTTTCCCAGGTTGAATTGAAAAGTTCATGTGTATGGATTTCACATCTCCACTTAATGGCAAATTCTTCCCATGTTTTATGGAAAACAAAAACAAAGTGAACCAAGTGACTGAAAATAATGCGAAGGAATGGAAATATGGACTGTCCCTAACAGTGAAGGGACTTTGTCAATGGGAACTCTGTTGTTGGTTAGGGTGATCTCACCACAATGTGTGTTATTTGTGTGGCATTAATGAAGTCACTGCAAGGCGAATGCAGACCAGAAAATGCAGTGCAAAAAATGTAATTTTTGTGAATGTACACATACTTGAATTCAGGCTGTTAATTTCCTGGGAGGTTTTGGTGAGTAGGAGGATAAGTGACTTGTTATAACTACACAGACACTGAGAAGTTCCTCCTTATGGCGTTCTGAGTGTTTGTGCTCAGGGTGTGTTACATTTGCTCTCCAGTGTTTCATGTCCCCCAAAAGGGACTTCCCTATGGAATAGGGATGGGGACCCTTTGTAACTCATGCCTCTTTCATTTTAACTATGGGCCTATTACTTCACATGAAGCAATCATATGGTGAATTCATCTTAAGTGACCTCATATGTCTCCTGGGAAAACTCAGCTTGATGTGACCTTGCTTGAAAAATACTCCTCCCATTTGCACTATTAGTGTCCACATATTAGTGACCAGTTTGCTTTCAGTTCTTCCTATCATGCATGTGAATATATGTACTAGTATTTCCCGTAAGGAGTTTTAGCTATTCTCTTATACAGAGGAGCGCTAATAGTGATATACAAGTATAGAGATCACCGATTATCTGTATACACATTCATATTTCTCTATATAACTATAGCTATCAATCTATCTACGTGTGGTCAGTTTAAAATTAAAAATTCAGCCATGACTGAGCTCACTTTTTGGTGAGAACACTCACTTGAACTGCTGACTATTGTCATCTGCCATCAACAAGTTCAGGCCATTCCTAATTCTTTCCCCACTTCCAATGCAAACTGCCTATTAGGGTTGGCCACACACAAAAAAGTTCTAGAACCCATTGAGATGTTTGACCCAAATACAGGGTAACAGGCAGTTCTTTTTAAAGCTGTTGAAGGGCCAAAGAACCAGCTGGGATGTGAATCATCATGAATGTTGTGTGAGAAGATAGTGGGCAATATGAAGTGAATATTGTGTGTGTGTGGGGGGGGGGGGGGCTGTCTGTGTAGACAGGGCCTATGATGTCTATGGCTGCTGGTAGCAGGAGGGACACATGTTTCCATTCCTGTGTTGGGAACTGTTGAGATATCAGAAGCCCAAGTTACCAACATGGAAACTTCCATTATGAAATATTTATTGTGTTTTTGTGCCCTTATAAAAGAGTTTTCTTGTGACTCTGTAAAGATTTATTAAATTAGGAGAGGGACATTTCAAAAATAGGTGCTAAGAAGGTATCCAAAGGAATATTGTTTGCTGGGGGGCGGCATGGTGATGCTGGAGTAGGAAGTTATGGCGCCAAAATCCAGACAGAAATGAGCTTCAAGACAACAGATGTTGATGGACACTGACAAAGAAGTCC
This sequence comes from Anolis sagrei, assembly GCF_037176765.1. NCBI lineage: Eukaryota > Metazoa > Chordata > Lepidosauria > Squamata > Anolidae > Anolis > Anolis sagrei. The sequence continues at coordinate 33,472,766 of NC_090026.1, forward strand.
ATGTCAGCATCTAGGCTAGCATAGGTATGCTGGGGCCCATAGCAGTTCAGATAGGTTGTCACAGTATCCCTCTTCACTCTCTCATATAGACTTTTTTATAGGCTGCAGTCGGGTTTATACACAAGATCAGCCTATAATCTGTACAGGGTGGCAACTCATTCCAAAATGGTAGAATGTGGTTCCTCTCTTCCACAGATCATGAGTTGCTAGTGCTGACAGGGATAGATGTGATGACGTAATGTTCATTCTAACATTTTAGTATGAAATATATTATTCTTGTGCTAATTCACCATATGTAAGCTAATTCACCAGTAAGTGTGCTAAGTTATGCTTAGTACCAGGGCAATAGAAGCAAGCTCCTCTATTTTATTGCCATCATAATGGGGCTATGAATCAAGTGAATTCAAAAATATGAAGGAACACATGCTTGAGGTATTTATTTTTTTAAAATTAAGATTAGCTAACATGTGTGAGAAAGCATGTGTATTCCCTCTGTTGTCCAAATAGTGTAGGCACAGTTGTGAAATGGAATGGTTGTTGAGGGGGAAGGAAGAAAAGAATGGCTAGTTGTATATTTCACCACTGAAATAATACAACCTTCTAAAAAGGTTTCTGCAAGGGGAGCTATAAAACCTGGGACTAAAATTAACTGGCTGTCCTGCTGCACAGAGGAAACCACTTTTTTGGGGGGGGGGGGGAGTGCTACTAATACAATGCAATTCTGGAATAGCGCACTGAATTGTTTCTCTTCCCAAACTTCTATGAAATCCAACTTACTACCAATTTATTAAACATAAACTGTAAATTTAGAAACTGACAAGATGGCATCCTTTTGTTGGAGGCCTCTTTAGAGGGAAACTGTCTTCCAATAAAAAAAATCATTGCTTCATCTGCTTGCACACATCTCGTTCATAGGGATTATCATAGCGACAATGCTATTAAACCCTGTGGCATTTTAGTAGCCTGTTAATTTGCTTTTCACTTTGTTTGATAAGCAAACTGGAGTACCTTAATGAACAAAATTAGCCCTGAGACACCATTTTTATCTATATTGCGGAATTCAAAATCAGAAGGGACCTTCTTTGGATAACCCAAACTGACTTCATGTCTGTTGTCAGCTATCCTGCCCTACAAAACCATCTTCTGCATCCAAAACCATAGTTAATGCTATGCTGGAATTTAATAATGAACTGTTATTTTAATTTGGAAATTTACACTAACGATCATTGGAGGGTTTCCTGATAAATTGCTTGCAGTTAAGTAGAGTGATGTTTGTGTCACTGTTTGTGTGTTTATATCTGTGTTTGTATGCTTTGGGAAGGAGATGTTGACCTAGTCATTGGGCCAGGCTTTTGCCTAGCATATTTTTCTGTGTTTCTGTATCCATGGCAACGAAACATCTATGCCAAATTTTGCCAGTATAGCTTAGGATATTCTCTACCTGCTTTGCATCATGTTAAATGCAATAAGATTGTAAGCAAGTAAAGTAAATATGTAATGTAAAAGAGGTGGGGCAGACTCTACCAAAACCTGGAGGGTTGAATGTGTATTGAGTACAGATAGTTATTTTTAAGCCACAGTGAAATCTCTTGGACCTAGATTAGTCATGACTAACTGGTTCCATTGGCTTCAGTGAAGGGCAGGGATTATACATGACTAAACCTAGCCTGGATCTAATCTAAATTTTACCACGTTCCTGTAGTCAAATGATGTTAAGAGCAATACTGTATTCAATACTATTCAGCTCGGTGTTATTTTGCCATGACAATGACTCTCAGTCACAGCTTCTTTTATTATTTGCAAATTCAAATCTGTTATTTACATATTAATCCCAGGTTTCACTTTCTACTCATTGCTAAGAATCAGAACTAACTTATTAGAAATTTAGCCATTAACTTTGCCTGAGTCCAGTTTTCAAAGGTCCTGAAGTCCTTTCCCTAATTTCAGATGCATGAAAACTGGTGGTCACTAACTGAGTAGAGAGTGGATTGAATTCTGCAGTTGCTCAGGAGCAATATTTTTATTTCATTTGTTTCCAACAATAAGCTCTTGCCTTTCAGAGGCAGGTTTTTGGTTGGAGGTATGCTGACTGAGCCCTGGCTGGAGCTGTCCCATAACATTTGAATCGGCGCCAAGATTTGCACATATTGGTGCTGAAACCTAGCTAACAGCACACATTCTAACGGGTATTTAGGAACCGATGAGGCCTACAAGCCATTCTCGCTGAGAAACGGTGTGCGTTTTTCTAGTTCATAAATGTGTTCAAAAAGGGGTGTAATTTATAATGGCAATGTTGACAGAGCCTTTAACTACAGCCTTGCTGAATGGGAGGCCATGATATCATTTTTATGTGCGAAAAAGGTTTACAAGTGCAGCTGCATTTCTTCTCGATAGCCAATAATTCAGGGGAACGGCTGCAGTAAGGAGTGTTAAGCTGCAGTATCAATAACACTTCCGCAAATCTGTTTTGGGAATGTGCATTATTGTTAAATTAGTCTCTGAAAATCTGGAGATACTGACACCATGGAGCATGAAGGCAGATGGAGTCTGGATCATCAGCTTTTATTTTCAATGAGATACTTGAGGGTTCATTAGTTAGAAGCGGGATTTTTTGGTTTCTTCCTGCAGGCTTTCAAATATTCAGCCAGACTAAAGGACTTTTGCTTCCTTCCTGACAGGAACTAGTCCATCATAAAAGCATAAACTTAACCCAGTTAATATTGATTTTTTTCTAACCTAAAAAGGCTTTTAATGAAGCTCCAGGTATCCAGATAAAGACATCGCTGAAGAGAAATGCAGGGCTGGGGCGGCAAGGGTAGAAAGGGAGAGATCTCTCTAATTGCCTCTCCCTTTACCATCTTCTCCTAGACAAAGAATGCATTTTTCAATTCAGAGCCTTTTCAGGTATTCTAAGAATTGATGAAAAGAGGGTTTTTCATGCTGCACGTGCATGCCTCACTGAAATGAATGGGACTTCTTCAAGAGTATGGCATATATTTGCATAGTTCCCATTTATTGTAGTGGAGTTTGTGTAGAGAACTTGACTGTGGCTAATACTGAGTGTACAGGAGCAGTAAAGTAATGTGTTGGTAGTGGCAGTGAGCATAGTGATAATAATGACATCTATATTTATTTTGCAAAGATAGCAATATATGACAGAATCTATCAATTGCTCAGATGGGTGCATGTCATTCCATATTTTGAAACAGAAGATGTAGGTCTTGTCCCTGCTGACCTTTCTAATTTTCTATGTTGCCATGTACTCCACAACTTTGGATACGTTGCTGTTCAAGAACAATGTGTGGCTGTAGCAATGAGAAGTGAATGAGTACGTTTTAGTTGAGACACATGTGTAGCTTGGTGTTAAGGCACTTGCTTTGCTTTCAGAAAGTCTCAGGTTCTGCTTCCAAGCTCTGACTGCCCTCATCCAAAACACTACAGAAATGGGTTGCTGTAAGTTTTTCGGGCTGTGTGGCCATGTTCCAGAAGAATTCTCTCCTGATGTTTTGCCTGCATCTATGACAGGCATCCTCAGAGGTCGTGAGGTTCATTTAATAATGAACCAGTTCACACATAAAAATGATATCAGATCTCACAACCTGTGAGGATGCCTGCCATAGGTGCAGGTGAAATGTCAGGAGACAATGCTTCTGGAACATGGCCATACAGCCCAAAAAACTTACAGCAACCCAGTGATTCCGACCATGAAAGCCTTCAATAACACTACAGAAATTCTTCTGATCAGCTGTCTCCATTCTACTGCATTCATGTTTACTTCAATCCCCACACTCCCTCACCATCTACAGTGTAAGCAGGGGCTGATGATAGTTGTAGTCTAATACAGCTGGGAGGTGCCAGTTTGAGAAAGGTTGCACTAGCAGTGGAAATTATGTGTCCTCCAGTTGTTGGTATACTTCAGTATTGGGTATGCTGGGTAAGCCTGCTGGAAGTTAAAGTCCAACAACATTTTAAGGACCATAGGATTTCCATCATTAGACAGTGCTTACCAGATGAACTAATAGCCTGAATAATTAAGTATACCAGCTGCGTGTGGGTGAAACATGCTACACAATTGTATTTGGGCCTGTGACATCTAGTGCACCTTTTTGATTTTCAAATTAAACCCTCACATTTAGTTGAACATTTTTGGAACTTTTAAGATGGAAAAGGAACCTAAACATCTTTGCAAGTAAGGGAGCAAGTTACTTCAGGGCCAGATGGTGACTGGCATCCAGCTGTTGTCTTAAGTTACAAGCCATGTAGTGCCATCTGCTGGCATTTGCACACCAAAAAGTGGACATGCAGAAATGAATCCACAAGAACTGGACCATCTTTAAATCTATCCATTTTATTTAGGACTCTGCTTTTATCTTGTTCCTCTAAAAAATCCAAAATCCATACCCAGGAAAACTAATTTGTACAGCATGTATAAATCTCATCATTTCGTGTTTCACTTGGAATGTGAACCCCTTCCTTAAAAAAAGTATTTTGCTGGAGATGGCATGATGGTCTGTTTATATGGCTGGCTCATGATGTCTTTTCAACACATTCAAAACATCCTTCCTTGATTCTGAAGCCTCCTATATACCATGGTGCATGTGAAAACTTTGCTTTGGATAATTTTATGCATGGGTGAGGGTTTTTTTTTTAAATGAAAGCTGAAATATCATATCAAATCTCCAATGTGGATAGTATTGTAATATATATATTTCATTTCCCCCATATTCTGTCTTTACAATATTTTCTAGTCCCGTTTCTGTCTGTCCCTTGTGCTGACCAAACCAAACGTTGTTCAATTTTGCCAGCAACTAGAAAAGTGGGATCTAGTCTTGCTGTGCTTAGGTTATAAAAAGAAAATATTTACATTTAGGTAAAAAAGCAATATATTCTCTCCCCCCTCTAAATATCTCAGTTTAGTCTGTAGTGTTTGTGAAAGATACAACTGGCAACTTTGACACTGAATCAAATTATTGTACTACCTGAGACAGAGGAGCCAATGGTCGTCTGCCCAAGTCAATGTGAATAATTCCCAAGCCAGCTGTCCTTGGCACAAATGGCAGAAAGCCCATAAACATCTCTCCTCATCACTGATAGTACACATAAAATAATTGCAAATAATAATTAAATAACTAAAATTTTCTCATCTTTCCATAATGCCCCAGGTGAGGTTGTTTTAGGAAGCTGCCTTGCTCTGTCCAATGATAGGACACAGGCCCCGAATCTGTCACACAGTTAAGCCTGGAAACAACACAGGGAGATTCCGATCAACTCCAGACTTATTCCTTAGAGCGTGTTTATTCTGTGCCCCTGCTTGCCCCCATAAATACAGGCCATGCAGTTGAAGAAGCACACTCTCCATGAACCAATCTTATCTATGTCATGCCGTACAACAGGTGATCAAGATGCACCCCTCAAAATGTTATTGGACTGCAGATTCCAGCATTCCTCACCACAGGTTACACAGCCTAGGGCTGCTAAGAGTTGCTGTCCAACAATATCTGGAGGACTGCACTTTGACCAAACTTACTGTAGAACAGTGGTTCCCAACCTTTTTTTTGGACCAGGGACCACTCTGCAACATTAGTACCAAAAGGGTTATGAATCAGTTTTTGGTCAACTTTATATTCAAGTTTGGTTATTTGGGGTGCTGATTCAGAAAATTGCATTGGATAGACCATATCAGCTGTAGTTTCTGATACATAACATATGCCATCCAGTAGTCACCATCTGCTCGCCCACAAAAAACCATATTTAATTAGCCTTGGCTCTACAAGCAGGTTTTCGCTCTTGTTGCAACGGTGTAGTAACGGTGAGGCTGCGGACCAAATTTTAGTTCTTGCAGGTCACTGGTCGTCCACAGGGAACCAGTGCTATAGAAGGATGTTGGAATTAATTTCTAAAATGGTTTTTGTGGCTGTTCAAGCCTGCCTGGGAGGTGCACCATTTGTGCTGAAATTTGCCTGACATGCAGGGCCTGGTTGTGGTCATTCAGTGTTGAGTCAGGCAAGGCATTCTGCACTAACTCAGAAACACAAGATTGCATAATACAATCCACTATTATCACCTCCTATTTTAAGAAGGTTCTTACTCAGGTACCAAAAGGGTTAATTCTGTTCCAGTTTGGAGTTTTAGTTTCTGCCTTTTAGGCTCTGCATCGCTGGAGACAGAATCCCAGGCTGGTGCAGCTCACTTTGAATCAATATGTATCAGGCACTCTCTCTTCATTAATTACGCATTGCACCTTTGGGCCTGTCACTGCAGCACAGCAGGGGCTCACAGTGGCCTTATAAAAAGCAGGCTGCCTAATAGGTACAGCAGTTTGCTCCTGTCTTTCCCAGCTATGCTGTTAAAAATCAGAGGCACGATGCAGCAGTGCTTAATATGCTTCTGTGGAAATAATGTGACAAGGCCCTAGACCTCCTCTGAGATGTTTGAGCCTGTGCTGCCTTACTTGTTTCTTCCCTGGGACACCATCTTATTTTTGAATCTTCACCAAGTAGTGATAACTTTGGGGGATCTGGGGTACAAGCTAATTACAGACACTTCTGTGCTATTAGTTGTTTAATTCCCTGTATTTTCATTAACCACTAATGAGGCTTCCCCCCTCCTCTTGTCCCCAACAACTTGGGGACAATAGTTCCTTAGAATCTGATAAAGTTGTTCCCTTGTATTGTTTTTTCCTTCGTAACTTAGACTCATCTAATTGTTGCTGCTCCATAAACTTTATGGGAAAACAGATTGAATAATGGAAAAACAAAAAGATTCTTTTATTTTTTTAAATAAAAAACCCACCTATTTATTTTAATGTGGAAGGGATTATATCCTGCCAAAGCAACAGTGGCACAATGTATTCTTTTTAGGACTATGGTGTGAGGCTTTTTTTTCATATCGGATCCAAAACCTGCCTTCAACTTATTATCCACTAAGGGCAACTTTCTGTTGCACAGTGAGTACCATATGTACTCATGTACAAGTCGACTTTATGTATTGATCAAGGGTAGCTTTGGAGGTCAAAGTTATGGATTTTGATATGACTTATCGATAAGTCAAGGATTGTTCTGCTTAGGCTTTTTAAAAGGCCAGAAGTGGCATCACAGCAGTGGGAGAAGAAGGGATCAGTCTTCTTTTAGGTTCTCCCTGGATAGATGAAGCTCTCCCCATCACCACTCTAGTCATTGAAGAGGATGGCTCCTTTTTTGATAAGTTAATGTACAATAATGTACAGTTTTCTGGGTTGATTTTTTAAACTAAAATTTCTCATCTTATGCATTTAGCAGGGATGGGCAAACTTCGGTCCTCCAGGTGTTTTGGACTTCAACTCCCACAATTCCTAACTGTTGGGTTTCATCCTTGACTGCACAAGTCTCCAGCCCTCAATGAGTAGTAAGTCTAGATAGATTAGAATAAGAGATTCCTTCCCCAAAATTCGCTATGCATGACTTTCTCAAGAAGGGGCTTAGAAGGGGGGTTGTCTTACTCATCCTGCATGCCACTATCTCCTCCCCTTTGAATACTTAGCAATGTGATATCTTCAGGGAAGGCATAATTTCCTCTTTAAATGTTTTTATTGCTCCAGTGAGGCCATGTGGTCAATTCTCCATTTTGACCTCTCTCTCTCATCCTTTGTTCTCCTAGAGTGAGGATGCATCTTGCAGGCAAGATGTAGTAGATATGACTATTTTGTTATTTTCCCTTTTTCTTTTCCTTAGAAGATAGCTAAGTGAAACTAGTTAGCTCCAAGAAACTTTCCTATCCAGAATGGATTTCTTTTGACTTTAATAAACATATTATTTTTAGAACCTATGAAGTTGTGGATCTGCAATCCTGTTCCATCCTGCTGAATGAAAACTAATCCTTGCTCTCGGCTCGTAAGCTTCTGCTGGTTATGAACTGTGCTTCCAGCACTCTGCTATGTTTTTGTGGAATAAGCCCCAAATGAGGGTTATTTTTGAGCCTAACAGCTCTTGATTCCTAACACTAACAGCCTACCAGCTATTGGAAATTGTGGGAACTAAACTCCAAAACACCAGGAGGGATGAAGTTTGCCTGTGCCTGTTATAAAGGGAGATGTTGAAAAGCTGGAATGTGTCCAGAGGAAGGCAACTAAAATGATAAAGGTTCTGGAGAACAAGCCCTATGAGGAGCGGCTTAAAGAGCTGGGCATGTTTAGCCTGAAGAAGAGAAGGTTGAGAGAAGACATGATGACCATGTATAAATATGTGAGGGGAAGACTTAGGGAGGAGGGAGCAAGTTTGTTTTCTGCTCCCCTGGAGACTAGGATGTGGAACAATGGCTTCGAACTACAGGAAAGGAGATCCCACCTGAACATTACGAAGAACTTCCTGTGAGAGCTGTTTAGTAGTGGAACTCTCTGCCCCAGAGTGTGGTGGAGGCTGCTTCTTTGGAGGCTTTTATCCAGAGGCTGGATGGCCATCTGTTGGGGATGCTTTGAATGTGACTTTCCTGCTTCTTGGCAGAGAGTTGGACTGGATAACCCACAAGGTCTCTTCCAACTCTATGATTCTATAAAAGGATATAGTAACTCAACTCTTGCTTCAGTTTAATAGCATGTTCAATAGAGAGCTCTGCCCCCCTTAAATACTTCAATTTAACATTACCTTTTATGTTTTATTTGTTGAGGTCGGCATGGAGTAAGCAGTTAAAAGATTGTTGTTTAAGATCTCTGTTGAACTTAGACACATCCAGGCTTCATTCTTCTGTGTTGAGTGAGTCAGCAGCTGTCTTTGCCCCCTTTATCAGCTATCTTACTTCTCCCGATGCCTATGTATATATCCTTTTCTTTAAAAAAATATGGAAGCATTATATTTGCACACCAGTTTGTCCCCCCTCACCTTCCACCTACGGTGATTAACACAGTCTTTCTTCATCAGCCGGGTCTGTTAACAGCACCTCCTCCTCTTCCAACACAACATAGCAGTAACACCTGCAAAAGTACATATGACTTTGTTCCTTTTGAATAGGAAATCCTCCCACTTTGTCATCGGCTCCATCCACTAACCATTCTTATCAGTGAGCTGACCTTCTTCTCCCAGACAGGTCTTAACCAAAAGATTTTGGCCATTGTTAGGAGAAAATTGCACATTTAATAGGTTTGGACAGACTTGAGGCTTGAATCTTCTATTGGAGCATTTGGAGAGTGGCAGTAATTTACATTGATTAAATGGTGGAAATCTATCTGTATAATCAGGATCCCTTATCTTGCTTGACCTCCAGCCACAAGAAATGTATAGCTTTGCCCAGACAATTGTTCTTATTTACTGGCAGAAGATGGTGTGCAATGTTTTCTTTGTTTATGGAGCAGCATAAAAATAGTATTTAAGGATGGGCATGTTGTAAGACATCTTACCCCAGTCTAGTGACCTGTTAGACTATAGCAGGGTTTCTCAACCAGGGGGTTGGGACCCTGGGGGGGGGGGGGGTCATGAGGGTGGGGCCAGAGGGGTCACCAAAGACCACCAGAAAACACATTTTTCTGATGGTCTTAGGAATCAAGTTTGGTCTAGAATGATCCATCATTGTTTGTGTCCACAGTGCTCCCTGGATGTAGGTGAACTACAATTCCATAACTCAAGGTCAATGCCCATCAAACCCTTCCAGTATTTTCTGTTGGTCATGGGAGCTCCTTACATATCACCTGTCACATCAGCACTTTTAATCCCTGTACCCTTCACTCTGGCCCGGCCCAGTTTTATTGTGTTTTGGTGTATTGTTTATTGCTTGTTGTTTTTTTTGTTTTAATATTGCTTTAATTGTTTTTAATTTGCTTTAGGTTTGTATTGTTATGTTGTGTTTGAGGCCTTGGCCTTTGTAAGCCGCATCGAGTCCTTCGGGAGATGCTAGCGGCGTACAAATAAAGTTAATAATAATAATAAAGTTAATAATAAATCCCAACAACTACAACTCCTAAATATCAAGGTCTATTTTCCCCAAGCTCCACCAGTGTTTACATTTGGGCATATTGAGTATTTGTGCCAAGTTAGGTCCAGATTCAACATTGTTTGAGTCCACAGTACTGCCTGGATGTAGGTGAACTTTAACTCCAAAACTCAAAGTCAGTGCCCACCAACCCTTCCAGTACTTTGTGTTGGTCATGGGAGTTTTGTGTGCCAAGTTTGGTTCAATCCCATCATTGGTGGAGTTCAGAGGTTAACTATAAATCCCAGCAACTACAACTCCCAAATGACAAAATCAACCCTCCAACCCCACCAGTATTCAAATTTGGGGGTATCAGGCATTTGTGCCAAATTTGGTCCTGACTATCAGATATTTACATTACAGTTCACAACAGTAACAAAATTACAGTTATGAAATCACAATGAAAATAATGTTATGGTTGGGGGTCACCACAACACGTGGAACTGTATTAAGGGGTCACAGCATTAGGAAGGTTGAGAACCACTGAACTATTGCTATTATCTTGCCCACTTAACATCCTGAAATAGGATGGTGATCGTTGTAGTACAACACATTTGGTGGGTACTAGGTGAGATAAGACTATTGTAAGTTCATTACATATATTGATTATACTGGTGCTTGATTTGAAAATAAAGGCTGAACATCACATGATCCAAATCCTCAAAAGGATTTGCAGTGTAATTTTTAATGCATTAATGAAAACGAAGAGCCACTGAGTTCAATGGCATTTACTTTGTACTACGTAAGTTTAGGACTGCAGCCTTTACAAATGAACCTGTGAGTTCTACAGTTTAACCTCTGGAATGCACTGAGTTGAAAATGAATATTCAGAGATATTTGATAATGAGGCACTACATCTGGGATAACAATGATTATTTTGGAGGGATAATCTAATGGGTTGAATTGACGCTAATGTAGGGTGGCAAAAAACAATAATCTGAATGGGTATAATTGTCCCCTTTTTGGATTTTCTCATTGTTTCTCTTTTTCTCACTATTTCTTCTCTCTATTTATCTTCCTTACCTTTATGTTTGGCTACCGGGATACAAATAGGTCACTGTTACCAGGTGTATAAATAGGATCTGGGAATAAGGTTCCTTGAGTAGCCTGTGGGCTGAGAAAGGCGGTATATAAATACAGTAAATAAATAAATGAATGAATGAATAAAAGAAATACACAGACTGTGGGAGATTCTGGAAATGCGATATCTAGAAGTTAACTTTTCCATGCTGTGGTGTGAACTGATGATTAAAGGTGGACTTTCAAAAGTAGGCCGAGGGGCAAATTCAGTCCTACCCTGCACTTATAGCCCAACTTTGCACTATTTGGCAAAAGCTATTGCTTGATGCTATAGCAGTCAAACGAGGAGTATGCAAATATGAAACTGCTTTCATCTATTAAGGGTATAGCAGATATTAACTATATCTGTCATAATTCTGAATAACTTTCTGTGTACATGGGTTCTGCACCCACAGATTCAATCAACCATGGAAAAGGGGATTCAAAATAGCAAACATTTGGATTTTGCTTCCAGCCAAACATTATGCTGATGTATAGGCATAACCTGCTATAGCTTCCCACTATTTTACAGCTCTTGTTGAAGTTGTTTGTCATTTTATACAAGTGATGCCATTTTATTGCGACATTGCATATAATGAGACTTGAGCATCCACAAATTTTGGTATCCCTGGCGGGTTCTGGAACCAAATCGCAGTGGATATTGAGGGTCTAATGCAATCTATTTTTAGAAAAATGTAAGCTTTGAGATGGGAGTCTCAGAACTTTGAATGGTCTTAGACAATTGGTCACCATCTCCCAGAAACCCATGTGTAATATAGAGATGATTCAGGAACACAATGATCTACGCAATTAAGGCTGAAGTGTTCTTCAATTTTGTGTCCAGCTTTGCTGTAATACAAGGGGATGGACAGTGTACATTGACTCTCCATGGGAGAGTCAACATGGTGTTGTGGTTTGAGTGTTGGACTAAAACCCTAGGTGTTTGAATTTCTGGTCACCTGTGGAAACCCTTCAGGCAATCTAAACTCCCAGCTTTAGAGGGAGGCAATGACAAACTTCTTTTGAATAAACCTTGCCAAGGAAGCCTTATTGTTACTGGGTTGCTGTGAGTTTTCCAGGCTGTATGGCCATGTTCCAGAAGCATTCTCTCCTGACATTTCGCTCACATTTATGGCAGGCATCCTCAGAGGTTGTGAGGTCTGTTGGAAACTGGGCAAGTGAGGTGTTATGTATCTGTCCACAGTGGGGGAAAGAACTCTTGTCTGCTTGATGCAAATGTAAATGCTGCAATTGGCTACCTTGATTAACATTTAATGGCCTTGCAGCTTCAAAGCCTGGTTGGTTGCTGCCTGGGGGATCCTTTGTTGGGAGATGTTAGCTGTCCCTGATTGATTGCTGCCTGGAATACCCCTGTTTTTTTTTTGTTTTTTTTAGTGTTGCTCTTTGTTCACTGTCCTGATTTTAGAGTTTTTTAAAATACCAGTAGCCAGATTTTCATGGTTTCCTCCTTTCTGTTGAAATTGTCCACATGCTTTTGGATTTCAGTGGCTTCTCTGTGTAATCTGACATGGTAGTTGTTAGAGTGGTTCAGCATTCAACTTACTGTTACTGTTAGTCAACTTGAAAGCATATAAAAACAAGTAGGTGGAGCTTTGTAACAATTTTTTATTTGCTCCACCCCCATCCCCCGTCCAAATTAGGGTATGCTTTGTATTATTAAGAGGATGAAGCTATGGAAAAATGAGGACACCATGTAAGTGCTATCTAATTTCTTGAAAGATCAGCAGTAACAGTGGGCTAGGCACTAAGAGCTTCATCCTGCACATGTAAGCATGTTCATAGTGTGACTGAAGTGACAGCCAGCAAGATACAGAATGGAAGTCTAAATATGGGTCTTGGATCATCAATTTACTGTCCAAATTCTAGAACAGCAGTGACCAAATGACAGCCTACAATTCATAGCTTTGAGGGGTTTTTTTTAAATCCTCTGCTGACTCTACCAAATGTAACTTAAAGCTAGCAAACACTTTGTCCATCCTATAAGGAAAATAAAATTGTTTTCACATTTTGTGAAATGCAGAGAGGTATGTAGTTTGAATTTTAATGTGACAGTTCTCCTTGGGTTTTGTGTATATTACACTGGTTACACTAAAAATATTTCCTTTTCCACAACTCTGAAAGCCTTTCTGTTGATTTCGTTATGGAGTGTAACCACTTTAGAAGGGCTGAAATGATGAAGCAAAATATACTTTCTGGCCTCAAAACCGCAGCTGGGTAATTAGCATGGGTTTTGAGATTATAGAGGTTAGCCTGGCTCATGCAAAACACAAAATGCGTAGGGTTTTACATGTTCAAGTGCTGCAAAATAGAAAGAGAAGCCAAGAACAGAGCCCCATGGTTAATCTAAGTGTGACGACAGATCTGAATCATCACATTTTAAATAAACCTGAACAAAGAAATGAAGGCAAAGGACTGCTAAAGGCATTCGTTTCAGTGGGACTTAACTCCTAGGAAAGTTGTAGCCGAAGCCAATAAAGAATAACATTGAGATTAGTGTTAATAGTTAGCAATAATGAATAGATAACATTTATTTATTTATTTACTATATTTGTATACCACTCTTCTCAGCCCTCGGGCGACTCAGAGCGGTTCACAATAGCAAAATTCAATGCTTAAAACATCATAAAACAGTTAAAAACCATTAAAACAAAAGCATTATAACAATAAATTAAACATCATATAACAGTGCCAACAGATATTAAAGTCTCAAATAAAATGGTTAGAACTCAGCTTAATCCAATGTGCTTTCTTTGCGTGCTGTCAAATTGTTACTGGTTTATGCCAACCGATCCCAAGATTTACTTGGCAAGATTTGTGCAGAGAAGTTTTGCCATTGCCTTCCTCTGAGGGTTCATATAGTGTGATTTGCCCAAGGTCATCCATGGTGCCAGACTGTACTCTGGCACCACGAGATGCAGAGCCAACCTTAAGAAATGGGACCACAAAGTGGATTCTACAACATGCAAGTGTGGAGAAGAGCAAATCATAGACCACCTATCACAATGCAGTCTGAGCTCTGCCACATACACAATGGAGGACCTTCTTATAGCAACACCAGAGGCACTCCAAGTGGCCAGCTACTGGTCAAAGGACAGTTAGTATAATGCCAAGTTATTTAAACATATTGTTTTTTAAATACATTGCAACTCTACCCTTGGTTGGCTTCTGATACAATAAATAAATAAATATCCATGGGGGTTCCAGGTTCAAGTGAGGTTTTGAACCTTTGTCTCCCAGTCTTTATCTAGATGTCAAACCACTATACCACGGCTTTTCTGGCATTCTTTGATGCATGGTTTGTATTACACATCTTTTACTATACAATTGCAAAAGCTATCTCCCTGGTCACCTTGGTAAGTTGGAATCTTATCCAGATGAGCATACATGGAAGCTTTAGAAAAGGTGACTGGAGTATTGTGTATGTCCAAGCAGACTATAGGTGGGTGAGTGGATGGGTGGGGAATGGATGCAAATTAGTAACTTCTGTGGGGGGTTTTTTTTTTTGAAAGATTAAATTTTATTGTACTTGTTTAATATCTATTAACATTCATCAGCAGTCTTCTTGAATGATAATGTTCATAACTGGTTATTTGGTTACCTTTTCTGAGGTTCAGAATTCATCTTTATTTTCAATTTCTTTTTTCTTTAAAGGTGTTCCAGCCCATTTTAGCCCAGCACAAAGTGGTTCTGATGACAGCCAGTCCAGGAGTTTCACCCCATACATAACATCAGAGGCAGAAAATTGTAAGTGTATCATAATGAATCCATTAAAATTAGTATAATGACTGTGAATTGATTTTTTTTAGGGACGGAACAAGAAAGAGGTAGAAGGGGGCTGTTTGATATACAGGAAGGTCAAGTGAGCTGTGCACTAGCAGAGGTAGGAGGATCATTCAGCTTGGTTATGAGTGGAGATGAGACATCCAGCCAAGCATTGGTCACCATAAACAGAAAATAGTAATTCATTTTCTTGGGCCTGAGTCAATGGAATGATGATGTTTTAATATTCGCCTTTCTGGCTGATCATATTTCTCTGCTTTTCTCACACCTGTTGGAGACAAGAGGTAAAATATTACCTTCTGAAATAGATTTGTTGTCAACTCTTCGGTGGGTTGGAGAGTTGAACTATCTAGGACTTAATGTATCTAGGACTTCTTGTGGCAGGTACAACTACATAGTCATTTTAGTAACTGAAAAAATGTCAGAAAGGACTTGTGTTTATTGTTGTAGAGCAGGAGTCCTCAAACTTTTTAAACAGAAGGCCAGGCTACAGTCCCTCAAGCTGTTGGAGGGCCATATTATAATTTGAGAAAAAACTAAACATTAGTGAATTCCTATGCACACTGCACATATCTTATTTGTAGTGCAAAAACACTTAAAAACAATACAATAATTAAAATGAAGAACATTTAAACAAATATAAACTTATTAGTATTTCAATAGGAAGTGTGGGCCTGCTTTTGGCTGATGAGATAGGATTGTTGTTGTTGTTCTATGCTTTCAAGTAATTTCAGACAGGTTGACCCTGAGCGAGGGCCGGGTAAATGACCTTGGAGGGGTGTATCCAGCCCCCGGGCTTTAGTTTGAGGACCCCTGTTGTAGAGCAAGGAGAGGAGCAACAAGAACTTACTAAGGTTTCTTCTGCTTCCTTCTTAAAATTTGCTGGAAACATCAGACATAGTTTTGTGTCTTAGACTTTCCTTGGATTTGTAGTGGGATGTTCAACAGCCAGTTTCATTGTTCTTCAGTGGGTAATGTTGATGGAAGTTGCCGAAAAATCAGATTTGGAGGGCCACACAACTTTTTATAGAGTTTGTGTATGCATGTGTGTGTTTGCCCACCAGATTTGGCGAAATTGTCAATATTCAGAATGTGTTTTTTTAAAAGTAATGTATAATAATAAAAACTATGGACCCTATGGGAAAAATGTTGATAAAACAATGTGGATATGTAGAAACCAGCCAGTTAAAGTGACTTAAGATCTGTTATATCAAGAAATAACAAATGTTGGGTTGTCTAAAGCTTGAATTTCTAAACATGGTGGGAAGATCTTTTTTATCAGTTGTAGGTTGAAATGTTCATTTTGTTGGAAATAATAAATATTAACTAGGTACTTTTGATTACAAAAATGTGAATCAAGCACTGAAATAGTAGGCCTGCGCCTGTTAGAGTTAGTGGGCTAAAGCTAGTGTCGCCCTGATGAGAGTGAGTAGGCTGAAGCCTGTTAGTGTTAGTTTGACTCAGTGAGGGAACTCCTCAGTCTGTGTGAGGTAAACATCTGTGTGAGAGAAGCCTCCTGTAAGAAACCCCAGGTTGAAGACTGCGGTGTGTAAAGCTACTATGTATTTCTTTATTTGTGTTATGGAAACCTTGTTATTGTAAATAGTGCAACGATATTATTTTACTACAAAGAAAAGCCTCCTATGGAAGAGCTAACATTGGTCTGTGTATTTTTGTTCTTTTTATCACTTTGGGCTACTGGTGATGGGTTGTGCTGTTCTAATAAGTTACTCTGTTGTACATTTATGAGGAGAGTCTTTTATTGATAAGCCCACTTGCTCAACACTTTTGACTTGGCATGAAAGCAAATAGAGGACCGCAGAAATAAATTGAGTATTTCTGTTTTGTAGCTGAATAATGAATGTAGAAGTGACATAAGCAATTTAAAGATGCCATATTGATCCGGCTGTTTTGTTTTGGGCTTTGGAATATCTGGACAATTAGAGATCAGTTTATTATAATAAACTTGTATGAGGTGAAGGTAGGTACAGATTTGACCAATATGTGACATGTATTGTCAAAGGCTTTCATGGTCAGAATCACTGGAGTGTTGTTTCGCCTGCCACAGCTGCAGGTGAAATGTCAGGAGAAAATGCTGCTAGAACATAGCCATACAGCCAAGGAACCACACAACATTCCAATGTGTGAAAGGCTCGACAATAAATCCTTTCCCTATAGGATAAAAAAAGTGGGTGACAAAGGCTGCAGATATTTGAAAGCCGCTTTTTACTTCTTTTCTTTGATGAATTATAGACACACAATTAAAATGTGCATGTTTGACAAATGTACAAAAACATGTTTTAGTCCAGAAATGGAAATATGTAGCCCTCCAGATGCCATAACCAACCTGATGGAGAATACTGGGAGTGGTAGTCTAACAACACCTCAATGACTACTTGATTCTCCATTCCTACCCATATTGCAATATGAAATGGAGTTTGAGAAAGTGAGTCTTCTGGTAGAATTCTGAAAAATGCAAATAAAAAGAAACTAATGGATATTCACATATCTAGCAGACCTATAATTCACATTCATAGTTTATGGTGGAAGTAGAAAGGCAGTTACATGCATAGACTGGAGGTTGATTGGTTTTTGTTTTTGTTTTTGTCAATTTGGGGTCTGCAGCACAGAGGTATAATCACATCTTTTCAGGAATAGATAGCTCAGCAAGCATGCTGGAATCAGAGTCAACTTCTGCTTCCAAGCAATCATTAAGGGTAACCCCCCACACAGCCTATTTCAGTAGCCACAATAGTGAAAGTAAAGACAATTATGTGTCTCTGGTATCATGGATCCTGCTTTGAAACCAGTCTGCCTCCTGGGGAATTTTCTTGATGGTCTTTTATGGAGCCAGTCAAACTGGAAGGAGGCCAAGGCCATACCAGGAATAGATATGCAAGCAAATCCCCCTGGTAGCCTGCGTTCTGTAAACCCTCTTTCTATTCTCTAACACAGAGGAGATAGATGCTACTTTAAAATTGCTTTGGCATAGGCTCAGGTTCCCACCGGGAGGAAAAAGAGCTCTTTAAAAGTCTCTGGGAAAGCACTATACATATACATTGCCGATCCACATAAATGAAGATGTCCAGGAACAATCATTTCCAGGTTTGGCAAGCTGATAGTCTCAAAAAGGTAGCTCCCTCCAACCAGGAGACAGGAGTCTGACATTGAAAAAAGTAAGGGGTCCTTCCACAGAACATGAATGAGAGAGAGATTTCCATTGCATCTGGCAGCTTGCATGCTCAGATTTTGGAAATATTTGTTTACTAGCCCAACCACGTGCTATCAAGCGGCAAGGGGCCATTTTTTCAAAAGGTCTGTGTCATGCCTGCTCAAGTCATCTAGCATAGGTACTTTAATATCACATTTGGAGAGATTCAGCAGCTTTAAACTAAACAGCTGAAAAGTAGGGGCAATTTGGGAGATACAGGCTTTAAATCCCAAGGTTCATAAACAACTGTTGTTCAATTAGATTCTGGAACTGTTGTGAGCCCTCTTGATATTGTTGGATTGCAATCCTAATGGCAAGGACTGATAGAAGTTGTAGTCCAACAATGTCTGCCGTAAAGGTTAGAAGTTCCTTTTAAATGGATACATCTAGCACTGACCACTAGCTAGTTACTATTATATATAGAAATAAGAACTTTAATTATTTTTGAGAAACAGAAACGTAAAGATCTTCTGCGATACATATTTCCAATAGTCGCTAAATCTAAGGAGATTGCTGATAAAGGTTGTTTTGAAAATACCGGTGAACAATCCAGGACAAAACATTGTATCACCTTAAACAGACATATTGAGGAGTACAGTGACATGGAAAACCTGCTACATTAAAAAAACCCAAAAACACATTGCCTGGTAATGTGACTAAATGCAGTCATACAGGATGTCATCTGCAATACATGGGCAAAATATCCTCAGCCCGATATATGGGTTTAGGAACCCATATATAGCAATCAGTGGCGAGGCATTTCAACTGATTAAAGCAATCAGTGGCGAGGCATTTCAGCTTGGAACATCCGAGCTACTCTGTTATTTCTGTTTGGCACCAAGGTGGCATCTTCTTTTGTACAAAAGGGAGAGTTTCTCGGTCTATATATTAAAATCATCCATTACGAATAGTGATAGTACATACATATATAGAAGTGATTAACTTAACAGAACTTTAAAAATGAGTGTTGTTGTTGTTGTTGTTGTTGTTATATAATGTTTATTTATACTCTGCTTTATCTCTCCTGGAGACGCAAAGCGGCTTACATGAAAGTATTACCACACAATTTTAAATATACAAATATGCAAACATTAAAACAGAATTAAACATAACAGTATTTAAAAAATCAGAGTTAAAATCCATTAAAACACATTCTAAGCTAAAAACCGCAGCACTCCCTTACATGATCTTAATTTTTTCTTCTTTAAAAGCCTGTCTGAATATTTTAGCCTGCCACTGGAAGGACAGCAGGGAGGGAGTCATTCTGGCTTCCCTGGGCAGGGAGTTCCAGAGTCAAGGAACAGCCACCGAGAAGGAAGGTCTTTTCTCTCTCGTTCCCACCAACTGAGCTTGAGATGCAGGATGCAGATGGGACTGAGAGAAAATCCTCTCCTGAAGATCTCAGGGTCCGAGCAGGTTCATAAAATGGGATGCAGTCAGCCAAAACAGCCTGGACCTGAACTGTCTAGGGCAGTGGTTCCCAACCTTTTTTGACCAGGGACCACTTTGACCAGGGACAACTTCACCAGGGGCCACTTTGACCAAGGACCACTCTCCAACATTAGTACCAGAAGGGTTACGAATCAGTTTATCCTCAACTTTAGATTCAGTTTGATTATTTGGGGTGCTGATTCAAAAAATTGCATTGGACAGGTACCGCATCAGCCATCCTGTAGTCGCCATCTGCTCGCCCATAAAATACCATATTTAATAATCTAGAGCTGATGTGGTAGTAGTAATCTTTCGTGGGTAGTCAGCCTCTCCCCTCCCGACATCCCTGCTGCCTCGGCACTATAAGAGGGTTTCGTGAGACCAGTCGCTCTTGTTGCTGCGAGGCAACGGTGTAGTAATGGTGAGGCCACGAACCATATTTCCATTCTTGTGGATCACTGGTGGTCCACAGACCACTGGTCTAGGACTTCAAAGGTCATAACAAGCATAAATTCACATCCTGGATGAGATAACTTGAGACTTAGAAAAGCTCTTCTTGCAAACTGGTTTTAGTTTTTTAGTTCAATAGTGAGCTGGTTGGAAATCACTTGCTGCTTATGACAAGTGATGATTTGTCTACACACAACATTAGACCAAGAAGAGATAAAATATTACAACGGGTATGAATATATGAGATGTCTTCTTTTAGACAATACATTCTCTTCTTCTACTTCTTTAAACATATATCTATAAATGCACCAAACATTTTCTCTCCAGGTCAAAATCATGCAACATCCATCTCTATATTGATGTTTCACAACTTTTGCATTTTATTTAGGCTTCTGAAGGAGATGATCTCAGGCTGTAGTGTTTTATGCTAATGAGAAGGTAAATGGTGTGGTTTAGAAATTTTCACCTTGGGCACAAATTTATTTTGGTCTAGTCCTGACTTTTTAGTGTCTCATCTTTGTATATTTGCTGTAAGTTTGTGTGTGTTTTGTTACAGCTTCTTCAGTCCCCCGACACATGGCTTCTCTCTCCCCCTCTTTTTTTTTCTGGCAGAGGGAGATCATGATAAAGGGAGGCAATTCCACAAAGTTCGAGAGGGACGGCTTTATTCAATGAGCCACGACCATGTTCTAGATGATGGCCCCTAATGAGCGATTAAGGAGCTAATGTTTGTATGGCGCTGGGTGGTCCAGGAGCTCTCTGAAGTGCTAACTTCTGTTATTGTGACAAAGGCCTCAGACTTTTAGGGCTGTGGTCTGTGCGGATTTCTACATGATGTGCCTTTCCCCTGTATGACTAATTTATCTTTCATACATAAATAGCTGTATATAAATGGAGGATGCAGCTATTTCAAAGTTCTAACCATCTTTCTTTCCTAGCTGTTCATTTTACGGTAGCAGCAGCAGCAGCAGTGTAAACCGAGTATTCGCTGCTCATTTGGTGATTGCAAATGCTGATTCATTTGCACAATTGAAAGCATAGCAATAGTTACATGGATTTTCACCCAATTCAGAATGTATGTACTTGTGTGTGCAGCAAAAAGGAGGATGGTGTTAAAAATGGAAAGATAACCTTTTTCATGAGAAAAAAATGAAAACTGTTCTGAGTGAAGGAAAGATATTGACTACTCATCCTTGTATCCCAATTCATTGGACAGATAAGAAATTTCTCCCATCTCATTCATCTTCCCATTTAGAAATCCAGCTGCATAGTGTGAGCTGTGATATCTGAACAGATATAACAAAAGCAAAATTTACCCATCCTCATCTTCCCCAGTGGAGAGAAGGTATACAGTGGGCAAAGTCACCCTGAACAGAAATGCTGTAGGTCAGTGTTTGGGTTGAAGGATATGTTTTCTGTTGTCAGTGGGTGTAGTCATACAGCTGTTGTCAAGGCTGTGACCATGTACCTTGTTGTCAATCAAGATATGGAAGTTGCATATATTCCCCTCCCCCAGAGATGAAGAATGTCCACTAATGCTAGCCTAAGCAATCTTCACTTTTCTCTTAAGCTCAGCCCAAAATATATATGATTAGATTTTTTCCATTCATCTTTGGAATTAGAAGAAATATGAAAATCCAGTCATTGGTTCCCTACATCTGTACATTTTACTTCCCTTCCTACCACTTGAGGTGGAGTCATGATGGCTAAGGACCTTGAGTTTAAGAAAGAGGAAATGAAATCCCCATACTTCCTGCTGCTGTGTAATGCCTCAAACTTTACAGTAGATTCTCTGCTGTCATTCTTGTTACTGTCCTTGAAATTTTTTAAAGGCTAGTGGGCCAAACAGACTGATACACCTCATGAAATACACAACAGCAAAATGGTGTCTGTAAAACACATTAGGAAACTTTAATAGGAGAAGGTTGGGCAGGAAGCAAATTGCAAGCCTGGCTATTTTTGAATGTGGGTTTATTACTTAGGTTTTAACTATATGAATTAATTGATTAGGCAAGTCTCTGTCTCCTAGCTCCACTTTTCAGTCTATAAAATCTTTTGCTAACCTGGATTTTTCCCCCTTTCAAAACGTGCCCAAATATTTATGGCAGGATTGCAAGCATTCTGACAGTTTGTCAACAGTAATATGGTAAAGATGCAACCTTGTTGGAAAGATTTCTAGCAGATTTGTTACATGACATGACATCATGTCCAGAACTAGCCAACAGAGGCATCAGCCAGAGTTTAAGGCGTAAGGGACAGTTTTTGCCAGGAAAAGAACCAGCCCAGAATATTACACAGGTTGCATTCATCCTTCTGTCTAACTGAAATGTCAGTAAAGACGAGCAAGAAATTGGTTGCATTCAGAAATGTGTGTTCTGGGCTCAGTTGGCATCCTCCATAAAGGTGTGTGACTTTTACTTAGAAATCTACTAGCTTGGGGATCTGGAGGTGCCCAGGTTATTAGAAGAAGGCATTGTTTGTGATCTACCAAGGTGACTTAAGCATCCACATTGCTCTCAGAAGTATGCTTGCATATATTATGTATATGAAAAGAACATATACATTTGGAAAATCTATTTATTTATTTCATTTATATACTGCTTTTCTCCCCCGGGGGGACTCAAAGCAGTTTCTAACATATTCACGGCAAAAATTTAATGCCTTCCAACATATAAAAAACCTAGTATAAAAGCAACTGTAGCATATAACTATAAATTAAAATATTAAACCACATTAAATAGAGAAACAACAACATCTAGACATGGAATTAAAAATATATTAATATAAACATTAAAATCACATAATCCAGAAACCAAAGTCCAAGACCTTTTCAAGTGTCAATTGCACATAATCCTGCTCGTTTCTTGCATTGCTTACTGCCCAAAGGCTTGGTCCCACATCCATGTCTTTACTTTCTTTCTGCAGACCAAAATGAAGGGTGCTCTGCTGATCTAATTTCGGTAGGGAGGGAGTTCCACAAACGAGAGGCCACCACTGAGAAGGCCCTGTCTCTCATCCCTGCCAGTTGTGCCTGCGAAGGAGGTGGGAACGAGAGCAGGACCTCCTCCGACGAGGTTAACCTCCAAGATGGTCCATAGAGGGAGATATGTTCGGACAAGTAAGCTAGGCCAGAACTGAAAATATGAACAAATAGGCCATAATCAGAAGGAGAAAATATGCACTAACTTCTGTGCGTTAGAAATATCCCTCACAACCCCGCAAAATGCCTAGTATATTGATCAGACCAGGTAATTCACACTTTATTTGTTGCCATCCTTACCAGGGAAGAAAGAACTTTAAATATAGCCATGTTGGAGTAGTGTGGCTGGAAAACAGGAGTGTTTGACTCAGATAACCCCATATCTTCTAACTATTCCTATTTGACAGGGGGAGTCCAAATTAATGCTCTGTTTTCCAACTGCTTTAGAAAATAGCCTAGGTTCTCTCTTTTTCCCCACTTTCTTCCTTTGCCTTCAGCTTATTTTAATAGCTGCAAACTGAGTTCAAAATACAAACGTTATTAGATATTTTCTAATCTAATCACTCAAATAATTCAATGGGAGGAGAGGACAGGAGGGGCATAATTTTGCCATTCTCTGTGGGCTGAGGGAAAATCAAACTGCTGTAGGTTCTCATATTTCCACATCATCCATTTACCCCTCATGTAATTCTTGTATGTCTTCTTTTATATCATCTGTTGCCCCAAACCATGTCAAGAAAACTGGTAGACGGTTTGCAGACAACCAGCCTTCCATTTCCTTTTTCTAAAAGGGATTCTCCTAATGTTGCTCTAATATCTCATTTGGGAGACTACTTAGGGCCCTTCTACACAGCCATATAACCCAGAATATCAAGGCAGAATAACCCACAATATCTGCTTTGAACTGGAATATCTGAGTCCACACTGCCATATATCCCAGTTCAAAACAGATAATGTGGGATTTTATTCAGCTGTGTGGAAGGGGCATCAGTGATCTCTGGTTTGCAACTATAGAATCGAAATGCTGGTCTTGGTAGACCTTTGGCCTTATCCAGTAATGGTCATCTAAAGTTCTTAAATAAAGTCCTTAATTGCAACTGTTATTCCCAACCACAGCACACTGACATATAGGTTCCATTGATTCTGTGAGGCTACTATAGTTGATAGTAACAATTAGATGTAGGGCATGAGATGATTCTCTAAAATGGGAGATATAGTTGGTTTGTTGAACGTGGTTTGAGTTATACGTGAAGAGCTTTGGATACCATAGAATCACATATGAGAACCCAATGATACCTCAAGAAGTATTCTCTCTAGGCTTCTAGTGTGATTTTATGGTCAGTTTTCACCAGAAGGTCCACCAGAAGATGATCGCGGAATTGCACTGGAGGCCTAGTGAGAACCCTTCCTTAGGCTTTGCCAGGTCTTCCCTCACCATTCCATAGTATGCTTGGGTTGGAAACATGATTGGCATAATTCAGTAAAAAAAATAGTGTCCCAGATTACATGCAGAAATCATATTACATGAAGGGCCCTGGAATGAGTCTACTGTAATTTCATAAGAGATCTTTGACACAATGCC
This sequence comes from Anolis sagrei, assembly GCF_037176765.1. Lineage (NCBI taxonomy): Eukaryota > Metazoa > Chordata > Lepidosauria > Squamata > Anolidae > Anolis > Anolis sagrei. The sequence continues at coordinate 33,497,216 of NC_090026.1, forward strand.
CTTTCAGACTAAACTATTGACTTCTATGGAATCCTAAGTTTAGTAGTTTGGTGAGGCAGGTCGCTCTCTGGCAGAGAATCATAGAGTTGGAGGAGATCCCAAGGGCTACTCAGTCCAATCCCCTTCTGTCATGTAGGAAACTCAATCAAAACACCCCAAGAGATGACCATCTAGCTTTTAAAGGTCTCCCCCCAAACTGCAACTCCCAGAAATCTCTAGAATGAAACTATAGCAGTTAGTGGAATCATAGTGTTGTGTGAAAGGGGGCTGTAGTGAGAATAGGTTTTGATAAGATTTTGTGAGTAGTGTTCAAAAGTGGACGCCCAGTTTCAGTATTCAAGGACCTTTTGTATCATGGCTTTGTTTGTTCTGCTCTGTACAATGTCTTTGTGGTATGCCTTCAAACCCTTATCGATTTGTGGTGGCTCTAAGGCAGGTATGGGCTGCCTGTTAGGAATTGTGGGAGTTCCTACTGGCTGTTAGGAATTGTGGGAGTTGAAGTCCAAAACACCTGGAGCGCCAAAGTTTGCCCATGCCTGCCCTAAGGTGACCCTGGCACAGTTTTCTTGGCAATATTTCTTTGGAGGAGATTTATCTCTGGTTTCCTCTGAGGCTGAGAGAATGCAACATTCCCAGGGTCATCCAGGGAGCATCTATACTCTAAAATTAATGCAGTTTGACACCAGTTTTACTTCCATTGTTAAATACGATGGAATCATAGCTATAGTTTTATAAGGTCTTTAGCCTTCTCTGCCAAAGAGTGCTGGTGCCTCACCAAAATACAACTCCCATCAGGCCCGTAGCCAGGATTTCGTTTTTTTTGGGGGGGGGGGGGCTGATTTTTTTTCAGGGGTTTTTTTGGGGGGGGGCTGAGTTTCGGGGGGGGGGCTGAGTCTGAGTGAAAGAGGGTCTAGCCTAACAAACTTCTTATATCATTACCCCAATACCCCCATGCATATGGGATATATTGCGTATGGTGATCAGATCATGATATGAATAAACATAACAGTTTAAATAATGCACCAGTAAGGCCTTTTCGCGAACCACCATGAGAATTTCGGGGGGGCTGAAGCCCCTCAAGCCCCCCCCCCCCACTGCATGCCTGACTCCCATGATTCCATAGCACTGACCCATGGTGTCAAACTGCATTAATCCTATTGTGTAGATGCACCCCCAAGTGGCGGTTTCCATGGTTTAGAGAGGATTTGAATTCTTGTCTCCAGAGACATAGCCAAACACTCAATCCACTACATCACCCCTAATACTGCAATGGCATCTTTTTCAATCAGAATAAAACCCAAAACCATCTTCTGTTTTCAGCTATTTGGCTTTTCCATCTGAATCCTGTGACATACCATGCCGTGCTTGGAGTAGGCCCTTGGAAAGAGGCCTGCAACCACACGATGACAATATGTGGGCGGATATATGTTACATTAATGGCTTAACGCCTTGTGTTGTAATTGCCTGTAAAGTGGCAGTTAAAGGAAGGGGGAAGGGAAAGGGATTTATAGACAGAAAAAGCGCAAGGCGTTCTGGGGCTCCCTCTTGTGGCAAAATGGGATGAATGCAGTTGGCTTTTCCTTTTTCCAAAAACGGTTTAAGACGGGGATTATTTCATGAAAAGTCAGTCCTGTTTCCCTTTCCATTTCAGTCCTGTGTCTAAAACTGTGGCTGTTGCAGTGTCATACTTTTGAACTTCTATTCCAGGGTTATAGTCAGAATATTTGTGTCTCAAGACTAATGACTTAAACTGGAAGCACTTCAATAACAAGGCACATCTGTACAAGCCTAAAATATGATTGCAATGTGATTGACAAGCACCTGGCAGGTATTTTCTATTAATGAAAAATAATTTCTATTTAATTCACTGTTACTGTTTTTCGTATAGACAAGTATCTGCTGGTGCTTGTCAATCATGTATGACCTTTCAACTTATAGTCAGAGGACTATTAGGCAGAAAAATATTGGATGATGCTAAGTCTGTTAATACATTTACAATTCTCGCAGTCAGTAAATAAAATATGGATAACATACCTGTGCTTTTTCCTACATGCATGTGTCTGGAAACACTTGTTCACACAGAAGCATGTACATAAATGCCTAAAAGATTTGTTCCTTTATTACAAATGTGAATGGGTATTTTGAAGATAAATTTTTCTCCCCCATTTATCCCCTTTATCCGCAGAACATATGAAAAAGAAATGGTTATGGAATATTTTCTTTTAGAATGATGACTAAAGTTAAAACAAGGAGTTCATACATCTACTGCCTGAAAAACATTTCTAATATTACATAAGGGGAAGATTTTTTTAAAATTTATGTATGGCTGTGTACAGTATCTGAGCCCCTGGTGGTGCAATAGGTTAAACCACTGCTGAACTTGCTGATTGAAAGGTCAGCAATTTGAATCTGGGGAGCAGGGTGAGCTCCTGCTGCTAGCCCCAGCTTCTACCAATCTAGCAGTTTGAAAACATGCAAACGTGAGTAGATTAATAGGTACTGCTTCTGCAGGAAGGTAGTGGCGGTCCATTCAGTTATGCCAATCGAATGACCTGGGAGGCATCTACGGTCAACGTCAGCTCTTCATCTTAGAAATGGAGATGAGCACCACCTCTCAGAGTTGGACATGACTAGATTTAATGTCAAGGGGAGACCTTTACCTTTATGTACTGTGTCAGATCATTATAGCTCCAGGTCTTGGTTTACTTTTTTATGCCCTTTTTATGAAAATGAATGTCTTCTCTCTGATTGACTTTGGAGGTGTCTATGGACAATGCCGGCTCTTTGGCTTAGAAATGGAGATGAACACCACACCCCAGAGTAGGACACGACTTGACTTCATGTCAGTGGAAAACTCTTTGTCTCTTCTGAGCGAACCAATTGACAGGGAGATGGGTTTTGGTGGAAAAATACTTCCTAAGTTAACAGGACAAGAACTGCCATGGAAAATTGTACTATTCTTCCTTGGGGCACTTCCAAACAATATAGTGAAGAAAGACACTTTATGGATAGGATGTCATGTCTGCAGGCTTGTCCATTTGCTCGTAATTTCACTTATTCTTATGCAAATCATCATTTAAGGCACCTCATAAAACAGTCGACAGAAGCATTGTTTTATGTTACTTTATTTAGAAGCATCACCCTTAAAAGTTAACATAATTTTTAAAAGTTTTTTAAACAAGGTGGGAGGGTGTGTGTGAAAATAATGCAAATAAAGCACATAGATAACCCTTTACAAATTGTGGGTTTTTTCAAGATGCACCACCGAAAGAAATATTAAGAGAAAGTGCCAGAATGAAAGCATCCCAGCAAAACTCTTTAACACCAATTTGATAGCACGCCCCCTGTATCTTTAGGGGATACATTCCTGACCTTTGAGTGGTTATGCAGAACTGAAGATAATAGTGAATAGTGAAATGGAGGACTTGTAGCTCAAGAATACCATAGATTGGAGGACACTGAAAATGCCTAGGGAGAACATATTTTGTCAGACGGTGATAAATCAAACCATGGATATTGGTGTTATAGATGCAGGGACTTTATCCCCATGCTACAGCTTGGATGTGAGTGCTGAAAGCACTTAGGTTAGCTGTCCATTGATTCCCTTTCATTAATTCATAATTGTTGAACCTACATATTTTAGATGCACAAACATGGTAGCCAATGGTGTCATCCAGTATAAGGGATCTGGCTCTGATTCTCTCTTCCATGATTTGCCTTTGCCTGAAGATATGTGGGTGGTTCAGCACCTGGGGTACTGGGCTAGGAAAAACATCCACAGGTGAAGTGTAAAACAATTAGCATTCCCAAAGTTCACATTTTTGGGGTCAGTGGCAGGGACTGGGTGTCCAAAGAAGCAATTACCGGTTTGTCTCCCCGATGTCCAGATGCCTCTTTTTGTTTTGACTGGATTGTTACAAATTTGCTGTTGACGTTCTTTATATTCTGTGCAGGCGGTGTTCTGGAACTGCAGGGCACGCTGGTTGCAATTTAATATTGACGTTCCAGCTGGCTTGCTTCCTTTAGATACTGGGCAGAATTGTAGACAAGGCCAGGAAATAAGCGAGTAAATAAAGGGGCATGTTATTTCCATAACGGAGTATTATCATGACATGGAGGTCCATCCAGAATATTCTTAACAGAATGACGGGTGAGACTTATATATGGGCTGTCCTCTGGCTCAAACTGCACACAGTGCGTGAGAACTTTGATGTAGATCTCTTGATGGTTTTTGTGCCTGGCTGATTTTTTTATTGTTGGTGGTGTACATGACTTTGTCGTAGACCTAAGTGTTGCCCTGAGTACCCTGTTTGCCTTCTGTTATTTTGTTATGTTTTGTGAAGGGTTTTTGTGATTTGACCCTTGAGCTCATACCCCACCTCTACCTTTAACTTGTGTACTTGTGTGTCAAGTCGCTTATCTCTCAGATTCTTTAGTTTGTCTTTTGTGAAATTGTTGTTGAGCAGAAAACTCTTGATTCAAAATAGCATATTTTAGGAGCTTATCACTCACCTCTGCCAGGTAAAGGTTGAGTATCCCTTATTTAAAAATGCTTGGGGCCAGAAGTGTTTTTGATTTCAGGTTTTGGCCTACCTTATTTACATGTATGAGATGGGACCCAAATCTAAAACCAAAATTCATTTATGCTTCATATAAACCTTACACACATAGTCTGAAGGCAATTTTATATAATACCTTTTATGATTTTGCATGTGAAATAAACTTGATATGCATTGAAGGATTAGCAAGCAAAAGCCACTATCCCATGTGGACAATTTTGGCATATTTTGGAATTCTTGATAAGGAATACTCAATCTGTACTTTGTTTCTTGATCCATGCGGCATTTCTTTTCACTTTATCAGAAAACAGGGATTTTGTCACTAACCATACCTACCAAAGAGACACAACGTATCAGTAATGCACTTTTAATAATTTGGCATAAAATGCAAGCACAGTGAATGTATGGCAGCACTTCTCCACATTAATTATCTCATTAGTCTTTACAACTATCCCATCAAATGGGTCTATATTATTATTTACAGCCACAAGGCTAGGTACAGCTGAGTGAGATCCTTTTGTTTCTCACCTGTATGGAGTTATAGCTGAGATGAGATTTAAATAAAGGAATGCCTGCTTCTGGTGTATACTCTCGACTGTGCAGATGAGAATATTATATTTTTCTACACCCCAGCTGATCAGTTGTATATGTTTGTTTATGTGTATGTATGTGCACACATGGATACTGTTCTCTGGATTAAGATATTGTTGTTTCTTATTCATGGTCTGTGAATACACATATATGGAGTTTACTGCACCTGCACAGGCTCTAACGGAAGTTTTCCACTACTCCCCAAGGCATAAAAGGCGCCCTTGCTCTGCACTCCGTCGTTTCTTTTCTTCCACTATCTCAGCAACTCTTTTCAGAACTTCACTCAAAGAATGTCAGTGGCTCACTTCAAACACTATCCAATGTGCGTCAAACATACTGGACTCAGATGGCCATGGCAAGTGGCTCCTCTGCCTGGGAGAGAGCCATATAATTGGCTCGTGCAGCTATTGCCAGGCCTTCATGGCCCAGGCAAGCAAAAATAGAGTATCCAGAATGAAAGCCTTGCTCTATTAGCAGGCCTTGGCCCCTTCCACTTCCATGGCGCCTCCAGCCTCAGCACCTTCAGTGGTTCCCTCAAGGTCCCCTCAAGATCTTTGAAAACATCTCGAGCATCAAAGACTTTGCCACCAACCTACTCTCCTGCCTAGCTCCAACCAGGCCTCCCTCAACATTGAGCTTGATGACCTTGGTACATTTGACTCGGCCAAACCACCGTCATTGATGAGGATTGCCTTTGAGCAGGCTCATAAGGAGACCAGAGGGGCACATGCAGAAAAGACTGCACAGTCCCCATCCGTCCCAATTCCCCCAACATTGGTGAATTTGGTAGAGGTGCAACTTCTGATACAAAAGCAAAAGGCTGCAAAGAGGAGAAAGGTCCAGCAGACTCCATCCTCTTCCTCCTCCAGAAGACAGCAGGCAGCCTAGTCTACAACCTCCCTTCAACCGGCCCAGCCACTCCAGTCATCACTCGAGTCCATAATGGAATTCCTCTCAGAAGGCAAGGTTCCCAATCCTCCGCCTAGATCAACCTGCACAATGATACGGACCTCGATCCAGTGTCAGCTGGTACCGAGTCCATCAACCCTATCTTGACAGGGGCTTTTCCCATCACCGGAGACAACACTGGAAAAGGATCGCCAGAGCAGCCCTAGGTTTCAGTCCTGTCTAGACAGAGCAGCCCTAGATTTGGCATTGAAATAGGCCCCGATGGCTGCATTGCCACCTAAAGCCCTGGAGGCATCAGCAGCACCTTCAAAAAGGCCAGCCCCACCAGTTGCCTCTCCAGTGCTCTGCCAGCCTCCCCGATTGGAAGATGATGATCCCGACTAATACGATGTGTAATTGGTCCGTCCTGAATCTGTACTTTCTTTTGGACTGGACTTCTCTCCAAACCCTGAGGTCTGCACTCGGATCTGCCATCTCCCATAGACAACATCAGGACCTTCTCCAACCAGTTGGTCCATATGGCAGAGGCACTTGGTCTGGAAATAAAGCAGACTTCCAAGGCTGTCACTGACCCAATATTTAGAAGGGTTCAAACAGAAGCCCAGTCAGCTGCCCTTCCTGCTCTATCTCTTGGAAGTCATCTAAGTATCTTGGACAAACCCTTCCTTGATACCTCCCTCTTCGAAGAGAATAGAATAGAATAGAGAAGAGAAATGTGGCATCGGACTGAAGACGAAGGCCATGATTGGCTAAAACACCACCTGGATCCTACCTCTGTTGTGGTAAAGGTCTCTCAATCTTCAGTCCAGCAGAGCTGAACACCATCAGACAGAGAAGGAAAGAGGTTTGATTCCATTGGTCGCAAACTCTATTCAGGTGCTTCATTCCTCATGAGAATATTGAACTACTGAGCGTGCATAGGAGCATACCAGTAACTGCTGTGGGAGAAGGGTCACGCTGTCAGAAGAGGATCGAGTGGTTCTCTCAACGCTCCAGCAAGAAGCCACATTCATGGCACACCACCAGATCCAGACGATGAAGCACACTGCAGACACTGCATGCAAGATGGTTGTCCATGCTATTGCAATCCACTTTCACATATGACTCTTCGACCCAGTCACTCAAAAGGCCTGCCCGTTCCTCCCCTCTACATTGCTAACCTCCTCCTTTCTAGCTGCTGCTACTGCTGCAGCTCAGAAACTAAGGAGAGCGGAGCTGGGTCACCTTCGATGCCCTGGAGAGGATTGGGCAAGCTTACCATCAAAATTGGAAAGAGCACAGCTTGGGAAGCTTTCGTTAGAGCCTGCAAAGGCACAGTGAATTCAGAGGACCACTCAAAGAAACACAGTTACAGGTAAGCAACCTGTCTTTATCAACTGCTAGTAATGGCTGGAGATTGCTAGAGAATGGAAGTGTGCTGAGGTAAGTTTGTGCCCATGCAAATTTGAACCCCACTGACTCCAGAAATGACTTTCAAGACCACAGTAACTATGCATCCTTATTATAGATTAAGTATTGGATTTGGTGAGCTGTTTTTGTTAAAATCCAAACAGTTCTGACATTTGTTTCAGTGGCCTTAGACAAGTAACATGACTTTCAACTTTCCTCATCAGCAGTTAGTTAATGAGATATGAGTATAGCAACAAATAACGCTTAAGAAATCAAAGGTTTCTAATCATATGGATTATTTTCTTGGAACACAGCTAAAGGCCAGTCCTTTTAGACCAGTGCTTTATCTTTAACTGTGACAAGTCAGATGCTTCTGGGAAATACTTGAAGCAGGACAAGATGAAGTTAGATTCTCTTTCTAGCATCTGTTAAACACAGGGTTGCAACTTCTCAATGCAGAGCTAGGATCATTGTGTCTAATTGTCATTATTCCCCAACAAATGTGTTATATTCTTCCAATGGCTTAATATGTTACTTTTTTGGATTACAATTCCCAGAATCCACCAGCCATCATGGTGGCAGTGCTTTGATTATGTGTTCTTGCATGGCAGAGAGGTGTACTGCATGGTCCTTGTGGTTTCTTCTAACTCTTTGATTCTATAAGTCTGTGCTGGCTAGGAGGGTATGGGAGCCATATTCCAAGTATGTACTACTTCCAAGTTCCAATTTTTCAACTATGGAGAAGATGGATTGAACAGCTCACACTTTACTGTTGGCATGCCTAGAATCAAATGTAGTTACTCTTGGAATAAAACCAACCACTGAAGCATCCTTTTAAACAGGTTTTGTTTTATTGCAGGCTAGGAGACAAGTCTGAGGCAGGACCAAAGACATATGAATAGGTGAGAGATATGGCCATTCTGCCTGAGGCTTCTGGAAAAAATGCTTCTAAGGGAGCTGAAGATACTATCAAAACGTGGGAATGCAGTCAGGCTAAAGAAGTGGCCATGAAAACTACATATAAACTATGCTTTCTCTGATCTTGATCCAAATCCCATGACATGCTTTGCTGTTTTAGATAAATGGTTGATGCATGAGGTGGAGAGCGGGGCAGAGGGAAGGTTGGGGGGCGGGGGTGGGACTGAAAAATCAGGAAATAGGTGCATTTGAAGTATTAGAATAGTGATCAGAGCAGATGCAAATAATTGTGTCCATTTATCTTTGAGGAACCTGGATAGAACTTTGAGTGAAACTTTGTTTCAAAGTGAGGTTCAGAATTTGCATGAAGAAGAAATGGGAAATTGTTGTTGCTGGTGGTGGATTGTTACTTTGTTGTAGTTGATGCTACTGCCCAAAGATCTAAAGCAGATTACAAAGTAAATGTATTTATTTATTTATTTATTTACTTTGCTTATATACCGCAATTCTCAGCCCAGGGGCGACTCACTGAGGTGTACAACATAGAAAACAAGGTGCAAAATACAAGACATAGTGTAAAATAATCCACAATTCATCGTTATCAAATGCATCCTCATCAAAAACATCATCATTACTACAAAAGCCATTCCGTGTTGTCTCATCGTCAAACCCACAATCCAGTATCATTTTCCGTTGTTCCATTCCTATGGTCAAATTACCAATCATTGCACTTCTTGTTCAAACGCCTTCTTAAACAGCCAGGTCTTTAATTTCCTGCAGAATATCATCAGGGAGGGAGCTAGCCTGATGTCCACGGGAAGGGTGTTCCATAGCCGAGGAGTCACCACCGAGAAGGCCCTATCTCTCGTCCCCGCCAGCCGTGCCTGTGAAGCAGGCGGGATCGAGAGCAACAACAAACAACAACAACTCCCTGTTACTAAACTATACAAAGTAAAAACACAACTCCTTCATAAATATAACTAAAACCAATTTTTAAAGATACTGTATAGGACTAATACAGTAATATATTATATTAATATATTAATAAAACCAGACAATAGCACTTTATTAAGAGCCCTTTCCCCTTTAGCAGTTAGTTATCAAAGGTCTAGTGAAACAATGTTTTTGCCTTGTTCTGGAAGACACTGGAGGATACTAGGGTTTCCAGAACCTGTGAGTAGTCACCAGTAGACATTATCCCACATTTCTACCTAGCCTACCTGGAAATGTGGTAGGATGGAGTGGCCCTTCTCTGAAGATTTCAGGTAGATTAACACCGTCTTTCAGGTAGCAAGAACCCAAGCCATATGGGGCTTCAAAGGTCATAACTAACATTTTGAATTGTGCCTTGCAACAGACCAATAAGGAGTGGAGCTATTGTAATGAGGGAATAGTAGGCTTCCTATAAGTAGCTCCTGTTAGCAGTCAGACTCCAGTTCTTTGAACCAGCTGCAATTTCCTACGGGTAGTCCTATACAGAATATGTTACAGTAATCAAAATAGGATTTAACCAAGACAGTGTCACCATAGTCAGATCTGATCTATGTAGGAATATGTGTAGCTGACTAGTAAATAAAATTACAATACGGACATCTTCTAAACGTTATAGAGTCTATGAACTTAGCTTCAGAAAATCATTTTTGGGTTGCCATGCTTGCCATAATTTGTTGCAGAGAGTTCTAAGAAAGATTGTGGCAATTGGATACACTTTTAGACAAGTCAGCTTCACTATGGTCTTTTCTATGAGACTCTTCCATTTCCCTTTCAGTTTATCTAACATGATGTATTCTACTACTGAGTATGCTTAGTCCTCACTAGACTGTTTTTTGAGGGTGGGTAAGTTGTTTGTTTGCTTTTATTGGGTTGGGATTTTTTTTCATCTGTCCTGAAGATCATATTGATGCTCCTCTTTTTCTTAATGGGCTCTGTGTTGGCTGCACTTCTTACAACTGGTCAATAACATCTCAGTAGGCTGTTAAGAAAAGTTATGTACCAAGAGCAAATTGGGGACCTTGGAGCATCAGGGCAGTACTCCAAAGAGTGGAAAATGGGCCCTTTCTGTCACACTTTGCTCCTAGGTGATTTATGTAGATGAGTAACAAGGCTGTGCATTAAGTATGGTTACCATTCTGGCTTGACTTCACTTTAAGGCTTCCACCTTGGAATTATCTGGGAATTATATTTCCCAGTAGGCTAAGAGGCCAGGAATGATTAGAGACCTGTAAGTCCTGGTACGACAATGATGTCATTGGTTCTGCAAAATCTATTTATGATTAATTTTCACATCATGCTGGAGCCCAGATTAATCACAGTCTCAAAAGGGACACTAATCCCTCTCCCTGAATACATTAACAGCACTGAGCTACCAGGAGACACTCCAATGTCTCATTTCTTCTTTTGTTTTTCAGAAATCAAATTTGACTTGCAACTTTAAAAAAATTTAATATTTAAAGAATTCATGTCATACTGATTAATATAAGCCAATATTGTGAGCAATTTAAAATATAGATTATACACAAGTACATGTGGTAATTGGTGGTGGGTTTAGTCTAGTTCATTAGTACCATTACTTTTAAGCTATCATCTGCATATACTAAATTGAAGTCCCTCCCTGCAGTTTTAATGTCTTCTTCCACCAAATTTAGTCTTCCTTTATGTATGAAACAATCAGCATACAAATTAAACAGGGTGATAAAATGCATCCTTACCTAACCCCCTTGCCAATTGGATACCTGTATTATCTTATTCTGTCCTGATGGTAGCCGCTTGTCCTTGTTACAAATCACATATCTGATGTTGTGACCCACCAATTTCTGTAAAAGCAATCCAAAGTATTTCATAATCTACACTATCAAAGGCCTTGCTACTCGTATAATCTCTAAAGCACAGACTGATTTTCTTCTGAAATTATTTGGTGCACTCCATTAAGCAATGTATGTTTGCAATATGATCCTTAGCGCCTTTTCCTTTCTTGAAGCCAAGTGGACATCCAATATTTCTGACTTTGTATTTGGTAAAAGTATTGTAAAATTTTGAGCATCACTTCGCTTGTATGGGAAATTAATGCAAAGTGATGCTCAAAATCTATTACTCCTGGTGTCTCCTTTATAGGGGGTTGGAATGTATACTGGGCATTTCAAATCTGTGAGCAATTGCTTTGTTTTCCATATTTGTTGATGGATTTTAGTTGAAACCAGAGGAGATTCTGTTCCTGTAGTTTGAACAGATCTATTAGTATGCCATCAGTTCCTGGTGATATATTTTCCCCAAGTGCTTTGCATACAGCTTCCATTTCAGTTTCTATAATTGTAGGTTCATCTTCAAATATTTCTTCCTTAAATGAATCTGTCACCCTTTCCCCTTTTTTATATAGTTTTTCAGTGTATTGCTTTCATTGTCTTTCTATTTCTGCTTCATGATGTGTTCTCAGGCTGGTCATAGAGCATCCCCATTCTTGGTTTAAAATTTGATTTTTTTTATCTTGTGGAAGAGGTCCCTTGTTCTTTTCTTTTTGTTGTCATCTTTTATTTCTCTGCATTAATTATCATAATTATTGTCATTGGTTGATTGCACAGGCATTTAAAGACTTTTAAGAGTTAATGACTCAAAGTTCTGGTCCTTGTTGACATATCTCTAAGCTTTTGTTTTTTCCCTACATTTCAGTGTTTGAAACATCAAGTTTTTAATTCCATAGATGAATTGATCTAAATTTTGATAAACTTTCAGGATTCTAGGAGACCTGGTTTGTTTAGAGCAGTGTTTCTCAACCTGTGCTCCTCCTAGCCAGTTTACCAGCTGTTAGGAATTGTGGGAGCTGAAGTCCAAAGAAACTGGTTTAGAAGAATGTGTGAATTAGGAATTTGAGCCCCCTCCCCTCTTTCCTCTCCCACCCCACAACCATAATCATATCACAAATGTCTTATGACTCTGTCAAGCAGATAGACAATCTGGCTTGCACATCACTATAATAAAGCATAGGCAGAAGGCCCTCCAATTTATCTGATCTGCTTATATCAGAGATGATCAGTCAGCATGCATGAGAAGTCTTTAATGGGTTCCTCCACTACTTTAGATTATCATGATGTAGAAACTGGATCATTGTGACTCATTTCAAATTCATGTTACTTGTTTCCTTGGCTATTCTTTAAAAGAAGTAATGTACATGAAATGTAGGGCACCCGGTGACACAGCAGGTTAAACCACTGAGCTGCTGAACTCGCTGACTGAAAGGTTGGAGGTTCACATCCGGGGAGTGGGGTGAGCTCCCACTGTTAGGCTCAGCTTCTGCCAACCTAGCAGTTTTGAATACATGCAAATGTGAGTAGATCAATAGGTATTTTCCTGCGGGAAAGTAACTGCGCTTCATGCAGTCATGCTAGCCGCATGACCTTAGAGGTGCCTATGGCCAACGCCGGTACTTTGGCTTAGAAATGGAGATGAGCACTACCCCACAGAGTTGAACATGACTAGACCTAATGTCAGGGGAAAGCTTTACCTATATATTTATTGCACAAAACTTATTAGGTTTGTTGTTCTTGGAAAAAATGTTGCTTTACAGTTATTTCTTATTGATGGGTCTTACTGGTGCCCAAAAGATCAATTATTATTTTATTTCCTCCTCATTTTTCATAGGGTATACTCAAGAAAAAAAGTTGATGCTCTTTTTAAAATCTCCATTCCAAATAATCATTTTTAAAAAAAGAATTTCTGAATAGACATATAAAATATGAAGGATTTGGTATTAAAAGCCCTTCCATAAAAGCCTCCCTGGTGCTGTTTCTCCTTTTTCCTCCTCTTCTTCTTTGAAACCATGAACAATTACAACAACAACAAAAAAGACCCATCTCAAAATGTTTAAGCTTTAAGCGTGAGATGAGTTGAAAACCAAGTCCCCAAGCAGTGTCAGTTAACCCAAGGGGCATCTCCAAGGATGATGGGAACAAAATAGTTATCTGGAGAAAAGGGGAAGGGTGGGGGTTGCTAATAAGATGGAGAACCTGCTTTGTGATAATTAGAATAAAATTGGGGTATCAAGAATGTTGGGGTCATCTTCTGTTCGCACCAATCCGCCTTTCACCTTGTAGAAAGAGGCCTGTGCCAGGTAATTAGGTCAAATCAATGATTATATATCTTAA